>NW_027256884.1:9693537-10033537 GCF_029215685.1 Pituophis catenifer annectens | reverse complement strand
TCAGTATTTCAAGAATCAAAATATACAAGAGTGGAGCCATTGGGACAAGCCTGTCTTGTTTCTTTTTGTTTCTTACACAGTTGTTTTTTTAAGATCCCCATTAACAATCATGTTCCCAAATCTCCAACATGTTTCTAACATTGTCCCCTAATTGTCAACCCACATTGATCCTCATGAATAAATTCTTACAAAATTAGTTTCAAGCCATCATCTAGAATTGTTATGATACTGCATCTGGTTTGTTTGTTTGTTTGTTTGTTTGTTTGTTTGTTTGTTTCTTTCTTTCTTTCTTTCTTTCTTTGTTTATTTATTTATTTATTTATTTATTTGACTTATATGCCGCCCTATCTCCAAAAGGACTCAGGGCGGCTCACAACAATAAAACACACAAAGTCCAATCTTTCCTTTAAAATACCCAATAAAACTATAAAAACCATTAAAATCCCCTCTAAAACCCCATCAGTCCAAGCCGGCCAGGTGAAATAGCCATGTTTTAAGGCCACAGCGGAAAGAGCGAATGTCAGGGGCTACGCGGAGCCCCAAAGGGAGCTGATTCCACAGGGTAGGTACACCCACAGAGAAGGCCCGCTCCCTAGGGGTCGCCAGCTGACATTGTCTGGCCGACGGCACCCCAAGGAGGCCCTCCCTGTGGGAACGCACCGGGCGATGGGGAGCTGTCGCTGGCCCAGATGGTCCACCAAATACCCCGGGCCTAAGCCATGTAGGGCTTTATAGGTGATTACCAGCACCTTGAATCTCACCCGGAGGCCACTGGTAGCCAATGCAGGTCCCGCAGGAGGGGTGTAACATGAGAGTGTCGGGACACTCCCATCACTACCCGCGCGGCCGCATTTTGGGCCCTGCAGTATAAAAAAGATGTTGAGACTCTGGAAAGAGTGAAGAGAAGAGTGAGAAAGATGATCAGGGGACTGGAGGCTAAAATATATGAAGAACAGTTGCAGCAATTAGGTATAGCTGTCTAGTGAAAAGAAAAATTAGGGGTGATATGGTAGCAATGTTCCAATATTTGAGGGGCTGCCACAAAGAAGGAGGGGGTCAACCTATTTTCCAAAGCATCAGAAGACAAGACAAGAAGCAATAAACAAAGAGAATAGCAACTTAGAATTAAAAAGAAATTTCCTGACAGTAAGAACAATCAACCAGTGGAGCAATTTGTCTTCAGAAGATGTGGTTGCTCCAACACTGGAGGCTTTTAAGGAGAGATTGGATAACCATCTATCTGAAGTGTTGTAGGGTTTCCTGCCTACGCAGGGGGTTGGACTAGAAGACCTCCAAGGTCCCTTCCAATGCTATTTTTCTATAAATTCTGAACAACCAACAGACATTACTCCACAGTAATACTGGTGTTATAGTTTCTTGTTAAAATCAGATCTTGTCCCTCTTTAGGTATTAATGCTATATTGGCCTCTTTCCAACTCTCTGGCAACTTTCCTCCTCGTAAGATAAAATTCATCAGGTTCTGTAAAGGTTGTAAAAGTTCATCCTCAAATCATTTATAATAAGAACCTGATAATCCATCTGGTCCAGGCGCCTTTCCTGGTTTAATCTTTTTTATGGCTTCAGAAACTTCCCTTTACTGTTATAGGCCCATTCATAATCTGTCTCTATTCCTCTCTAATCCTCAGTAAATTTTATTGGTATCTCTGTTTGCCAATAATATCTACTTCTTTTAAAAGGAGATTTGTCTCTCCTTCCATATGTAATTCACATTTGCAGTCTTTAAATTATTGGGAAACCCATATTCTTAGAGTGTAATAGCAAGTTCGCAAGTTTTAAAACATTCTTCCATTTGTGCTTCATAGTACAGGTTTAATTGGGTTTATTGGCGACAGAGATAATAACGTTCCTCAAGATTTTATATGACTCGATCAATATTGGTTGCCTTACTTTATTTTCACTTTTAGGAGGCACCCAAAAACAAACATTAAAAAAGAAAAAGAAAGAAAGCAAAGTTTTCTCTGTCTAATCCTTAATGAAATTGGATTGATGCAAAATTGACTCTGTTCATTTGCAAGTTGAACACTTCTCATAAGCAGAGGGAATGAATGACAATCCAGTATGTTGAGTAGTTTCTTATCTTTGTCTATCCCTTGAAGTTTGATGGGAAGAATCAAAACGTGTGTACAGATTGTGGGCTTTCTTTCTTTGGCTAGACTTTTCTTACTAAATTGATTTGTAAATTTGGATGGTCAGGTGAATTGGGCGGATATATTTGTGCGTGTGATTAACAACGTAAATGGCCATGGAAGACCATTTACCGGGGTGAAATCCAGCAGGTTCTGACAGGTTCTGGAGAACCGGTAGCGGAAATTTTGAGTAGTTCGAAGAACCAGCAAATACCACCTCTGCTAGTCCCAGAGTGGGATGGGAATGGAGATTTTGCAATATCCTTCTCCCGGGAGAGGGGAAGGAATGGGGATTTTGTAGTATCCTTCCCCCAGGAATTGGGAGGGAATGGAGATTTTGCAGTATCCTTCCCCTGCCGCGCTCACCAAACCACACCACGCCCACAGAACCGGTAGTAAAAAAAAATTAATTTCACCACTGCCGTTTGTAGACAAACCTCGCAGAGCACAAGGTGAAATCCAAATTTGTAGTTGCTGCAAAGAATAAAGCAGAAGATGAAGAGATAGATAAAAGGGATGTCTCAATCCAGTAAATTATTTTTTTTTAAAAAAAAATCTCTTTCTCTCATTAATAATAATTTTTCAGCCATATCTCAGAGAAGGAAAATAATCCAAAGATAACCAAATGAAAACTTCATCTGACAGCTTTTTTCTACTTATAAATCCCTCTACGGCCTGAATAGATGGAACTAAAGATTAGTAGATACCTATGGATTGAGTAAAACGTCTGAGAAACATTTGTAATAATAGAATAACAAAATTGTAAGGGACATTGGAATCTAACTCCCTGCTCAAGCAGGAGACCTGATATTATTCCAGACAAGTGGCTGTCCAGTCTCTTCTTAAATGCTTGCAATAATGGATCCCCAGAACTTCTGGAGTCAAGTTGTTCCACTGGTTAATTGTTCTTTGTGGAAGCCTCTCAGATATTGGGACACTGTTATCATGTCACCCTCTAGTCCTTCTTTACACTAGACTAGACAGACAATTCCTGCAGCTGTTCTTTGTATGTTTTAATCTCCATGATTAGACTCCCTAATCATCTTTTCTGCTCTTCTTTGCACTCTTTGTTGCTCTTCTCTGCACCAATGAACAGGTACAGAAGATTAATATGTTTTATGGGTTTCATAGTTACCTGGAGGAGGAAGTTTAATCACAAAGTATTTATAAGTATTTCTTGAAACCTGCTACCTGTCAACTCGCAAAGCATCCCTGGCCTGCTCTCGAGTTGCCATAGGCCATGGGGGATGGGAAACCGGCACAGCAGCCACAGACAGATGAATATTCCACGCTTATCTCTCCCAAGGCTGTATCCCAGGGTTACGTACAGCAGCTGAGGGGAATGACCTCTCCAACCCGCAAAATTGCTCCATTGGTGAATGTGATTGATGACACACTCTGGGGGGGATGGGGAAAACAGGGTCAAAATTGGAGCGTAAATTACATAAGGTCAGCGCTGTCTTCACTTGAGAACATACCAACATGAAGCTTCTAATAAATAACTGGATTTCTTTTGAAGTTTGGCTCGAGATTCATGACCAGCTAGTGCATGGTATTTTTAAAATATTTCTCTAATAAATTGAGGGTTGGGGGGGGGGGAAGCTACTCTTCATTCATGGAATACACCACGTTCCTTTATCACCATACTGAAGAAATTAGGACTTTTTTTGTTCTTCTTTATTCTGCAATGAGCTTTCTTCAAAATGCACATGGTCATGTCAGAGGTTTATTGGCGCCTCAAAAGTAGATTTAAGTCATTCACTTTTGCATTGTCAGGACTGATCCTCTTTTTATTAGCTTCCCCAACAGATTAATAACGTATCAGAAATCATGACTCAAATTATTAAATGGGTAGCACTCCCCCTCACAGACGCACAGACTCACCTACATGTTGAAGCTTATTACTGAAAATCAAATACATGAAATGCTTTGAGCAAATGTACCAAGTGATCTCTTCAGAATTGAGGAATGGAACTGCTTGATCCTTCTCTGGCACAATGCAGCCATCTTCAGGTGTCTCTCTATGTGTTTGTGTGTGTGTAAATATATATATATATTTATTATATATATATATATATATATATATATATATATATATATATATATATATATATATATATTTATTATATATATATATATATATATATATATATATATATATATATATATATATATATATATATATATATATATATATATCAGGGGCTGCCACAAAGAAGAGGGAGTCAAGCTATTCTCCAAAGCACCTGAGGGTAGGACAAGAAGCAATGGGTGGAAACTAATCAAGGAGAGAAGCAACTTAGAACTAAGGAGAAATTTCCTGACAATTAGAACAATTAATCAGTGGAACAACTTGCCTCCAGAGATTGTGAATGCTCCAACACTGGACGTTTTTAAGAAGAGATAACCATTTGTCTGAAGCGGTATAGGGTTTCCTGACTAAGCAGGGGGTTGGAGTAGAAGACCTCTAAGGTCCCTTCCAACTCTGTTATTCTAAATTTCTAACTGGCTGGAAAGAATGGGTCCATCTACACAGCCTTGTCTTGTCTTCTTTAGACTACAGAGGTTCTGCTAAGAGATCTAAAGCAGAATTGTTCTCATGTTGATCTATCTTGAAGTGCAGCCCCCTGTGTGATTTGGGACCTTAATAAAATATATCAGAAATAGAATTGCATTTGAAGAAGAAGAAAAAAAAGAGTGCAACTACACTTAACTTTTGGACCAACGTATTCAGGCTACAAAAGTCAGAGAAAGGAAAGGGATAGAAATTACAAAGGAGAATATTTGTAGCTCAGAGTTGAAATGAGGGGTCCCTGATGCTCTCTGGTCTTGCTTGTTTTCTTGCTGGCGTTTCATTACTCCAACAACGTAACACCATCAATGCCAGTGGTAGAAATATGCACACTAAATGCTCTACTTAAAAAGCTTGCACTTTCTTCCTAATGCCTGAAAAAAGTTCTAGTTGAGGGGTCCTTGGTGCTCTCTGAGCTTGGTTTTTTTCTTGCAGGCGTTTCATTACCCAAAGTAGGTAACAGCATCAGTGCTAGTGAAGTTGTAATTATAGGACTGGACCAATCAGAATGCTCCATTACTGGAAATGCTTTCGTTTTGTTTTCCCCTATATAAACTTATACAAATAGTACAGGGGTGTATACTTATACTTTGGCAGAATGTATTTCACAAAATCGATATATGGAATTTCAGGCATTGTAGAACCTTAGATGTAGAACCTCATTCCAAGGCAAATCTAAAAGATTTCCTATTTCAAATTTTCTTAATTTGAAAGAATAGAGACAGTATTTAACAGTGGTGAAATCCAAATTTTTTTATTACCGGTTCTGTGGGCATGGCTTGATGGGTGTAGTGTGGCTTGGGCATGACAGGGGAAGGATATTGCAAAATCTCCATTCCCACCCCACTCTGGGGCCAGCCAGAGATGATATTTACCCGTTCTCCGAACTACTCAAAATTTCCGCTACCGGTTCTCCAGAACCTGCCAGAACCTGCTGAATTTCACCCCTGGTATTTAAGCTTCAGCAGTAGTACAAACTCCTTTAGTGTATGATGCTAGGTGACGTCTCCAACTAAGTGGGGCTGAGATGCACATAGAAGGATTGCTCCTTCATAGTAGCAGTGGAAGTGTTTCAGACTGCAAGTGTCAAGTTAATGTGAGCAAATGGTTAGTTGATGATGCTTGCTAGACAAGTGGAAAATGTGAAGAGTGAGAGATGGAAGAAAATGCTTATTATGGCTTTAATGCTTTTCTGAACATAAAAAAGAAAAGAAAGAAAGAAAAGCAGCTTTGTTGGCCGTCACCTGAAGCAACGAATGAGTAAGGATACCATAACTGGGCTGCAGAAATCCAGACCCTATAGTAGACAGTAAAAAAGGGGTAAAAGTTTCCTGTCAGAGTCATGTCTGACTGTAGGACCGGTGTTCTTCTCTGTTTCTTAGCCGAGGGAACTAGAATTGTCCAAAGACACTTCTGCTGTCATGTGGCTGATATGACTGTATATCCAGGTACATGGAACACTGTTACCAGAAAGATCTTTCATTCTTTGCTGATATCAAACCCTGATCAGCAAGACAAGATGAAGGAGCGGGAATCACAACAGTCTTTAATAAGGCGACAAATGTAATACTAGTGTTGAGGGGAATAAACAATTTTTGAGAACTACAAGAGAAATTTCCAACCGTTATTTATGAGGGGATGCTTCAAGGTTGCAATATTTGAAAAAAAAAGACTCAAAAAATGTTTTCCCAGGTTTCTAGGCACTTCGATTGAGTTGCTGTTTATGAGGTAAATTATCAACAGAATCTTGGCTGTTTGTATCCTAGCATTCTGATGTTGTTACCTAGTTGGGTAATAAAATGTCTGCAAGAAAATAACCAAGCTCAGAGAGCACCAAGAACCCCACAATTCAATCCTTAGCTACAAATATTTGCTACTACCCTGTTTCTCCCAAAATAAGACATCCCCTGATAATAAGCCCAATCCGGCTTTTGAGCGCATGGCAATAAGGCCAAGTGCTTATTTCAGGGTTCAATGAAATATAAGGCAGGGTATTATTTTGGGCGGGGAAATGGTATTGTTAGAATAATCCCATTCTAATGGAATAATATTCCATTATTCTTCCAACCTTTCCACAACATTTTACACTGCCATCTTATGTTCATCTGGGTTTTTGAGCCCAGGTGTAGTAGCCATTTTAATGAATTCCTTCTGTGCTCTCCTTGTTTAATGAAGCACTAAACAGAATTCCAGGTTTTAGAATAGAATAGAATAGAATAGAATAGAATAGAATAGAATAGAATAGAATAGAATAGAATAGAATAGAATAGAATAGAATAGAATAGAATAACAGAGTTGGAAGGGACCTTGGAGGTCTTCTAGTCCAACCTACTTAGGCAGGAAACCCTTCACCACTTCAGACAAATGGTTATCTAACATTTTTCTTTCCCATTCTATTGTTGTAATAGTCTCAAAGGTACTTTTTTCAAAAGACAACTGGACTATGTTGTTGTTGTTTTTTGTTCTTGAGGAAGAAGACATTCCACTTCTCATCCAAGAAGCTTCATCAGTTATGATGAATTGATGAAGCTTCTTGGATGAGAAGTGAAATGTCTTTTTCTTCAAGGGAAAAAAAGTAGTCCAGTTGCCTTTTGAAAAAGCACGTTTGAGACAACCATGACCTCGATGACTGTGAATCTCCACAGACATATTGCTACAATACTTTTCATAAAAATCATATAGCCAGTTTGTGTGTTATACCAAGTCTTAGAGGCCTCCATTAAAGTAACTATTCAATGAATTATGTATAGGAAAATGAACTTCTTGCCTAGAGGGTTTTCAGGAGTAGAAAAAGGAAGCATGAGAGAATTAAATGTAGGTTCAGCTGGAGTAGCCCGTTTAAAAATCCAATATGAATTACCATAAATTCAGTTGGAGTCTTTGTTTTAAACTGGAAAGGATGTGTTCCCATTTCTGTCACAGTTTTATAACACTGCTTTAGGCCAATCGTTTAAAAAAAAAAAAAAAACTAGGTTTTTTTTTGTGTGCAATATGGGGTTAATCATATTAATTTACCTCATGGTTTTGAAGATTGCCAGAAGTGAAAAGTCTGGGCTTCAAAAATACCATCCAAACAACAGGAATGACAAGGATAATGGTTGTATTGAGACCATACCACCAACGATTTCTCAACCTTCTTACCATTTCTTTTCAGAATTCATTCCAGCTATTTGAACGATAGCCCTGGAACCAACCGTTATGCACTTTGTGCATTAATTATTGTTCCTTCTTTAAAAACAAAAACAAAAAAACAAAAAACTTTTGTCGGAAATCTAGAGATTTTGCAAGGAACTTTGCTTAAAGGTACGGGGCCGTTATTCACTGTCTAAGCAGATAGGAAATCATAATTTTTCATCTTCTGAACAAAAGGTTGGTAAAGGGCAGCAGCTGTATTGCACAGGTTGGTGGTTTTGAAAGTCTCTGTATTTGCCACATCAGTTTTGGAATGTGTCTATTTAGCTTAATAGAAATAGAAGTAGAAATGCAGATAGATATATAGTTATAGGGGATATTTTTTAAGTTCTTTTAATTAGTTTGTGATTCTTAACTTTCGGGCCAAAATTTATATATATTTTTAAATGTTTTAATATTTGTATTCTATGTTTTTTTATCTTGGCTGTACACCGCCCTGAGTCCTCAGGGAGAAGGGCGGTATATAAATTGGAAATTAAATTAAATTAAATTAAATTAAATTAAATTAAAATAGATCAGGGGTCCCCAACCTCTCGGGTTGCAGATTGGTACCGGTCCATGGCTTCTTAGGAACCAATCGCAGAGCTAGAGATGAGCAGTGGACAAATAAAACTGAACATGTGTGGGATCTGGGTTGTGCGCTGCTCCTCCTCCCTGGTGGAAAAAATGTCCTCCACAATACCGGAGGCTGGGGACTGCTGATATTGATGATATAGATGGAGAAGGAGACAGAGACAAAGACAGAGAGACAGAGACAGAGCGTGACAGAGAGAGAGAGACACACACAGAGAGTGAGAGACAGAGACACAGAGACAGAGACAGAGACAAAGGCTATTTTAAATTTTTGTATTTCTGTGTCTTTTCCTCTGGCTGTTCACCGCCCTGAGTCCTTCGGGAGAAGGGCGGTATAGAAATTTAATAAAAAAATAAAAAAAAAAGAGAGAGAGAGAGAGAGAGATGGAGACAGAGACAGAGAGAGTGACAGAGAGAGGCGGGAGAGAGGGAGAGAGAGAGAGAGACAGACAGACAGACAGAGACAGAGAGAGGGAAGGAGGGAGAGAGAGAGGGAGAGAGATTGAGATTCTTTGGTCTGGTTTTGAGCATTTCAAAATGGGAAGGTAGAATCCTTCACTGACTCTAGTAAAAAAGAATAGATGTGTATTCTTCTCCACACCTAATTAACTTACCTACAGAAATTAACTTACTTTATAAAACAACTTCACAAACTGTTAGGCTATTCTGTTGACTTTTTTTTTTTTTTTGTGCAGATGAATTTGCAATATTTAATGAGCGGTCACTATAATACAGGGTAAGACTAGATGATATAACAGAATAACAGAGGTGGAAGGGACCTTGGAGGTCTTCTAGTCCAACCCCCTGCTCAAGAAGGAAACCATTCTGAGGAGTGTTTTGTTTCAGAGCACTTTCAAAGGGAAGCAGGGTTTCTTAGAGAAGAATTCTGTAAAATTGGCTGTTCGGTGTCAATGGTCAAAGCTACTATCTCTGTCTCTGCCTTACCTTGTACGTAGTGGAACTACTTCGACGAATTACAGCCAATCTGCATAGATTCCTGGGTCTACTTGAGCCTGCAATTGGAAGGGAAATCCAAATTCAGTGAAAAGCAAAATAAGTCTGTTTCTTGAATGTAAAATATTGGGGAATTGATAGCAGAACAGGTAAAGCGTTTTATTTTTATTTTTATTTTTTAAAATAATAATTCTGGCTTCTCTAAAGCCCTGTTATTGTTACTTCTCTAAAGTACTATAAAAAAATACTATTTTTAATTCTTCCTTTTTCACAGGACTCAACCCTTTCTATTTTTTCATTAACATAAAAGGAAATAGAAGTAATAGAAGAAAAAAAAAACATTCTGACTAGGGGTGAAATCCAAAATTTTTCTCTACCGGTTCTGTGGGCATGGCTTGGTGGGTGTGGCAGCGGAAGGATATTGCAAAATCTCCATTCCTACCCCACTCCAGGGGAAGGATATTGCAAAATCTCCATTCCCACCCCACTCTGGGGCCAGCCAGAGGTGATATTTGCCAGTTCTCTGATCTACTCAAAATTTCCGCTCTCTGTTCTCTGAACTACTCAAAATTTCCGCTACCTGTTCTCCGAACTACTTAAAATTTCCGCTACCAGTTCTCCAGAACCTGTTAGAACCTGCTGGATTTCACCCCTGATTCTGACTGTATAAACTGACCCTTCATACAGTTAGACTGGAAAAATTATACCGTAGATATTGATCGCGTCAGCCTAATATAAAATAATAATAATACTTTCTATGTATTATTTACCTCAGTTCTTCCTGTACAATGCAAAGTATATTACAGTAGCTCTGAAGAGATGTTGTTTATTTACATTTTTTTTAAAAAAGTATAGCCTTTCCATGGCTTATCTACAGTATATAGGCTTTCAACAAATGGAATCTTCAAAGCAGTAGCTCGCCCTAATTCTTACTTATAAATTAAAACAAGCGGCATTATGATACAGTTAAGCCAGTAATAATGAATAAATAATTGAAAAGCAGAAGTTTAGAATTCCTGTTTCTGATAAGATAAGATTTCTTTTTCCCTGCATCAAACTCTTAAAAGTAAGATTTTTTTAAATAGCCCTCTCTTTTCCTGACCTGACACGGGATAGCTAACATTCCCTTATCTTACTACTGCATAAAACAATGTATGCTATGTTCGTCTCAAACTCTCTGATACCAAAAAAATTGAAGCTCAACCTGCCTTATCTTAAGGAAACACATTGGCTGGGTTTGCTCAAAAAGTTTCACTGGGTCGTTTAAAAACCAATCTTTGTTTGTCATACAACACATTAACCAATGTCTAATTTTACCCATCATTATTTTAAGGAGAAGTTTAGAGCACTGTGCAAACTCTTCTGCAATGGGCTAGTTTATATTTCACTGTATTATGGTCAACCCAGCAAAGATTAATTTCAATATTTAGCTTCAGCAGGCTGGGTAAAGGAAGCAATTAAGCATAACAAAGCAAAGATGTGTACATTTGTGTTGAGAGGGTTTGTTTGTTTTTTTATTTACCTGCATTTTTTTTTTTAAAAAAAGTATCTTGTCAGGGAGTGTTATGGCCTTACAAACTCAGGGACATCCAATGGATGCCACTGTTGCAGTTGTCATTTTAGCTAGTTGTAACAAAAACATAACCAAGGCCAAGGGACCCATAACCCTGAGTTGAGTGTTTCCATTTTCTGGTGACTGTATTTCAAAGGTAAAAGCTAGAGGGAAAAGAGAGAAGTATCCTGAAATTAATGCATGGAGAATGGAATGGAGTGGAATGGAATGGAGTGGAATGGAATGGAATGGAATGGAATGGAAGTAGAGTAGAGTAGAGTAGAGTAGAGTAGAGTAGAGTAGAGTAGAGTAGAGTAGAATAGAATAGAATAGAATAGAATAGAATAGAATAGAATAGAAGTAGAGTAGAGTAGAGTAGAGTAGAGTAGAGTAGAGTAGAGTAGAATAGAATAGAATAGAATAGAATAGAATAGAATAGAATAGAATAGAATAGAATAGAATAGAATAGAATAGAATAGAATAGAATAGAATAGAATAGAATAGATAATGAGGAGAGGAGCGGAGGGGAGGGGAGAGGAGAGGAGAGAGGAGAGGAGAGGAGAGGAGAGGAGAGGAGAGGAGAGGAGAGGAGAGGAGAGGAGAATAGCTTTATTAGCCAAGTGTGATTGGACCTACAAGGAATTTAATCTGTGCATTAAGAAATATTGTAAATTGTCTTCATCAATAAATGCCACCTGTTCCCTGGGAGAGTTTTTTGCACAAGTTTTGGCAGTTCTAAGACTTGTCTAGATCTTACAGGAAATCCCGTCTTTGCTAAAGAGCCTACTGATTCTGGCATCTGTTCTCCCAGGAGGACCAAGAGATATTTCAGAAAGAACACCGAGCAGGGAGACGGTGTCACCGTGTTATCTGCCTAACTGAAGCTTTGGAAAATTAAAGCGCCAGAGCCAAATAAATTATTGACGGCCCTCGTGAATGTTTAAGCAGACAAACACATTTTGAAATATAGGTGTGGAGTGTGGGGGGGACAAGCCATCAACCCATGAACCCGTCTTATTGTTTTCTCTGTGATGGCCACTTTTCCGTGCAAGGACACCAAAACGTGGTCCCTTCTAGCAGCCACAAATTCCACTTTTGTTGCCCAGATTTTGTTAGCTTCAGCAGTTAGGAGCATGTTGGTTCACTTGCAGCCCTGAAGAATATATCAGTGAGTGTCCAAGATTACCTTTTTGCCTCTTTGTATTTACTGATGTTGTATGCTTCAAGGTTTCTGGTGCCCTTGAGAAACTCTCTAACCATTATTTATATGCAAGAGCACACCAGCTATTTATTAAGATGGAAACTGAAGGGCCTGTTTGTTAGAGGGAAGGAGGGTGGCCGACAGGAATATTCTACCTAATATATAACATAACATTAAATTACAGGTATAAATTATCCAGTGTCACCCTTTGGAACTTTAAAACAAGAGTTGCAGAATAAAGCTCAGAGTAAGCAGTGTTGAACTTGGGCAACGATGAGTTTTCTTAGTCTTCTTGTCCCTATTAACCGCTTATTTCTTTTTCACCCATAACTGCTCACATTTTAAATCAGCAAATAGTTACCGTTGAGCTGGATCCAATAAATACATTATTTGTATTGTTGCAAGTATTGGGGAAAGTTCCAGAAAAATCACAGGAAAATGTAACACCCACACACCCATGTGCACTATTGCCAATAGAATCATTGGATTATTGATATCTAATTTAATCATGGCTAACCTGAAGTCAAGGTTGCTCAAAGCATTAACTGAATATAGATAAAATATAGCTCACAGAAAAAAAACCATACAATTTTCATAAATGTAAACCATTTTAACACATATGTTTTTGAATGACCCTGAACTGTATCAGGAGCAAAAAAATGTCCAATACACTGGTCCTACCTTGTGTTTGTGTTGTGGGGGGTCACAAAAATCAAGAAGCTTAGAATAGAATAGAATAGAATAGAATAGAATAGAATAGAATAGAATAGAATAGAATAGAATAGAATAGAATAGAATAGAATAGAATAGCAGAGTTGGAAAGGACCTTGGAGGTCTTCTAGTCCAACCCCGTGTTTCGGCAGGAAACCCAACACCACTTCAGACAAATGGTTATCCAACCTCGTCTTAAAAACTTCCAGTGTTGGAGCATTCACAACTTCTGGAGGCAAGTTGTTCCACTGATTAATTGTTCTAACTGTCAGGAAATTTCTCCTTAGTTCTAAGTTGCTTCTCTCCTTGATCAGTTTCCACCCATTGCTTCTTGTCCTGCCCTTGGGTGCTTTAGAGAATAGTTTGACTCCCTCTTCTTTGTGGCAGCCCCTGAAACACTGCTATCATGTCACCCCTAGTCCTCCTTTCCATCAAAATAGATACACCCAGTTCCTGCAACCGTTCTTCATATGTTTTAGCCTCCAGTCCCCTAATCATCTTTGTTGTTCTTCTCTGCACTCTTTCTAGAATCTCAACATTTTTTTTTACATCGTGGTGACCAAAACTGGATGCAGTATTCCAAGTGTGGCCTTACCAAGGCATTATAAAGTGGTATTAACACTTCACGTGATCTTGATTTTATCCCTCTGTTTATGCAGCCTAGAACTGTGTTGGCTTTTTGATGCCATCTTGAGGGGTTTTTTTTCCAGCTCTTTCTAAATGTTGATGATTTTATGTAGCTGGAAGGCAGAACCCCTTTAAGGAAGAATTTTAATAAGCAGGGATTCACTGTAACAGTAACAATGTTGGAAGGGACCTTGGAGGTCATCTAGTCCAACCCCCTGCTGACGCAGGAGACCTGTACTAGGGATTCAAACAGCTGAACTGGCCACCTTTCTGATCGACAAGCTCAGTGTCTTAACCACTTGAGCCACCTAGCCAGGCTAACTACTAAAGAGTACTGTCTACTAAAGAGAACTACCCACCCACCCTACTCCAGAGCTACAACATGTGACAGATGTTCTGTGCTGCTGGCTATTAGCAGGTATTCGGGAAGAGATCTCTTTCCAAGTCTACATTGTACGTGGGAGCAGTTTCAATTTCAAACGAGACATATGTGTGATATTTTATGGAGCTATTTCTGTATTTTCTGGAGTGGTTTTAAGGATGGGTAGGGCATGTAGCCTAGATCTTACGCTGTGGGAAGAATAAAAGCAAACAAATCATAAGAGAGAAAAACTGTTTATCAGACAAAAGGATGTCGACTTTTTCGTGGCACCTAGCTTTCCAATTGAATATTTTCTCTGTTCTGCACAGGCAAAGGCCAACTGGTTTTCTGGCATATTTTATTACTACTTTGTGTGATAAATTGGCCGCAGCTTTTGTTGATGATGGTCAATATATAAATGATTGTATTCAATCAGAAGTAGATTTCCATTTGTAGATTGTACTCCTGACCCTCACATTAGCTTTTGTTTACAACAATACAATTTCTTCTGTGGGTGGGACCCGGTGATTTTCTTGCTTTTCTTTTCAAGCTTCTCTTATCAAATTAATTTAAATTGATAGTCTGGAGCCATGACAGGCATATCAATGGGTGTGTTAAATCATATTTCTGTTGCAGCTGTTGTTGCTTGAAGCGCTCACTGTTATGCTGGAGAGGTGAAATAAGAATAACACAAAATTGCAGTTAGAGCCTAATATTTAATATCTGTTTGTATCAAGAAATGCAATTGTGGTCAAGTCCACTGCAGAAGAAGTCACCTTGAACCATGACATAGGTGGCAAATAAATTTGATCAATAAACAAACAAACAGGAAATAAAAATGCATCTGTACAGAAAAATGGATTGCGTTGACTTACACTTATGACCGTTGCAGCATCCCCATGGTCACATGATCAAAATTCAGAAACTTGGCAACCGGCTCATATTTATGACGGTTGCAGTGTCCTGGAATCACATGATCCCTTAATAGCAATAGCACTTAGACTTATATACCACTTTATAGTGCTTTACAGCCTTCTCTAAGCGGTTTACAGAATCAGCCTATTGCCCCCAACAATTTGGGTCCTTATTTTACCAACCACGGAAGGATGGAAGGCTGAGTCAACCTTGAGCCTGGTGAGATTTGAACTGCCAAATTGCAGGCAGCCGGTAGTCAGCAGAAGTAGTCTGCAATACTGCACTCTAACCACTGTGCCACTCTGTGTTACTAATTTAATAAACGGTAGCAATAACTTAACAACTGTGGCAAGAAAGAGCGTAAAATAAGGGAAACAACCGTCTCACTCAGCAACAGAAATGGTGGGCTCAGTTGCAGTTGTAAATTGAGGACTGTATATCAGGGGTCCCCAAACTTGGCAGCTTTAAGACTTGTAGATTTCAACTCCCAGAATTCTCCAGCCAGCATAGAATTCTGGGAGTTGAAGTCCACAAGTCTTAAAGCTGCCAAGTTTGAAGACCTCTGCTGTGTATTATAACTTGCTCAGAGCTATGGTTTTGGGTGCATATGCTCTCTTGTGTCTGGTCATATATTTCAAATTGAAAAGTGACCTGCATTCAAGCTGGGAGGGTGTGTAATGAGAAATAGGAAGAAGCAGAGTTAATAAATCCATGCATCTCTCTTGCCTGTCATTTGTGAGCTACGGTTCTGTTAGTATATGATGTGTACATCATTCTCCATATGCATGGTTCTGAAAGCATTGTCTGGCTCCTATGTTGAATGGATATACCTGGGTATTTGAAGGCTGTGCTTCTACAACAGGTGAAAAAAAAAACTTTGAGAGCTCAGGGCATCAAAAGGAGAATGGAAACTCTGCCTTCATTCCTGTTATCAGATCGTGTGGTTACAGATCTCGTCGAGAGAGAGGTTGGAATACCTTGCTCGAAATAAGAGCAAAACTCGCATGTCTATTTCCCCTACACCCCTCCCACGAGATAGCATTGCGGTTATAAGATTCCCGATAAGAGAAGAATCCCGTCAGCGCGGTAGTAGTAAATTTCATTCTTGACATGCAGAAAATGACAAACTGAACCTATTAACCTTCTGCTCTTTAACAGTAAATATGAACATTCAGCAAGTATTCCTTCTGCCAGCCAGTAAGATAACTTTATTAAAAGTTGGATCACCCGATGACAACATGACATCAAGATAAATGGGGATGCTTACAAATGCATTTAGGCGCGCCTTTATTACTGGAGTGTGTTGAGAGAGAACCCAGGTGCTCAAATTGGAACCAATGTATCTCTGTAAGTCTGTCCTTTGGCTGTCCTTTGCCTCCCTCTTCCCCTCCCCCCCCTCCTCCTCTCCCTCCCTTTAATATTTCCCAAGATAGACAATAACTCCATTAAGATGTTATCCAACATGAAAAAGGAGAGCTGGGAACAAATTATTTTTTTAAAAAAAAAATTGATATGCAAATGATTTTGTTAGCCAATCAGATGCAAAGATCTACCTGTAAAAGCAAAGCTTTCCTTCCTTCTATTTTCCTCTCCGATACTGCCTCTCTCTTTCATTGCTCATTATTTACATAATAAAGTCTCCCAGGACAATAATGTTCTTCAATAATGCTCACAATATTTATTTTGTTTACTACTCATACTACGCATTGCATTATATGGTTGCTATATTTTATATTAATACCCTCCCTTCCTATTGATATAAGTGTTCTGGTTGCATAAATACACTAAACAAATAAATTTATATGGGCTCCTTCTTCCCTCTCTCCTTGCCTACCTGGGTAGGGTCCAACCACAATAAAAACGATAAAATTGCCTGAAAGGAATAAACTCAATAGGCACTTCTATAGAGACAACGTCTCTAGGCTCTGACTTTATTCAGAACAAGATGGATTTCGAACTGATCGTCAATTTATGTTTACAGCTTGCATTCAGAAATTGTGGGTCCTCCTTCACTAGAGTCTTTCAAAAAGAGACTGGACAACCATTTATGTGAAATAATGTAGGGTGTCTTGCTCGAGAGGGGGTTGAACTAGAAGACCTCCAAGGCAGGTGTTCTGCCCCAGCCAAGGACCCCAAAGAATGCAGCACACACGAAGTCCATTCAAACCTTAATTTACTGAATAAACTAGTATTTTACAACAACGGCTGTTAATTAATTGCATTAACAGACACCAAGAATTCAAAGAATAATAACTGAAAACTTACTATGATTGGCAGAATGCCCAGAAGCAATTTGCAGGAAGCTGATAAGCAAGACAAGACACAAAGGTATGTGAACTAAGTTGTTCCTTGCAAATTGCTTCAGTCGGCATTCCTCCTTAAATAGGCTAAGGGAGTGGCCAATTAGCCCCAACCCTTACTTTTGAGGAGACCTTCTCCTGAGGAGCCACTCCTGCCTTTAGGCAGCTCTGTGCTCCTGTGCATCAAGAAGAGACTCCTCCTCTTCATTCTCTTCACTTAAGGGAGCTTCTGGAGGTTCTGAAGGCCCTGGCTGAATCCCTGCCTCTGGCACCACATCTTCTCCAGCCTCCTCATTGTCCAACTCGAGTGCCAGCTACACAGGCTGCTGGCACAGCACCACACCAGCCTCCTTGCTGTCTGAATCAGCTACTAGCTGCACAGGCCGCGTATGGGCCACAACAGCAAGGATGAAATCCAGGTTCTGGATTTGGTTCTGGAGAACTGGTAGCAGAATTGTTTGGGGTTTTTTTATAAAAGATTTTTTTATTTTTTAAAACATGGTAGCGGAAATTTTGAATAGTTCGGAGAACCGGTAGCACAAATTTTGAGTAGTTTGGAGAACCGCCAAATACCACCTCTGACTTGTCCAAGAGTGGGGTGGGAATTGAGATTTTGCAATATCCTTCCCCCAGGAGTGGGGTGGGAATGGAGATTTTGCAGTATCCTTCCCCTGCACGTCCACCAAGCCACGCCCACACAACCGGTGGTAAAAACATTTGGATTTCACCACTGCTCCAAGGTCCCTTCCAACTCTAGTCTATGTTCTACAAATTGCAAATTATCCTGGAGAGGAAGGAAAAAGCTATGAATGGCCGAAATGCTACTTTGGGTACCAAAACAGCAAATTCATGGGTAAAAATTACTTACTCAATCTGCTGCCTGAAAGTGACCAGTTTTTTTTTTTTTTTTGCTTATTAGTGGAAGGATTGAGAAGTTAAGAGCTGAAAAAAAAAATACTTCCTGAAGTGGCAGTATGAATGAGGCTTCAGAGATACACAAGGTAGTTTTCTAAAAGTGCTCCTTCAGGGGTATCTGGCAGTTGTGTTCAATTACAAGCTAAAATTAGGTTTTGGAAAGAAAGGATGGAGGCCATTTTGTGCAATTCCCATCCACGCAAACATGATGCTCAGCTCAGCCTGGAGAGATGATTCAAAAAAATGTGTGAGCAATCGGAAAGCTGAATGATTCCCAAGCACCCTCACAGCACTTTTAAATTTGTGTGAATGGCTTCAGATAATAAGGGGAGATAATTCACATGGAGTTAGGCTGACATGGAAAGGTGACTTGAGGTAAATCGGGAGTGCATTACAGACTGAAGATCTGGGAGAACTTGAAAGAACGGTGGGTGTCTTTTGAGAATGGATAGTGTTTACGTCTGGCTCCCAGACGGTCTTCCTGGCTTCCTGATGCCATTAGTAGCCTTAGAAGTTCTGGCCGAGTCCCAAAGAGGTATGGTCTACTCTGCCAAGGCTCCTACATTCCCTCCTAAAGAGATAGGAGAAGATGTCTGACCCCAGTCTTTAAGTAAAACAGCAGAAGAAATCCGAAACATTCTATTAGATGTTTAGATTAGATTAGATTAAATTAGAGAAATTTGCCAGAGGACCTTTTTCGTTTGTTCTCTGGTTAAATCACACAGAGCAAACTTGTGTGGGGGTGTGACATTGTGATTTAAAGCAGCGGTCACCAACTGGTGGTCCGTGGACCACAGGTGGTCCGCAAAAAAATTTTGGTGGTCCGCAGAAAAATCTTTGCATTTTTGCATTTTTTTATATTGCACTAAATCAGGGGTCCTCAAACTATGCCCCCTGGGCTGGATACGGCCTGCCAAAGCAATTAATCCCACTCACTGTTGGGATGGGGTCCTTCAGGCATTTAGCCTGGCTGTCTGTTTAGTAGCTCCAGCCCCTCCCTCCCTCCTTGGGAGTCCAGGTCCTTCAGTGAGCGGTGCATGAAACTTCATCCGGGCTCCTCGAGAGACAGAGTTTGCAAGGGGGGGGCATCTAGTGCTCAGGCTGACTACAAGACAAACATTCATTCTTGGTCATATTTGAGATTCCTAGCTGCAATGGACAGCAAAGCTAGGGTTGATCCCGGGTGCTTCTCTTTGCTAACAGGTGGCCACGCTAAGTGCCTGAAAAACCCCATCCTGTCACTAATTCATATTAGTGGTCCATGGGATTTAAAGTTATGAATTTAGTGGTCACTGAGGTCTGAAAGGTTGGTGACCCCTAATTTAAAGCAAGTGGAATACTCAGGGAGAAAGCCTTCCGGGAAAACTGGGACATATCTTTTGCACAGTCATGTATTCCCACGCACTAAATATATACAGTTTTGAGCGATAGAAAGGATATATATAGCTTTATTGTCATTGTACATATATACACAGTATACCCTTACAACGAAATTTACTTAACACCCAAAGACCAGGTCCAACACACATAACAATCCCCAAACACCCCCCCACCCACCATAAATTCCCCACCCCTGAACCACCCAAATATCCACACAACAAACCAAGTAATCCAACAGCTCACTGATAGTGGCCCTTTAGTTCATTGTTGAGTGCAATTACAGCTCTATGATAAAAACTATTCAGAAAACGTGTGGTCTGAGTTTTAATTGTTCCATATCGTCTGCCAAAAGGCAACAGTCCAAAAAGATTGTAAGCAGGATGGGAAGAGTCTCTGAGAACTTTATACAACTTCCTCAAACAGCGAGATTCGAAGATGTCGTCCAGGGCTGGTAGCTGGAGCCCGATGATATTCTGGGCAGTTTTAATGATTGTCTGTAGAGCTTTTTTGTCTGCTACAGAGCTGCTCCCATACCATGCAAGATGTTTGAATGATGTTTGAATGATGAAGGATGTTTGAATGAAAGTGAATGCAGCTTCTCAATGTTGCGACATGCTTGTGCCTTTTAATGCATTGGCATAGATGTAAGTACAGTGTTTCTGTTTCAGATTTGAAAATAGTTTCAGCAGATGTGAAGTCAAAAAGAGTAAGAAGCTCTTAATTATATTCCTGAATTTGGTCACGGCAAAGTGTTCAGTGTCCAAGTGGTGCAGTGGCCTAGAGGTGGAGCTCTTACCTCACAGTCAAGAGGCTATGAGTTCGAGCCTAGGTAGAGGCAGATATTGCTCTCTCTGGCACAGTGCGAATATATTTGCTGAATAAAACTCCGCATTGGTGACAGAAGGGCATCTGGCCAGTAAACACTCAGCTCCGTTCGGTTGCCCAGACTCCACCCCACAAGGGATTATGGGGTCTTTAAAAGAGGATGATGAAAGAGTTCAGTGTCCCTCAAAATGTTTGACCAGAAAAGAAACATCTTAGGTGTTAGTCTCACAATATTTAATCCAGTTAGCAGCTAACCATGATTATGATTGTGATTGTGATTGTGATTGTGATTATCATCATCATCATCATCATCATCATCATCATCATCATCATCATGTTTACGTCTACACTATTAGAATATTAGAGACTAGTGAGTTCTTCAGATAATGGCAAAAGGACAAAGTCTGTAAAAAAAATAAATTCATATATCAGTTGTAGTTGATTCTGTATTAGGATTAGAATTATACGCATATGGCTCAGTGGCTAAGACACTGAGCTTGTCAATCAAAAGGTCAGCAGTTCAGCGGTTCGAGTCCCTACTTCCGTGTAACAGGGTGAGCTCCTGTTACTTGTCCCAGCTTCTGCCAACCTAGCAGTTCAAAAGCATGTAAAAAAAAAAGTAGAAAAATAGGGACCACCTTTGGTGGGAAGGTAACAGCGTTCCGTGCGCCTTTGGCATTTAGTCATGCTGGCCACATGACCACAGAGACGTCTTCGGACAGTGTTTTGAAACAGAGATGAGCACTACCCCCTAGAGTCGGGAACGACTAGCACATATATGCAAGGGGAACCTTTACCTTTACTTTTATACACCTGGAGACACTACACAGAGAGTGTGTAATGCATAAGGGAATCAAGAGCAAAATATTCTAACTTCTAGATATAGCAGTTGGTAGTAAAATGTTCAATTTCTTCAGTTCTCCCAAATCTTTAAAATGCAGTTGCCTTCTGAAAGGTGTGATATTTGTTTTGATCAGCCTAATAATAGAGTTTTGTTTGGCTTTTTTCTATTGTATTCTCCCTGGACAATTTGCCAGTGTGTAATGGTGATAAAATATGAACCAAATACTTATCATGG
This sequence comes from Pituophis catenifer annectens, assembly GCF_029215685.1. Classification (NCBI taxonomy): domain Eukaryota; kingdom Metazoa; phylum Chordata; class Lepidosauria; order Squamata; family Colubridae; genus Pituophis; species Pituophis catenifer. Next base: position 10,012,234 of record NW_027256884.1, on the reverse strand, counting down.
CTGTTCTTAGAATGTTTTCCTTATTTCTGTAAATATTACAGGTCCACCTCTTGCACTTTAAGTAAGTTGCGTAAGAAGACAAAACTTGGGATACTTAAGAGAGAGAGAGAAAAAATCAACTAGATTTGTACTTGTTGAAGGTGCAAAATTTTCTGTCTTTTTTTTTTCCCCCTAAGGCACTCACAATTTTTAGTAAAGGTCAGGATTTTCAACGAAGTGTTAGAAACAAAAATAACCATGAAACATCAGCCTCTTCCCCCCTCCCCCAATGAAAATAATTGTCACAGCACGCAGAGGAATTGAAAATCTCTAAGAGAATGAAAATCATGCGCTGTATAAAGAAATTGTCATTTTTATTTTTTATTTTTTTGCATTAGCTCAGAAAACATTCTCCCTGGACAGGTCTCCAGTGAAGAAGGAGTGTGGTTTATAGGCATAGAGAAAATTCAATATCAGGGTTGAAGAATTTGGTAATAAACCAATGTATGCACGTTGGGTACATTGGTTTCATCTCATGTGAGCATTCCATACTGAGTCTCGGTTTAGATTCTTCCCTGTGCTTCAACTCAGGATGGTGTGCAACTCTGATTTGCTTTCCACAATTGTCCCCCTGAGTAGAAACAGCTGTCATAGGGGGAAAAAATCGTATGCATGCATAAAACTTTATGATTTTGCCATGCTTGATACACTCCAGACTATGAGTACGGCAGATTCTGCTTGAAAAATGGACCAAGGGCAGATTTATGCCTCTCTCAAATCATTTTCAGGGTGAAGGCAATGGGTATAATGGTTATCGACCAATGGAAGATTTATGGTTGGGTTGAACTGTCATCACTCTTTTGGACAACGGATTGTTTCTTACACATATCATAAATAATGGGCAGTATTTCATTCAAAGCTGATGAGTCTAAAGGAATGTGCATTGAGAGGGAAGAGGTTGCCTAGCATGGAAAATATCTTGTCACTCAAAATGGGAACGGACTTGCTAGGTGGGGAGACAGGTATGGTACATGGACTTGCTAGGTGGAGAGACAGGTATGGGACATGGGACGAACATGGCAATGACGGGTGATGTTGATTAGTTGAGAAGAGTGGATGCCTACTCAAGAGTCCTAAAGAACTTGTTGCATGGCGACAACTGCATTCCAAACCTTTTGGGCAGGAGATTCTTAAGGAGTCTTAAGGAATAGAATAAACTTGAAAACTTGAGATCCTGTCTGGTGTAAATAATCAGGACCACACATTAAGTTTCAGTTCAGATGGTTTATTGCTGAAGCCTAGAACAATAGTCTAGTCAACAGTCAGTACTAAATTGACAATAGGGAGGATTAACAGAATTCAAGAGGGACTGGATTTAGATTGCTTGTGGGAACATAATGACCCTAGGCTGATTCCTCACTTCACTCCACGCCCAGGTTTTATCTGCTACAAGTCCCCATTTTGTCCATTAACTGTCCTCCATTATCTTGAAGAGCTTATACAGATTACAGATTAACAGAGTTGGAAGGAACCATGTCCAACCTCCTGCCCAGCAGACCTTACACCATTTTTGACAAATGGCAGTCCAGTCTCTTCTTGAAAGCTTTCAGTGTTGAAGCTCCCACAACTTCTGAACACAACTTCTGTTCCATGGGTTAATTGTTCTCACTGTCAGAAAATTTCTCCTTATTTCCAGGTTGAATCTCTCCTTGTTCAGTTTCCATCCATTATTTCTTGTCTGGCCTTGGGGTGCCTTGGAGAACAGCTTGATTCCCCTCCTCTTTGTGGCAGCTCCTCAAATATTGGAACACTGCTATCATGTCTCCCCTGGTCCTTCTCTTCACTAGACTAGCCATTGCCAGTTTAGCAAGCCACAAAAATGATGCTGGCACGCTTTAAAAAATAGGACTGAAGATCAATCTAGCATTTTCTTAGTCTTCTGTATCATCTTTAAAAAGTAAACTTAAGAAATTGCTTTTGAAAATATATCATGAGTCCATCTGGAGACGGTGAAACAGATAAAATAGATACAGGTAGAGCTCTCAATAAGCTGCTATGCTTTGGAGATTTTTTGTTTAGGTTTCTTGGCCACACTAATTCCTGTTTGGGCTAAAATATTTTATATTTCTGTATGAATGAGGAACTTTCATAAACTTGATGGTGATTTGAAATAAATAGTTTTTTTTAAAAAAAAATGTTTGTGGTATTATGTAGAATCTGAATTTATTGCCATATTAAAAAATTTAGCAATCCAAAATCAGTTTGAGGGAATCTATACTTCTTTCTTTCTCTGAAACACACAAACACACACAAATTCTACTCCCTCACACACACACACAAACACAAAACAAACACATCAGTCAAAAAGAAAGAATGGATTAAATATCCTGTTGGGTTTTTCCCTCAAGTTACCTTTTTAAATGATCTTGGGGGAAAATCTACATGGAGTTTAGGGCTTCAGCAACATTTTAAAGAAGCACAACCTTATTTTATTATGTTTTAATGGAATTTAAAATCTTTGTCTCTGATTTTTAAATAGTTTCTGCTCTTAACTTGGAATGGGTGTATAGATAGATAAAGTTTCAAAAGAGATTTAATAAAATTTAGGACAAATATAGCTAATATAAAATTTAAATGGTTCATAAAGGGATAAATATTGATCATTTACATTTTATTGACTATAACAGCTTTGTTGAGTAAAATACCATGTTTTCCGCAAAATAAGACCAGATCTTAGATTAATTTTTACTCCAAAAGACGTATTATGGCTTATTTTCTGGTTAGGTATTATTTTGGGGAAAATACAGTACTAAACGCCTCCGTCTGGTTGACAATCTTAATTGGGGCTTATTTTTGGGGTAGGGCTTATATTACGAGCATCCTGAAAAATCATGCTAAGACTTATTTTCTGGTTGGGTCTTATTTTTGGGGAAAAAGAGTAAGTGTTCTCCATAGCCGTATTTCTAAATATATGTATTAATGCTTACATCTTTTAGTTTATGCATTGCTAGCAATATCATGGCAAATATATCTTTCGCTGCATAGAATATCTTCTTGCTCTTATCAAAATAATATCAGCCTTTTTGTGTTTGAAGTATAAAAGTCTTTAACAATCTTGTTAAAGAGGAATATGTAGGTTCATAGGAATATACACTGTAGCCTGTTGCTGGGTAATTATAAATTAGAAACCACAACATACACAAGGCATGTATGTACCAATATGTGTGAGAAGTATAAAATCTTGCAGATTTGTGCTGTTTTCCCCAGTGATACAGTCTCCAAAGCTTCCTTTATTGCTGTTCTATACCACGTCTATCCCAAAGGACTTTTGGTGGTTTATGAGGTAAAACAACACAACAAAACCATTCAATAAGCCATCACACAATTATAAGGGAATGCTGAGGGGAAAAAAAGAAAGAAAAGTAATTCCTTGCAGTTATATTGACTTCTTCTAGACTGGATCTGACTTCTAGGCTAAGAGGCAGATTGAAGGGTCAAATCCAGATTTCTAGGAAGATTTAATGATTCAAAGCTAGAGGCCTGTCAGAAACAATGATGCCAGTTGAAGAATCTGAGACTGAGAATGAGGAAGACTTTATGTTTGCTTGTTTGCGTGTAGGCCTCAACTCCTGACCACAGTTGGGGTCAGGATGTCTGTTGCTAAGTAATGTAGTCATTAATTGACTTGTACACAATTTTATGATTTTTTTTACCACAGTTGCTAAGGAAATCTGGCTTCCTTCATTGATTTTGCTTGTTGGAAAGTGGCAGATGGTGATGGTGTGACCCTAGGACATGGCAAATGTGATAAATTCAGGCTGATTGCCAAGGACTTGAATTTTGATCATGTGGCCGTGGGGACACTGCGATATTCATAAATGCTAGAATTGGCCATAAAGCCATTGTAACTTGGTTCTAGGTGGTTCTAGGTTTTGAGCTATCCAGTTCTAAGAAGATTCCATCTTTGTACTTGGATGGGCTCAGGGCATCTCCACATTATATGTTTAACTTTGTTCATGTTGGTCCCGTTTGAAAAAATGACTGGTAGTGATATTGTTTGATATCTCTGACAGCACTCCATTTAGAAAAAGCAGTTGAAAAATCAGCAAAAAAATGGAGTTGAATCAGCATGTAGTCTTGATAAGCAAAATAATTTCTTTCTCCTGAATCTCCCTGACAGTTAGAACAATGAATCAGTGGAACAATCTGCCGCCAGAAGTTGTGGATGCTCCAACACTGGAAGTTTTTAGGAAGAGATTGGACAACCATTCCCCTGAAATAGTATAGGACAGTGTTGGCGAACCTTTTCAGCACCAAGTGCTGAAATGGGAGCATGTGCGAGAAGGGGAACACCGGAAACCAGAAGAGCAACTCCCCACCGCGCACATGTGGGAGCATTGGAAACCAGAAGACCAGTTCCCCGGTGGGCATGTGCTTGCCGTGAAGTTGAGCTTCCTGTTTCCAGCATGTGCATGTGCACCGGGCACCTGGTCTTCCGGTTTCTGCCATGCATGCAGAAGACCAGCAGGCTGGTGCGCCAAAACCCGGAAGAGCAACGGGCGACAGCTGGTGTGCCTGGAGAGATGGCTCTATGTGCCACTTCAAGCACGCATACCATCTGTTCACCATCACGGGTATAGGGTTTCTTGCCTGAGCAGTGGGTTGACTTCCAAGGTTCCTTCCTATTCTGTTATTCTGTTAATCCTCTTTTTCCACCTCTTCTTTCCCTTTTCCAAAACAATAGCAACAATAATTCTGTCAAATTGTGAAGTCCACATTATTGAAACCACTCTTCACATTTTCAATGACCAAGAACGGATCCTTGTTCTGCAGGATGGGATCTGGGTCTCTTTCTGTTCATTGGCTTTCCCCGTCCATATGTTGCAGGAAAACACTCAGGCACTAAGTTGGTGGATGTTTTTATGCTGTCAAGTCCCCAATGATACTTGCCTTTTAACTTTGGAGCTACAAGAAACATTAGAGAACATTACATCTAAACAGCTGTTCAGTCATGAGGATGAAACATACTTTAATGCTGAAATATGGCCCCGAGAGAAAAGAGGGACATTTTTTTTAGACTGTTTTATAGATAGTCGTGAGGAAGCAGAAGAGTAGGCAGGATGGGTCGGAGAAGGTCAACTACTTCAGTGAAAGCCAAAACTCCTTGAAAGCGAACGGAATCAAATAGCTATCTTGAAAACAAAAATGACGTTTCATTATTTTAAGACACAAGAGAATCAGATGCTTCCATCCCATTATCAGAACGAGCTAATTACTTTGTTTGGAATGAACATAAGAACATAAATATTCCCTTGCTAAATCGGATCATTGCTCTATTCTCCAGCACTCTGTGAGAATGTCCATATGCAGCAAAGAACAAAACCAGGATGATGGCATTCTTAAATACCAAGTTTTTGCTTAGTTATCATTCCACAGTTGAGTGGCTGAGAACTCAGAGTAAGCTGTTTAGATACTGCCAGTTGGCGGCAGATTTTTTTTTTTTTTTTTTTTTTTTTTTTTTTACTGAAATGGGAATGCTGATCTCAAGTAAATCTGGATTAAGGTCTTTTTTATGTTATCCAGCTCCTATTATCAGGCTTGAATCTACTGCCAACCACCTTCAGTAGTCACCCTGTGATAAGTATTATTGGAGTAGAGAAGAAAAATAAAACATAGCTCCATATAAATTATTCACTGTCCACGAAAGTTCAAAAATCTAGTCACTAGCTTCTCAAAGATGTCAAATGAAGATCTATTTGTGGGGACCTTGGTGCTTGGTTATTTGCTTGCAGCCATTTCAGGACCAAACTAGCTAACACCATCAACCCTGAAGATGTTACCTAGTTGGGTAGGGAAATGTCTGCAAGAAAACAACCAAACTGAGAGAGCACCAAGACCGCACAGTTCAACCCTGAGCTACAAATATTCTCTTCTATTCTCTTCATTTTTAAGCCATTTGTGTGAAACTTCTATACAGTTCTGGGATTCTTTACTATCTGTCAAAACATTTTCTCCCCTGTTTTTCCATTAGCCAATGAAAACTTGAAAATTCACATGCTGCTTTCTGAAACCAGCTTCTTTTGTTGCTTTAGGTTTATTTATGAACATTCACCACGATGGGATGTTCATATTGAAATTCATAATTTAGATGAGAACTCTTCAGCAGTCATGAATGTATATCATAATTTGTATCTCTCTCTCTCTCTCTCTCTCTCTCTGTGTGTGTGTGTGTGTGTGTGTGTGTGTCTCTGTCTCTCTGTCTCTCTCTGTGTCTCTGCTTCTCTCTGCCTCTCTCTGTTTCTCTCTCTCTCTCTCTCTCTCTGTCTGTGTGTGTGTGTGTGTGTGTGTGTGTGTGTCTGTGTGTCTGTGTGTCTGTGTCTGTGTCTCTGTGTGTCTCTGTCTCTGTCTCTGTCTCTCTCTCTCGTCCAGGGCAAGTGAATGCATATTAGCATTGTGGACTAATGTACAAGTTTCTCCCTTTCTGTTCAGCTACACATCTTAAGGAATTTCCAGCCCAGCTGGAAGTGTTACTCTCAGCCCTCTGTTATCTTGTTATCTTGGCCTAACTCAAACCAGTATCCCTGTCAAGGGGATTCATTTGCTGAGAAATTTGCTGGTCAGCTCACTTGATTGTGGGTGAAATGCAAAGCCTTCTAATAAATCTCAAGCTTAGAGACTAAGGCTTTATGATCCAATACATTTTCTGGAATCTCCTGGGTGCTGTAGATCAGAATTCATGCAATATTTCCTCTCCATCTTCAGGGTGATTCAGATTTCATTCATTTTCCATTGTGATGTGCCTATGCTAAGTGATCACAATGAAGGATAGGAAAGGAAAATAGAATTTTTATGAAAGGCAGAATGTGTTCTAAAACGCACTCATGTTATATTTGGGAGTGCAGAGCCCTGGTCATGCTTCCATTGGTACAAGTCATCCATAGGTATAGTACAAGTCACATTTTTCTTCTTCTTCTTCTTCTCACTCTGACACTCATATTTGTCATTTATCAAGCTTAACTTTCCCAAGATTTTTAGACAGGTCATTTTAGAAAGACCTCAAGGGGGTTGGTGGAATGCAGAAATAACACCTTGGGAAATGTCTAAGACCTGAACACAAAATTGTTCTCTTGGAGAATACCTGGAATTTCCAAGGAAATTGCAGGTCTAGACAGGTTTGTGGCTGCAAAGAACAGCTCCAAGGCATCCAATCTTTAGTGGCCACAAAAATCAGGATGAAACAGGTGATAACATTCCGCTATTTTCCCACCTTGGTAATATATAAAGGGCTAAATGTCTCCATCATGTTGTCTGGGGCAAACAGGATATCAATGTATCTGTGTTGTTTGTTATGGATCTGCCTAATCTATGATGATAAATGTATTCATTCTATTTTTTATATTGTGCATATGGATTTACAGTATGCAAATCATATAATGAAAAGTTACTTTATTTTATTTTTTTTTTAAAAAAATCTTTTCTTATTGCTTTCTATTGGACATGAAACAATGGATAGGTTTGAACAGACAGGTCATTTAAACATCAAGAATGTGTGACACATTTCCAGAGGGGCATCTGAAAAAACATAAGGGTGACCAGACTATTTTTATTCAAAGTTTGGAGGCATCTGTGGTGGTGCAGTGGTTAGAATGCAGTACTGCAGGCTACTTCTGCTCACTGCCAGCTGCCAGTGGTTTGGCAGTTCAATCCTGACCAGCTCAAGGTTGACTCAGCCTTCCATCCTTCCGAGGTCAGTAAAATGAAGACCCAGATTTTTGAGGGCAATAGGCTGACTCTGTAAACCGCACAGAGAGCTTTAAAGCACCGTGAAGTGGTATATAAGTCTAAGTGCTTTTGCTATCTGTATTTTGTCTAAGACTCAGCATATCTGCTTTTTTACACATAGATGTACAGGACCAGAGGTGGTATTCAGCCAGTTTGGACCGGTTCTGGTGAACTGGTAGCAGAAATTTTAACTGGTTCGCCAAACTGGCAAATATCACCACCTCTGGATGGCTCCACCCCACCCACCTGCTTGACTGGACATTACCCGCTCCATCCGCCCACTCAAAGTGATGCTGCCCCACCTTGCCATGAGTGACATCAAGTTGGCCACCCCCATTCAGTCACGTGACCTCCCCACTAAGCCACGCCCACAGAATGGGTAGTAAAACAATTTGAATCACTGAACCACTGTGCAGAACCATTTTACCTGTCTGGCAATTGCAACAGAAATGTAGTTTGTCGCAATTACCCAGATTGAACCCTGAAATCTACGTGGAGGACGTTAACTAGTCTGATAAGGCAACATCCGCAAACAAACAAACAAGCTCAGAGAGCACCCTCAAATCTCCCCCACAGAGTCTTCTGTTGGAGGTTGCAGCTCGCTCAGCATTTTGAGGAAAAGCCCATTGCCAAAAGCATCCTTTTGAATGCTTTCCACATCCCTATTAAATGAACCCTGATCTTGCGCTGGCAGATAGTTATGTTGTTACATGCCAGATTAGATTAATTGTGATGCTCAGACATGGCTTGACAGAGTATGTCAGTGCACCGGTGTCAATTCAGAGGTTAACAGTTTGTAGCAGATTATTGGTGCCATTCTACATAATTAAGTACTGGAAAATAGAATGCGTAGTGAAAAAGTTTTGCTATTGTTTACACACGACAGAAAGGGAAGCTCTGTTTCAGAGTTTGCGTTTGTGTGGTTTTGTTACAAATAGCAATCCCTTGCTCCCAATGAAATGATATTTCCATTTTAATAAACAGAGAAACATGTAGAACATCAGATAATGCCCGAAAGCAGTAAGTGATTTAGAATGTCTGTCTGTCTGATTCTCATTATCACCTCCTTTAAAATAATTAGACAGATTGGAACTTGCATATACAGTGGTAGAAGAAGAATAAAATAACCGAGTTGGAAGGGACCTTGGATCAGGGGTGGGCTTCAAAAATTTTAGCAAGGAGTTCTCTGCCCAGTTGCTGGGTGGGCGTGGCTATGGTGGGTGTGGCCTAGTCAGCCTCCTGCACCATGGGGGGTGTTTATGCCCTCCCCAGGCTCTGGAGGTTTCTCTCGAGCCTCCAAGAAGGCAAAAACAGCCTCTCCAGGCTCCGGAGGCCCTACTTCCACATCTTTTTTTACATCGTGGTGACCAAAACTGGATGCAGTATTCCAAGTGTGGCCTTACCAAAGCATTATAAAGTGGTATTAACCCTTCACGTGATCTTGATTCTATCCAGCGGTGGGTTGCCCCTGGTTCACACCGGTTCTATAGAACTGGTAGTAAAACCGGCGGGAGGCTCTGCCCACCGACCGTAACATCATTAAAATGATTCTGCGCATGTGCAGAAGAGCATGCACATGTGCAGAAGAGTGTGCACGTGCATGGCCCCATTGCAAACCGGTAGTAAAGGTAAGTAGAACCCACCCCTGATTCTATCCCTCTCTTTATGCAGCCTAGAACTGTGTTGGGGTTTTTGGGCAGTTGTAGCACACTGCTGGCTCATATTTAAGTGATTGTCCACTAGGAATCCAAGATCCCTCTCACAGTGACTACTATTGAGCGAGGTACCACCTATACCTGTGATGGCGAACCTATGGCACGCGTGCCACAGGTGGCACACGGAGCCATATCAGTGAGCACGTGAGTGTTACCCTAGCTCAGTGCCGGCCAGCTGATTTTGGGGCTTTCCAGGCCCACCGGAAGTCAGGAAACAGGCTATTTCCAGCCTCCAGAGGGCCTCCAGGGGGGTGGGGAAGGCCCTTTTTGCCCTCCCCAGGATCCTAGAAAGGCTCTGGAGCCTGGGGAGGGCAGAAAATGGCCCTTCCAGTCCCACCAGAAGTTGGCAAATGGGCCGTTTCCAGCCTCCGGAGGGATGGGGAAGGCTGTTTTTGCCCTCCCCCGGCTCCAAGAAAGCGCCTGGAGCCTGGGGAGGGTGAAAAACGGGCCTATTGGGCCATCACGTGCCAAAAGTGGGGACAGCGCAGGGGTGTTGCACGTGCATGCGTGGGGGGTGGGGCACACTGAATTATGGGTGTGGGCACGCATGGGAGCGACCCCACTGCACTCCCCCTGCTTTTGGCACACAATGGCAAAAAGGTTAGCCATCACTGACCTATACTGTACCTCTGCATTTTGTTTTTCTTGCCTAACGGTAGAACCTTACTTTTTTCACCATTGAATTCCATTTGGTTAGATAGTTTGGCCTGGACCTGGCTGAACATGGCCAATGGAGAGGACTGTCCAGAATGCCTTCTCTGTAAAAAAAATAATAATAATGATGCGTTGGGTTTGGTTTCTCTGTAGGCTTTTGGTGAATCATTTCATTGGTGATGTTGATGATGAGAGGCCACACAATGTGAATATATAAGAGGATTCTCATGCTAATAAATTTGCGGGGAACTACTATATAAGCAAATCCAAACACAGGCTGGCCCTGATCATCTCTGTTATGCTGAAGAACCCAGAATTTAATGTCTATGAATTGCCTTTAGGTAGGTTCCACATTTGACAGTAAGATACTTGTCAAAACTCTGCAACCGATTTTAATACGTTTTATTAATATGAACTGAGAGGCAATTGTTCCTTGCTGTTTTCTTTCATACTAGATGGTTACCAGGCAGATCTGACTGTGCTAGTTCCTTCTTTCACTTCTTAAATATGCAGCATAATTCATACTTCCAAAGCACATTTTGAGGAATTAATGGCTGCAGGTATTATTTATTACCCATGTAAAAATATGTGCCTAGTTAGTATATAATAAGTGCAAAGTTCTGGCAACCACTTAAAATGGATGGATAAACCCTGAGACTTTAATCTTGAATTATTTTGTTACCCCTAGTTTGAAATTTCCTTAAAGGCAGTGGTGGGATTCAGCCGGTTTGCACTGATTGTTAAATTACCCACCCCCTCCAGCTATCAAAGTGGATCCTGGGCGCTGCTTTTCTTCTTCCTATTTTCCCCACAACAAGAATCCTGTGAGGTGAGTGGGGCTGGGAAAGAGTGATTGGCCCAAAGTCACCCAGCTGGGTTTCATCAGGACTAGAACTCACACGTTGCTGCTTTCTAGCCTGGTGTCTTATGGCTCCCATAAACCTCACAAAATTGAAAAAAAAAAATTCTTATAAAACCCCTAACAATTGTCACAAAATTCATAAAACTCTCATAAAATTCATGTGGAGTAGCTCAAAATTTTTAGAGGATGCATGATCCTGTAGCGCTGATTGCACTCAAAGGTAACATTTGGCAATGCAAACACAAGCAAACTGCTTCTTTCTTCTTCTTCTTCTTCTTCTTCTTCTTCTTCTTCTTCTTCTTCTTCTTCTTCTTCTTCTTCTTCTTCTTCTTCTTCTTCTTCTTCTTCTTCTCCTCCTCCTCCTCCTCCCCCTCCTCCTCCTCCTCCCCCTCCTCCTCCTCCTCCCCCTCCCCCTCCTCCTCCTCCTCCTCCCCCCCTTCTTCTTCTTCTTCTTCTTCTTCTTCTTCTTCTTCTTCTTCTTCTTCTTCTTCTCCTTCTCCTTCTCCTTCTCCTTCTCCTTCTCCTTCTCCTTCTCCTTCCTCCTCCTCCTCCTCCTCCTCCCCTCCTCCTCCTCCTCCTCCTCCTCCTCCTCCCCCCTTCTTCTTCTTCTTCTTCTTCTTCTTCTTCTTCTTCTTCTTCTTCTTCTTCTTCTTCTTCTTCTTCTTCTTCTTCTTCTTCTTCTTCTCCTCCTCCTCCTCCTCCTCCTCCTCCTCCTCCTCCTCCTCCTCCTCCTCCTCCTTTTTCCTAGTGTATTCCTGCAAGTGCAGGGTCCACTTTTCAGATCATTGAGCACTACTTTACGCAGTCAGCTGCGTCTCCAGGGTGCAGGCCCCTGGCTTGCATATTTTTGTTGATGGTGTCTTGCCATCTCTGGTTTGGATGCCTGCGAGGTCGCCGACCATTGACTTGTAGTTGGTAGGCAGTCTTACCAATGGTGGAAGGTGCTGCTCTCTGGATATGTCCATACCAGCGGAGCCGGCCTTCTCTCATCTTCTCTATAATTGGTGCCACACCAAAATGCTGTCGAATGGTGTCATTTGTGATGTGGTCAACAAGGGAGATGCCCGATATCCAATGCAGTATTTGCATTTCCATGGCATGGAGATAGCTTCCGGTCAGGGATGGGCTTCAAAAATTTCAGCAATGGGTTCTCTACCTGGTTGCTGGGTGGGTGTGGTCATGGTGGGTGTGGCCTAGTCGGCCTCCTGCACCACAGTGGGGGGTGTTTTCGCCCTCTCCAGGCTCTGGAGGCTTTCCTCAAGCTTCTGGGAGGGCGAAAACTGCTTCCCTCAGGCTCTGGAGGCCCTCCAGAGCCTGGAAACATGCCTGTTTTTGGACTTCCAGAACTTCTGGGAGGCCCATTTTTTCCCCCTCCCCAAGCCTCTATGCGGGCTCTGCCCTTACCTCGTATCCAAAACAGGCCGCATGGAGACTCCTGGGAGGGGCAGGATGGGGTGGATGGGGCCAGCCAGGGATTTGGAGGTTCTCCAATCCAGCCATAATGTTAGCTACAGGTTCTCCCGAACCTGGATGAACCCATAGCAGCCCACCCCTGCTTCCGGTCTCTGTTGTTGCTGCCCAGCATTCAGTGCCATACAGTGCATCAGGGCAGATGGTTGTCTTATAAACCTTAGATTTAAGACGGGTTGGTGTTAAGTAGGGTGAATGAGGACACAGAAGCCAGGTCGTGAGTAACAACAGCTCTTTACTTCATGGTGTGAATCTAGCAACTGACCCAGGGAAACAGCTCCCTTTATATACCTTACAGTCCTGGCAATCAACCAATCTGCCGCCTTCTGCTGTCGATAGCCTCCCCCGACCAGTACGCTCCCACAGAGAGGGACTCCTCAGGGTGCCGTCAGCCAGGCAATGTCGGCTGGCGACCCCCAGGGGGAGGGCCTTCTCTGTGGCAGCTCCTGCCCTCTGGAACGATTTGCCCCAGAGATACTAAGGATATCGGATCTCCGGGTCTTTTGCCGTGCCCTAAAAACTTTTCTTTTCCATCAAGCAGGGCTGGCGTGGAACACCCCCCCCCCCCTTTTTAGTCTTTTTTAGTTTTTTAGCTTTTTAAATTGTCAATGGGTTTTAGTTTGAATTGTTTTAAATTTGGGCCAAAGTCATGTAATTCTTTTAATAATTTTAAATTTTGTATTGGTATGTGTTTTACTTCTGGCTGTGCACCGCCCTGAGTCCACTAGAAGGGCGGTATACAAATTGAATTAAATAAATAAATCAGCTGAGAGCAGTTACATTCAAACTTTCCCGCCAAAACTATATACATAACAGTTGGCATTCGTCTGTCACAAGACAAGCAAACTGTCATGGGAATTCTAAAGATAAGGGCAGAAGGATTCCAAAGAAGTAGGGTTTCTAATCCCCTCTCTTTCTTGCTATTCATCTTTTAGTCAATGGCCACATCCATCAGAAGAAGCTGATTGTTCGAGGTTGGAATTAACTCACGTTCAAATCCCTTTGTGCCTAGGGCTTCTGTGTGGGTTCCTCTTCCTGCGCATTCCTTTCTGCAATTAAACATTTATCTCATTATCCTAATGACTCTAAAATATAGTAATTCTGAAACGGTTGTATGGGTGAGCTAGTGTGTCTAAAAGGCAGCAGTTAGTTAAAAAATGAAGGAGACCGAGAGGAGTATTTGATTTCCCAAAGCATTCAAGTCACATTCTTCAGTTTAACAGATAAGTATGTGAGAACAGGAAGGAGGTGGGAGACTTCTGAAAAATCATTATATAAAACATTAGAGAGTAAATGCTGAAGAGGGCTGAAATTATTCTGTATTTATGTATTACTTTGCATAATGTGAAATGTTAGCATAATAAGAACACTGTTGCAGTATTTTAAGTTATTCCATGGATGGTTACACACATCAAGCTTCTACGTGTGTTTTTTTTTTTTCTTTATAGCTGCTGTTATTCATGCTTTGGAATTATTCCAGCAGCTACAATGTTTGTGTGTTTATGTTTATGTTTGTGTTTGTGTGTGTGTGTGTGTGTGTGTGTGTGTGTGTATTTAAATGCTGAACTATCCCTAAATCTTTCAACAGGATGATGTTTGTGTAGAAAGTCAATACCTATCCCCTTCCTAGAAGAATGAAATATTTTTTTGGAATATTAAAAAAAAAAAAGGCAGAATATTATATTCCCCTAAATGAGAAATGGAGAAACTCTTCCTTAATAGCCCACAGCAAATGTCAGCACTTAAAGGATAAAGAGCTTATTGAGAACTATATAGCTCTATCCATAGGCAAAGCAAATACTGCAGGCAGAAATTCATTCAAGACAGGATATTTTGTAACTCCCTGCAGCAAAGTCTGGACAAAGGCAAAATGATGGGATTAGCCTTCACTCAAGATCCAAAACAGGACAAAAGCCATTAAGTCACAATAGGAATAGGAATTGCCCAACACCCTTTCAGAGCTCAACAGACTAAGCACTGTAATTTAACACCAGCTGTCTGCAATTAAAGTAAGATCGAATCTCACCAGGCTCAAGGTTGACTCAGTCTTCCATCCTTTCTAAGGTAGGTAAATTGAGGACTTTATACAAAGCTGACTTTGTATAAAAATATACAAAAGTATGAAGGCTATTGCTTAACGCACTGTAAGCCGCCCTGAGTCTCCGGAGAAGGGCGGCATATAAATCAATTAAAAAAACAAACAAAAAAAACTTAGCTCAGACAAGCTAAGGATTTGCATTTCTTATTTTGCCTATAGAGCCAGCTATGACCCCTACATAACCTCTGCATGACCTCATAGGAATCTGACAATGGCTAATAGAATACATGTTCTTGCACAGGAACAGGAAGCTCAAGTGAAAAGCCCAAAAGAAGGTATAAACGCCACCCACTCTTGTCAGCTGCACCAGAACCATGTGCTTGGATGGTTCTGTTCATCGTTAAACCTTCTTTCCAATCAACCTCCATGTTTCCAGTCTCTTTCTCCCGGCTTAGAACTGAACCAGATGGATATTTCTTCCCACACTTGGAACATATAAAATGGCTGAAGTCATGTAGAAAAGCTGTTAGTTGTTTTTTTTTTTTTTTTAATATCAATCCATTTGGTTGGGTGGATGATGTTGCTATTTAGAACAGATAGATCATATTCTCTGATCTGAAATGGCTCCTCCAGATACCTATTCCATTCACAGATCATAGTGGTTTTTTTTTTAAAAGTTTCTTAGAGTCTAAACCAGTATTGTCACAAGAACCATAATAAGCCACGCATCTCGGGCCATAATAGGGGAGATGCGATAGCGTAATGTTCTTGTTCCTGCTTCTACCTGCTTCAGTTTCCAAAATGGGCAGATTTCATCCATCTTTGCCACAGTAATTCCAGCTGCATTCTATAGTCATGCTACCAACTCCCAAGCTATGGAAACACCTTCATAGATCAATGGTTTTTGAAGACCCTTCTGTTGTCTTCAATTCCCTCTCACTTTGGGTTGAAATGTTGGGTTGTAGAAGAGGACAGAAATAGTGTCAATGGGGACTGTTGCCTGGTCAGATTCTCCACAGGAAGAAAAGAATAATCAATTGTAGCACTTGTCAGGAAGCTGTCTATGGAGAATGTAGGTACGTAAGAGAAGTCTTACGCAGTACAATGTTGAAACTTCGCAAGTTCTTACACCATCAGAAGATTGGTCACCTTTCAATGATGCATCTCCTAGCTTGGTTCCTGGCAGAGTCAGCCTTCCTTGCCAGACACAAGTCTAGAAATGTTTACTTATCCTAAAGCAACTAGAGAGAAGCTGAGAAGAGAAAGATAATAGAACGGTTTGAAGATACAGTGAAAAGTTAAGGTAGATAGCTGAGAATTAAATCCACATCACACCTAAGACATTCACTTGCTCTGGCAAGTGTGCAAGTATGTTCTCCTGCTCTTTTGCTGAGAATAAGTAAAGATTCTCAGTAGATACATTCATCTCGCACTGTTTACTCTCCAGGATGTTTCCACTTCCAAGTCATCCTGGAATGAAATGGAGAAAAATAGAAAAAAAAATCTGGAGTTGGATGAAACTCAACTTGATGTTAGATAATAATTAATTGAATTATCTGGATGTCATCCATCTAAACATTTACCAGTTCTGGCCCTGTTTAACTCATGTTCTGCTCAAGTTACAGTGACTAGTTGATACTGAAACTATAGAACACATACAATATACTACTGTATGTTCTAACTAAGCTCTTGGATATTTAATCAGTGCTTAGAGATAAACTGTGTAGGATTTCATGGGGGATTGTAAATTCAAAAACAGGCAGATACATTTCTGCCCAATAATCAATATTTACAGCAGATGCCTATATTCTAACTGGTTGTGTATATTTTATTGCGGCCTATAAAGCTGTGATCAGCAGGAAAATAACCTTGATGGATACACCTAATGACAACATTGATATTTACATGTGTGTTACTTTGTAAGGCAGAAGCTTATCATAGTCCACTTATTTTTTTTTTCTCCTAAAAAAAAGTAGTATAGGGAGCATAGAGAAGTCACATGCAGACAATAAGAGCTCAACCTTGGACTGATAGCATTGTCTCAACATAATTAATGCTATTCGTCAAATCTGTTTGACACTTAAAGGAGATTAGGAGGTAGGCTTTGAGAGCAGTCTATTATTTCAGATGATGAAGAATTGCCATGGTGCTTTCTAAACTGGAGAAGAGTTCAAGTAACAGACAAATACCCTACTACTTTCAATATTACTTCTTTGCAATGAAGATTCGTTGTTTTGCCATGTGATAAAAAGGCCCACTTGTGCTACATATTTATTTTTAGTTATTTATTTAATAATTTCCACATTTATACTGTTATATTTGCTTGAGTGAATATATGCAACTTTTCTGTTCTCCAAAACTTTTTTCTAATTCTCTGTGTGTGTGAGAGAGCGAAAGCGAGAGCGCGAGAGAAAGAGAAAGAGAAGGAGAAGGAGAAGGAGAAAGAGAAAGAGAAAGAGAAAGAGAAAGAGAAAGAGAAAGAGAAAGAGAAAGAGAAAGAGAAAGAGAAAGAGAAAGAGAAAGAGAAAGAGAATATTGGGTGTCAAAATACCCAATATATTGCAGGGGTGAAATCCAGCAGGTTCTGACAGGTTCTGAAGAACCGGTAGTGGAAATTTTGAGTACTTCAGAGAACTGGCAAATACCACCTCTGGCTGGCCCCAGAGTGGGGTGGGAATGGAATTTTTGCAATATCCTTCCCCCAGGAGTGGTGTGGGAATGGAGATTTTACACCCACCAAGCCACGCCCACAGAACCGGTAGTAAAAAAATTTGAATTTCACCATTGATATATTGTAATATTTCAAATAAAGAAGTAAAATAAACGTTGTGTCAAGTTTCGAGGTCGTCTCGAATAAATTGCATTTCAAACAAAGTCTTTGAAGAAAAAACTCCTATTTATTAAGCACAACATTCTAACCTGACTCCAAACGAAGCCAACACTGACTTCCAGCCCCAAAACCCTCCCTTTCCGTTCCCCACTCCCCTGCACTCATTGGCCATCTTCCAAGTCATTCTACCCCTAATCTACTCCAGCTCAAAGGAATTCCCCCCTCCCATCTCATCTCCTACGGGATATTATCTCCAGGGAAAATAACTAGGTGAAAAGTCAAACGTCCCTTTCCAGATGCCTTCGCTTCTCCTTCTTATGTCAGCACTAGAGTAAATGCAGGTTGAAGTGCTGACATCTTGATTGGATATACTTTGTGAAGGGGCTGGTCACTTGAAATGGAAGTATGCTAGCCCTTAAGGTTTCTGTGATATTAGAAAACTTCCTTGTTTTTCTAGGTACAATATTTAAATCAAATAATACTTACGAGAACTACAGTATATTGCATCAAATAATATTGGTCAAATTATCTGTAATTTTAAAAGATTGTTACAACATATGCAATCTGTAGCACATTTCACAATTAACCTAATGTAAAGCCTTCATTTTGTGTCAAAGAAATGAAGTATGAGATTTTAAAAGACTTTGTGCTCATGTGCTTATCTGCAAAACAAAAATATATTTGCCTGAATTTTTTTTAATAACACAGTTAGCTTTATAGCTAATATTTTCATTTGATCTGATCAAATAGATTCCTGTTTTGCAATTCTTGTGCATGTTTATTCATTGCTATATCTGCACAAACCTTCCTTCTTGTAGTAAGTACAGGTTAGGGTGTGTTGTTAATATCTGTTTCTTGGCTGAGGGAGCCAAGGATTGTCTGTACACAATTTCTGTGGCCATGTGGCCAGCATGAATGCTGTTACCTTCCCACAAAAGTGGTACCTATTAATCTACTTGCATTTGCATGCTTTCGAACTGCTGGGTGGACAGGAACTGGTGCAAGTTATGGTAGCTTATCCTATTGTGTGGAACTCAGATCTTGAACCCAGGCTGTCAACTTTTCAGCTGACAAGCTCAGTGTTCAGTACCCCCGTGCAAAATTCTGACTGAAGAATTCCAACATTGGGGAGCCATCTTTGATTCCTTTCATTCAACTTTCCATGGACAGTAGTTAGATTAGAATTAGAATAACAGAGTTGGAAAGGACCTTGGAGGTCTTCTAGTCCAACCTCCTACTCAGGCAAGAAACCCTACACCATTTCAGACAAATGATTATCCAGTCGCTTCTTAAAAACTTCCAGTGTTGGAGCATTCACAACTTCTGGAGGAAAGTTGTTGCACTGATTAATTGTTCTAACTGTCAGGAGATTTCTCCTTAGTTCTAAGTTGCTTCTCTCCTTGATTGGTTTCCACCCATTGATTTTTGTCCTACCCTCAGGTGCTTTGGAGAACAGCTTGACTCCCTCTTCTTTGTGGCAGCCCCTGAGATATTGGAGCACTGCTATCATGTCTCCTCTAGTCCTTCTTTTAATTAAACTAGACATACCCAGTTCCTGCAACTGTTCTTCATATGTTTTAGCCTCCAGTCCCCTAATCATCTTTGTTGCTCTTCTCTGCACTCTTTCTAGAGTCTCCACATCTTTTTTACATCGTGGCGACCAAAACTGGATGCAGATCCATATTCTTCTAACAATAGCCATCCCCCACAATACTACATACAAAAAGATCCCATCTCTACTATTTGCTCTCAATCACTTTTCTGGGTTGTGTGGTGAAGAGAACAATCAACCAGCATGAATGAAACATTAAGAAGGAATATATGCACAAAACCATCAGAAAAGAATTGAAAATAGAACCGTCGGTATAAATCTGTTTATAAAAATCTACTGTGAGACCATATTGGAGTATACCTACCCCAAGTCAGAGTGCACAATTCTTACTGACAGAAATTTCCACAGTCATTTCTAAGTAAATCACTAGGTTCTGCTCCATTTCAATTGTCATCAAAAGTCAATGGTTTAAACTTGCTCCAGGCTGAATCAGCCATCCATCATTTCGGATTTAATGTCAGTTATAACTTTATTGATTATCATCACTTCTTTTTTAAACTGCTAGGATTTATACATACACATTGAACAATTCTGTGTGTTTTCATAGAAGAGCCTTGGTGGTGGAGTCATTGGAATGCAGTATTGCAGGCTGACTCTGCCCACAGCCTGCAGTTCGATCCTGACAGGGCTTAAGGTTGACTCGGCCTTTTATCTTTCCGAGCTTGGTAAACTGAGGTGCCAGATTGTTGGGGGACAAAATGCTGACTCTGTAAACCTCTTAGAGAGTGCTGTAAAACACTATGGAGAGGTATATAAGACTAAGTGCTATGGTTATTGCTATTAATTTATTCTACTTGGTCTTTAGTGGTTTGGTAAAGGTCTCTGTTTATAAATAAAGTAATTACCAGGTCAACGCACCTTAGAAAGGGTGGTATAGGGCTCGAAGGCATGCAAAAATGGACATCCCAAAATGATTAGGGCAGTGGTAAAATCCTCCGTAGATTACCACCACATGCGTGGTGCACACCAAGAGTGCTTTACATGCAGACATGTACAGTGCATGCCAAAAGCATGCTGTGCATGCATATGCACAGCACACACAAAAATCATGCTCTGCGCACACGCACTTTCTGTGGAAAAAGAAGACTTCCCAAGGTAAGTAGGACAGCTAGCGGGGGCAGCTGTGCTGCATGATTTAGCTTTGCTAGAAAGCAAAATTTCCTGCTTTCTAGTGAATATAAACCGTGTGGCACAGCTGATCATTGGAAGTACCGGTTCATTCGTAGCTTTTTTTTAACTACGGTTCACCTGAACTGGTAACTTTTTAACTACCAGTTTGACTGAACCGGTAGTTTTTATCACTACCGGTTCGACTGGATTTCACCCCTGGATTAGGGGCTGCAGCAACTCCCAGTGAAAAAACACAATAATTGGAGCTCTTTAATTGGAAGTTAAAGATGGTTGGGAAGCCCTTCAAACAAGGCTGCAGTTCTGGATTAATGATGTTTGTAGGCAATTAACTAAATTATCCACGTTAAAAATGTTCGTGACAAATTTGATCTTGCACATTTTAGCTGTCGCCTAAAGTCTTTCATTTGTTTGCTTTTTGGCAAGATATAAGTCAAAGGTGACATGCTCTGCCCGGGTGTCCCATTATTTTGTTTGCCGTTTTAAAGGCAATCTTTAGAAAGCAAGGTCAGAAAAAGTGTGCTGGCTGAATAGGATAGGCTAACAGCAGTCAGCGGAATTAAGGACACAAGAAAGGAGCTAAATAACTATCCTAAAAGTGAAGGACTGAAAAGTAAAATATGCAGCGTGCGGTTGGCTCATTTTTGCATTAGCTTTCTTGAGATACAAACATGGCATTCTATATATATATAGGAATGTTCTGTCTTTACTACATGTTAGTCTGTGTGCAGCTCGACAGGCAGCTAAACCTGCCTATTCTCCAATAAAACAGGCCGTGTGCGTAGATCTGAATGCTTTATTGAAAGAACAGGATATGGTGAAACTGGGGAAAATAGGGATACATACAATAAGAACCAAATACAAGATAGACAGTATTGAGTTACTGCTGAACATAACGATTAATAAATACAAGTAATTTAAATCTCACCAGTGATGCTCTGTGTGCGGGATGTGGGTTTGTCCTTGGATGACCATGTGCCACAGATTAAGATGGATTCTTCTTTGTGCTTCTGCCTTCTCCAAATGCTAAAGGAAATGGAGTCTGGCTTCCCAGACTGCACCCGGTTTGAGAGTGTGGGCTGATGGGTAATGGGGTGGGCTCAGCTTCAAACAATATACTTGGTATTTGTTTCTCCAGCCACTAGATGGTGTTGGGGTGTGCAAGGCCTGGCTGCAACTATCTACAGAGGAATTATTGAGTCTGTCATCTGAACCTCTATAATGGTTTGGTTCTGCAACCCAACAAGACAGACACAGACTTCAGAGGAGAATTAGAACTGCAGAAAAAACAATTGCTACCAACCTGCCTTCCATTGAGGACCTGTATACTGCACAAGTCAAAAAGAGGGCTGTGAAAATATTTACAGACCCCTTGCATCCTGGACATAAACTGTTTCAACTCCTATCTTCAAAACGATGCTATAGAGCACTGCACACAGAACAACTAGACACAAGAACAGTTTTTTCCCGAACGCCATCACTCTGCTACACAAATAATATTTTTAAGAGGAAAAATATTTAAACATTTAAATCTTTTTTCCCTCCTACTCTTTCTGTGATTCACTTCATTCAGGATACGACTAACAAGAACTTCTTTGGGGTAATGGTGCGAAGCCTATTTGTTTTCTTGCTACTGTATATACTTCTTCATTTATCATCAGATGTCATAATTTGATGCTCTGCAAATGAAAAGCATGATCACTTCTGCAAGTGATTTTTTTTTCTGCATGCACCCTCCAAACTCCACATTAAAGTATCACAGAGTGTACACATTAACCTTCAAATAATGTAACTATTTTTTTCTTATTGCATTTTAGAGCTTACAACCTTTAAAACAAAACAAAAAAAAACCCTAGCATATTCAGCAATGCTTGTATAAAACAAGGGCACGCAATGAACTTTTGCAATTGTTATAAAAAGCACGTACAACCTATGAACTTTGTCTTCCTTGCACCAAAGTTCTAAGCAGTAAACTTTTACAGCTTGCAGGCAGACAGCTGATGGAAGCTTTAATCAGTTCATAATATTTAGTATTGGCTATTCAGAATCTTCCTTAAACAGAGTTTTAGCAGACTCAAAAGAATCGGTGACTGGATACTTGCAGAAGTATTTACCTCCAAACAATGCAAAAATTATATGGGCTTCCTTTTATATTTTTTTAAAAAATCTTCTTTCCTTATTTTTTATTGCCTAAAAAACAGCAGGGATGAAGCCTATCAGTTACATTGCTGGCTCTGCTTTGAAGGAAAATATCCAAGCAAAACAATAACTTACAAAGTAGCCAAACCAAATATTGGATTTAAGAATGTTCAACTTGAAAATCTTTCCATACTCAAATACCATTACACAACATTTGTCCTGGTTTGTCTGAGAACTGTTTCTTTTCAGAGAATAGGAGTCACATTTGCTCTAAAATGCAATAGGTCTAGATATGGGTCTAGACCAGGGTGGATTCTAATTACCTTTACTACCGATTTGCACAGTGGTGAAATCCCATTTTTTTTACTATCGGTTCTGTGCGCGTGGCTTGGTGGGCAGGGTGTGGCTTGGTGGGCATGGCTTGGTGGGTGTGGCAGGGGAAGGATATTGCACAATTCCCTTTCCCTCCCCACTCTGAGACCAGCCAGAGGTGGCATTTGCCGGTTCTCCGAACTACTCAAAATTTCCTCTACCGATTCTCCAGAACCTGACAGAACTTGCTGGATTTCATCCCTGGGTTCTCATCATGTCCGTGCACGTGCTCTCACTTTGCTCACTCGCACACATGCTCTTCTGCGCATGCACAGATCACTTATGATGACGTCTGGGTCAGTGGGTGGAGCCTCCCACCGGTTCTATAGAACCAGTCTGAACCTCAATCTTTCCCAACATTAGACTCTTGTCCAGTGAGTCCTTCCTTTTCATTAGGTGGCCAAAGTATTTGAGTTTCATCTTCAGGATCTGGCTTTCAAAAGAGCAGTCAGGCTTGATCTCCTCTAGGACTGACCAATTTGATTGTCTTGCAGTCCAAGGGGCTTGCAGGAGTCTTCTCCAGCACCATAGTTCAAGGGCCTCAATTCTTTGACGCTCAGCCTTCCTTATGGTCCAATTTTCACAGCCATACATTGCAACTGGGAAAAGGCCATAATTCATGCTAAAGGTTACCCAACTAAGTATTAACTGACATGGTAATAATTTTTGTATATCTCATTTTTCTATGGTGATAATTTTTGTATATCTCATTTTTTTTTACGTGTTTCACTTTTCTTCTTCATATTGTAACTGCTATTCTAATAGCAAATCCTTCATAAACGTTATTGCATTACATTCTTGATTAAATTATCTTTCCATTGATATATAATTTTATGGTACTACTCTCCAAAAAAAGAGGTGTTATTAGCGAGTTTTAGAAAATACACTTTTCCCAAAAAGTTTCCACAATTTTGGCCAATATTGTACTTTTTAGAATCATACATGTGTTCCTCCCTGGTTTAACAGATGTGTCCATTGATTGTATGCAACCCTTTAAGGGATCCTGAAGTTGAAGTTTTGAATCCCAATTAGTTGCTTTCCTGTACGGTCTGGAATATTCATTGTTATCATGATTTTTGAAGGGGGAAGATGGTTCAAACAATCCATAAAGATCCTGGAAGGTTACGCCAGAGGCCTCTGATAATTGGCCACATTAATTTTATAGTGTAACGTTAAGCAACTTACTGCATTGTGCATAACAGGAAATCCTAAAGAGCTTCATATCTGCAGTTAGTTGAGTAGGTGTGTAATTGACTTTTGGTCTCTTGGTGACACCAATTGCTTTTTATAAAGCTATTGGGGGATTGAGCTCTAAAATTTGAAAGCCTCAGTATTTTCAATTCTGCTTACAAAAGCAAAGAAAACTGATGCACGCTGTTGAATTTTTTATTTTTTTTTAAATTTTTGGGGTGTTTGTTAAAAAGTCAGCAGAATTCATTTGTTTTAAAGCGTCTCAAATGCCTTTGATAATTACAGGGGTACTCGTAATGATTTTGTATAACGTTGGAGGTCAGCTGATATTTATTATGTTTATCTTCATTCAACTGCAAATGAACAGAGGCAAGCAGATACTAGTAGGGTAAAAGTTACTTAAACAAATAGCATTTTTTTCCACACTTCTGTTTTAATGGATCAAAAAAAAAATTTGCTTTTCTATTTGTTGAGAAAGAAGAAAAGAGAGAGAGAGAAAGAAAGAAAGAGAAAGAAGGAAGGAAGGAAGGAAGGAAGGAAAGAAAGAAAGAGGAAAGAGGAAAGAGGAAAGGAAGGAAGGAAGGAAGGAAGGAAGGAAGGAAGGAAGGAAGGAAGGAAGGAAGGAAGGAAGGATCATACTAAATTTGAATTTATTTATTTATTTTATGTATTTATTTGTCAAGCATATATAAGATAACAGGTAAAAGTATAAGTCTGGTGCTTTTGAAAATAGGTTGACCCTCTCTTCTTTGTGGCAGCCCCTTTCTTTTCACCAGGCTAGACATACCCAATTCCTGCAATCGTTCAATAATTTGAATACATGAAAAGAGTAAGTAAAAAGGAATATTAGGACAGGGACGGTAGGCACGCTGGTGCACTTATGCACGCCCCTTACAGACCTCTTAGGAATGGGGTGAGGTCAACAGTAGACAGTCTAAGGTTAAAGTTTTGGGGGTTTGGGGAAGAAACTACAGAATCAGGTAGTGCATTCCAGGCATTGACCACTCTGTTACTGAAGTCGTATTTTCTGCAATCGAGTTTGGAACAGTTTACCTTGAGTTTGTATCTATTATTTGCTCGTGTATTGTGCTTGAAGCTGAAGTAGTCATTGACAGGAAGGACATTGTGGCGGATAATTTTATATACTATGCTTAGGTCAGACTGAAGTCGGCGTAGTTCTAAGTTGTCTGAGTCCAAAATTTGAAGTCTGGTAGCATAAGGTATTTTATTGTGGTTAGAGGACTGTATGATTATCGGAGAAACAAATTCATGGAAAAAAAAAAAAAAAACCCAGTGGCCCCACATTTAGTGTCTGCTGTCATGTGCTTGTTTTGATAAAGCTTGCATAAAGATGAAGGTCTAATTTCCATATGAACAAGGATACATACAGATTCAGTTTTATGACTGCAGAGAGGCCGAAATCCGGAAAAGTGTGCTAAACAATGAAGATTCATGCTGTGTCGGAATCATAGATCACAGTTGATGTGATACTGGGTTTTTTTTTTCCCCTTTATTTATTTTGCCACATACTTATTTACTCCGCTTGCAAATTACCCAACTCATTTACATGTCTGCCATCATGGAAATGGATAGATCTACAGTATGCTTCATTGAGCGACTTTAAACCAAGTATAGTTCTTTTAGCTCAACTTTCTCCAAGTGATACTGGGTTTTCTGCAGCTTTCCCAGATACATGCAGATTTTTAATGAACTTTTCTAAGTGAGAACGATGGATTGAAGGAATGAAGTTCATTGTTGTCGCTTATATTACAGCAAAGACTTCTTGGAAATATCTAAGCATTGATTTCTGTCCAGATTAATAGAGTTCCTTATCTTTCTATCTACGGTATTATTTTGTTTCTTGTAGAAAAAGTTAGTATTAGAAAAGGTGCATATGTCACTTTGGAAATGCAAATAAAACTAATTATTGCACTGAGTTGGGATGACAAGCGGATGTGGTGCAATGGTGGGTTTCGAATTTTTTTACTACCGGTTCTGTGGGCGTGGCTTGGTGGGTGTGGCTGGGGAAGGATACTGTATAATCTCCATTCTCACGACACTCCAGGGGAAGGTTACTGCAAAATCCTCATTTCCTCCCAATCAGCTGGGACTCGAGAGGCAGAGAATAGATTGGGGCAGGGCCAGTCAGAATTTTTACTACCGGTTCTCCAAACTACTCAAAATTTCTGCTACCAGTTCTCCCGAACTGGTCAGAACCTGCTTAAACCCACCTCTGATCTGGTGCTTTACCCCTCTTTGTTATCCAAGGTCCAGATTTATAGAAAGCCTGCATAATATCGGGTTACAAAGATTACGTGTTCAATAATTATTTAAGGTAAATGACAATTGTTGTCAAATATTCAGAGCAGCTTTAGTTTTAACTGAGGTTTTCCTCTTGATCCTGCACAAGTAGTCTATAAGTTTGATTTTTGTATTGTTGTTGTTGTTAGTTGCAAAATCGTGTCCGACCCATCACGACCCCATGGACAACGTTCCTCCAGGCCTTCTGTCCTGTACCATCCTCTGGAGTCCACTGACGCCTACTGCTTCAGTGACTCCATCCAGCCACCTCGTTCTCTGCCATCCCCTTCTTCCTTTGCCCTCAATCGTTCCCAGCATTAGGCTCTTCTCCAGTGAGTCCTTCCCGTTCCCACCTTCCCATTAGGTGGCCAAAATATTTGAGTTTCATCTTCAGGATCTGGTCTTCTAAAGAGCAATCAGGGATGATCTCCTCTAGGACTGACCAGTTTGATCACCTTGCAGTCCAAGGGACTCGCAGGAGTCTTTTCCAGCACTATAGTTCAAAGGCCTCAATTCTTTGGTGCTCAGCCTTTCTTGTGGTCCAACTTTCACAGCCATACATTGCAACTGGGAGAGCCATAGCCTTGACTATACGTACTTTTGTTGGCAGGATGATGTCTCTGCCTTTTAGAATGCTGTCTAGATTTGCCATAGCTTTCCTCTCAAGGATCAAGTGTCTTTTAATTTCTTGGCTGCACTCCTCATCTGCGATGATCTTGGAGCCTAGGAAAATAAAATCTGTCATTACCTCCATTTCTTCCCCATCTATTTGCCAGGAAGATTTTTGTATAGGCATGAATAAATTTGAAAAATTCTCTCTGGCACTGCCAAATGACCCGTTCAGACATGAAACAGAGCAAGGCTTAAGCTAGCTAACACAACTGCCTAAATCATGTGTGCCTGTATCACCTCCATGCCTGTATTTGCAAGTTTGCAGAGTATATAAAACTGGCCAGCTGGACACAATAGTTAAAAGGTGAGCAAACCTATCTCAGTGACTTACAATTTAGTGTTCTGTGTCACCACTCTCTGAGTTTCTCTCTGAAGAAATGCAGTGTAACATTGTTGTTAAATGTTAGACCTTCAAGGGCCAATAGTAGGTGGCTTTGAGTCAGTCCTTATTTTTAAATCCAACCTACCTCACACAATGGCAAAAAATGGACATCGTAACAGTAAGGTTCTACCTTTAGGCAAGAAAAAATCAAATGCACAGGTATAACATAGGTAGATGGTACCTCGCTCAATAGTAGTAACTGTGAGAGGGATCTTGGAGTCCTAGTGGACAACCATTTAAATATGAGCCAGCAATATGCAGCAGCTGCTAGAAAAGCCAACACAATTCTAGGCTGCATAAACAGAGGGATAGAATCAAGATCACACAAAGTGTTAATATCACTTTATAATGCCTTAGTAAGGCCACACTTAGAACACTACATCCATTTTTGGTCACAACGATGTAAGAAAGATGTTGAGACTCTGGAAAGAGTGCAGAGAAGAGCAACAAATACTGTATGATTAGGGGACTGGAGGCTAAAACATATAAAGAACAGTTGCTGGGATTAGGTATGTCTAGTTTAATAAAAAGGACTAGGGGAGACATGATAGCAGTGTTCCAATATCTCAAGGGCTGCAAAAAAGAAGAGGGAGTCAAGCTATTCTCCAAAGCACCTGAGGGCAGAAGCAACCTAGAACTAAGGAGAAATTTCCTGACAGTGGGAACAATTAATCAGTGGAGCAACTTGCCTCCAGAAGTTGTGAATGTTCTAACACTGTAAGTTTTTAAGAAGAGATTGGACAATCTCTTAAGAAGTTTTTAATCATTTTGTCTCAAATGATATAGGGCTTCCTGCCTGAATGGGGGATTTGACTAGAAGACACCCAAGGTCCCTTCCAACTCTTTAAGTCTGTATTCTGTGGGCTAGTTCCTCTCCTGATGTGATAATTGCTGCTCCCAAAATTTTCCATTTGCACAAAGACTGATAAGGCCAACAGGTGGGACTGGGTTTAAAAGCAAAGGTGAGTCCTTGTGCCACCTGGGTTGGCCTGCAGCTCCATCTGCTTTGCAAGTAGATGGAGGAGCCTAGTGGTGCAGTGGTCTAAACTACTGTTAAAGTAGTATTTAGCTGTCAGCTGCCTGCAATTACTGCGAGTTCAATTCTCACCAGGCTCAAGGTTGACTCAGCCTTCCATCCTTCCGAGGTAGGTAAAATGAGGACCCGGTTTGTGGGGGCAATAAGCTGACTTTGTATAAAATAGAACACCACTGGGGGGGGCAAAAAGCCCTACTAAGCAGGTATATACAAAAGTATGAAGGCTATTGCTTAAAAGCATTGTAAGCCGCCGTGAGTCTCCGGAGAAGGGCAGCATATAAATTGAACTAATAAATAAATAAATAAATAAATAAATAAATAGATTGCAACAACCTCTGGAGGTGCCTTCCATCCTGAGCTCATTCATCTGGCAATATTGTAATGCTGAAGTCACTCCAAGGCTTCCAATGGCAATTCATTGGAACCAATAAACTCAAACAAATAGCTGGTGCACAACAAACCCTTGGTATGTGTTGTGTGTGTGTGTGTGTGTGTGTGTGTGTGTGTGTGTGTGTGAGAGAGAGAGAGAGAGAGAGAGAGAGAGAGAGATTTAATCAATGCATGGCGTGTTGAAGCAATCTGTTCTTTCCTTCACTCATGAGCAAAAGCCTTGGAGAGATATTGCCGTGAATGATAAGGTATGGCGACAGAGCATAACACTGAGAAAATGTCAGTGTTCTGCTTTGATTACACACTCTATTTTGCAAGTTTCAGGACACTAAAACTCAAAAGTACTTATATTTCACCGTGATGTGATGGACCGGTCAGACTGAATCATCATTAGTGGGACTTTCAGCTGTGAAATGATGAGTAAGCGCACAGCAGCATAGCAAAAAAAAAAAGTCAATCGCTGCCAGTGTTTAATCGGAAGGAAATATGTGTGCGTGCCTCTCTCTCTCTGTGTGCGTTTTTTCATTTATTTTATTTTTTAAAAAAAATTGAATGCATTTCAAGATCCATGTTGCCGTGGTGGTTAGAATGCAGTATTGCAGCTAATTTTTCTGATTGCTGAATGTCATCAGTTGGGCAGTTGGATCCGGACTGGCTCAATGTTGACTCAGCCTTCTATCCTTACAAGGTTGGTAAAATGAGGAGGCAGATTCAGTGGTGGGCTGCAACTGGTTTAACAACCGGCTCTGTGAGTGTGCTCTTTATACGACCACGCAGCTCACATGCTTTCTTGCAGCGTTCAAAATACAACAATTTGAAGCTCAGCTGCTTACCTTCTAACGCGGCCCCGGTAAGTAGAACAGCAGAGGCGCAGAAATCAGCTGTGACACGTGAATCAGCTGAGCCAGAAAGAAGGAAATATAGGACAGGATAGAGCAGGGGTGGATGGGCAGGGCCAGCTGATCATCAGAAATACCGGTTTGCCCGAACCGGTCCAAACCAGCAGCAGCCCACCACTAGTCAGATTGTTGTGGGCAATAGGCTGATTCTATAAACTGCTTAGAGACGGCTGAAGTGGAGTTTAAGTCTAAGTCAGGGGTCAGCAACCTGTGGCTCTGAAGCCACATGTGGCTCTTTCAGCCCTCTGCTGCAGCTCCCTGTCACTCAAAATATGTGTCACAACCGCCAGTGTGTGACACCTGCTAGCATGCGATTTATTGAGCTTTTCAAACCCCCGGTAGGCCAACCATGGATAAATCCAAGAAAAGAAAAGTTTCAGAAGAAAACAACATTGAATTCAACTACATATGCTAGTTTTGCGGCCGCTCAAGAAATAGTCAGGCACGGGAAGGGTTTTGTGGCTCCCGGTGTTTTCTTTTCTGTGGGAAAGGAGTCCAAATGGCTCTTTGAGTGTTTAAGGTTGCAGACCCCTGGTCTAAGTGCTACTGCTATTTCTAATGTCTTTTTAGAGACGCTCAAACACAGTGAATTATTATTACATTGCTTAAATTATTAAATTACAATGAAACAAAGACTATGAATATGACAAAGTTGTGGTCCAAAAAAGCAACACACTATAGAAAATGCTGTGCCCTGTGCACACACTATGCAACATGGAAGCAGATATAAAACAGATACTATTCAAGCTGGGCCTCTAAGAGGAAATAAACCTTTAGTAAACCTGCTAATTAATTAAATCAGTTTAAACTAATTGCAGATTTCTTTTAATGGAATGCATTTTCTTAAAGTAGAATGAAACTCAACGTTGATGAAATCCCCAGATCTATCTAGATTTAGATCTCGATCTATACATACATACATACAGCCTGAGGTCATGAATGCTAACTCATCTGAGAGGGGTGAGACTTCTGAAGTTAGTCAAAATTGAAGATCCATCATTTATGGCAGCTGGAATATGGGAACTGATGTCTTCTTTTCCACACATGTATTGAACCATGGTTTGTTGTTGTTGTTAGTTGCAAAGTTGTGTCCGACCCATCGTGACCCCATGGACAACATTCCTCCAGGCCTTCCTGTCCTCTACCATCCTCTGGAGTCCATTTAAGCTCATGTCTACTGCTTCAGTGACTACAGCCACCTCATTCTCTGCCTTCCCCTTCTTCTTTTGCCCTCAATTGTTCCCAGCATTAGGCTCTTCTCCAGTGAGTCCTTCCTTCTCATTAAGTGGCCAAAGTATTTGAGTTTCATCTTCAGGATCTGGTCTTCTAAAGATCAGTCAGGGTTGATCTCCTCTAAGACTGACGAGTTTGATCGCCTTGCAGTCCAAGGGACTCACAGGAGTCTTCTCCAGCACCATAGTTCAAAGGCCTCAATTCTTTGTTGCTCAGCCTTTCTTATGGTCCAACTTTCAAAGCCATACATTGCAAGTGGAAAACCATAGCTTTGACTATACGCACTTTTGTTGGCAAGGTGATGTTTCTGCTTTTTAGCAAGCTATCTAGATTTGCCATAGCTTTCTTCCCCAGGAGTAAGCGTCCTTTAATTTCTTGGCTGCAGTCCCCATCTGCAGTGATCTTGGAGCCTAGGAAAATAAAATCTGTCACTACTTCTATTTCTTCCCCATCTAGGAAACCTCAGATAGTGTCCAATCTGAGCAAAGCAAGGTTCACTCTGTAAATGAGTGGGATTTTTTTTCTCTTCATTTTGCTATACAGACTCTTGGCTCTTAAGAGGAAATAGTTGCAAGATACACTTGATGTTGTGAAGTAAACATATTTTGATGACTGCTATAGATTGGACTGCTAAGCTTATCAAGGCAGACAGGTGGTAAGGATACAGCATACTAAAGGCTGTCTGCTATTCAGAGAAACACATTGATAGAAGAAGTTGCAGGGGTGAGAACTCCTCCTTTATTTTTATGCAGTTCTTTTTTGGATTGGGAACCTGGAAAATACCCTTGTACTGTTTGAAAACTCAAACATGGGTCAGGATTAATCAGGGTTGAGACATAACCTCACTGGAAAACCTGCATCGTCAAAACTACGGTTCCCTTTGAATCTCCGCTAAATGTTAAAGTGTTCCAGCATATTGTTAAAAGTTAGATAGATTTTGTGGTGCTGAGCTAAGGATTGCCAAGTCACCTAAACAGTTAAGTTTGCATATTGGCCAGTTTGACTTTGCAGTTCCTCAGCTGGCAGGATACGCAAGTATGACAGTACCATATTTTTCAGAGTATAAGACACACTCCCCCCAAAAAAGAGGGTGAAAATTTGGATGTGTCTTATTTATTTATTTATTTATTTATTTATTTATTTATTTATTTATTTATTTATTTATTTATTCAATTTATATGCCGCCCTTTTCCAGAGACTCAGGGCGGCTTACAATGCGTTAAGCAATAGCCTTCATACTTTTGTATATACTTGCTTAGTAGGGCTTTCGCCCCCCCTTCCAAGCAGTGTTCTTTTTTATAAAAGTCAGCTTTTTGCCCCCACAATCCGGCTCTTCATTTTACCTTCTTCGAAAGGATGGAAGGCTGAGTCAACCTTGAGCCTGATGAGATTTGAACTCGCAGTAATTGCAGGCAGCTGGTGTTACTTAACAGTGCTTTAGCCTGCTGCGCCACCAAGGCTCTTCTTTATACACCGAATGTGGCCAAAAACATGGGGCACGGAGGAGGCGATGATCTGTGGCAATTCCTGCAGCCTGGAACAGCTGATTGTGGGTATTCCGGGAGGCCAATCCACCCACCAATCAGCTGCTCATGCTGAATCAGGGTGCAATAATGTGCTGAAGCTTATCTGGCTGTTCGCTATTTGCTGCAAGGATGTGTCAGAGTTTGCGGCAGCAATCACACCCAGAAAGCACACAGAAGTAGCTGATTCAGCAGGATTCAGTAACTTCTCTTTATATGCAATATAACACATGAACTAAAAATATATAATACCAAAAGCAGGTTTTCCAACGTGGCAATTCCAACATGCTAAATACAAGCAAAACACAAGCAGAGGAGAGGAGTTTCAGTTTTAGTTTCAGAGATCAGCAGAGTATGCAGCTTTAGTATAGGCTAAGCCACGCCCAGGCACCTTGCTGTCTCCTTTAGAAAGACTTTAGTTCTTTTCTGGTTAGGATGGAATTAACAAAGAATGATGAATGAATCTGGCGATTTCCTTTCCTCTAGTTCCCAGCATAAATTTCTTCCATCCTTGTCCTGCAACAGTTTTGGTATGTCCATGTGAAAATATTTGCATATTCCACACACATTTTTTCACACGCACAGAGAGAGAGACTCAAACACACTATTCTGCAGCAGATGGATTGTTGTAAGCAATTTCTTGAGATACATTTTCTATTTTTGCTAGTTACTGTAAACATATACATGTTGGGCACCTAATTTTTGCACTGCGAGACTCAGAGATGTGTGAAAATAGAAGGCTAATTCTGTTGTGTGCATTCACTTGCGAAGTACATACTATGTTTGTGTTTATTAAAATAGGAAAAAGGTGAACCAAATATATTTTTCCCCTAGTCTTTCTCTTATAAAAGCCATCTGGCTGGATAAGACCAAAGTCAGGTTACACAACATCCTCTTGAAAACAACAGGCAGGTGAAAGATGCTCTTACTCCATTCCTCTTATTGGATCAGAATGTATTAAATTTCATGACAGGGATTTATTTAAACAGTGGTGAGCCATGTCTAATTGCTTTCAATTATCAGTTTATTGCATTCCCTGGAAGTGTCTGGGACAGGACAGCTTATGATATATTCAAACTAGGTTGTTGAGGCAGTTGCGTTACAAGCACCAGAAGTTAGTATTGCCAATGTCCAATTGTTTGTGCCTTCAGGCCCTCTGTTCTCATGATTTTTCTTTGAAAACATGAAAGGTTTAGAGGTTCTCTTCCTTAATTTTTAAGCACTGGAATTGGAATGGCTTCACCAAGAATCTCCAGGCTAAATAACTAGTTTTTAAGGACACAGAGGATGTCTAAATTACACTAGCTGTTCAATTTTTGCCTGAAATTATATATTGAAAAGGGGACAGGTCTGATTGCTTTTGCTTTCTTGCAAAATACTTTAGCCCTTCTGGTAGAATTGCTACATATTTAATGGAAATCCAAATGGAATGGTCTTCTTAAATGGAATTTCCCACTGACCTCCCTTTTATTCTTCAAGGTCCTTGGAAATGGAAGACAAGCATAGATAGGGGAAATTGGGTTAAATGCTGGCAATCATCATCATCATCATCATCATCATCATCATCATCATCATCATAACAAAAATAAACATCCAAAATTGGTGATAATATTTGAAGGGACATTAAACTGGAATGTTTAGCCTGTTTTGAGGGTTTCCTGCTTGAGGTTAGACTAGAAGACTTCCAAAGAGGTTTGGACTAGAAGGCTTCCAAAGTCCCTTCCAACTCTGTTAGTTGGTTATTCTGTGGATATTTGTTTAAAGACTACATATCTTAAGTTGATACAGATCCCAGTTTTGTTGAATGTTTAAGTTATGTACACTGTACTCTTGGATCTTTTCCCACGAAACAAATTGCCTCCAGAAGTTGTGGGTGCTTCAACACTGGAGGTTTTTAAGAAGAGATGGAACAACGATTTGTCTGAAATTGTAAGGGTCTCCTGCCTGAGCAGAACTAGAAGATTTCCAAGGTTCCTCCCAACCCTGTTAGTCTGATATTCTGTGGGTAATTGTTTAGAGACTTGATATCTTAACTTAATACAGATCCTAGTTTCGTTGCTTGTTTAAATTAGGTGTACCGTACTCTTCGATATTTTGACACATTTTTCCCCCTTTACATTTTTCAAGAAATACCTCCTGTCTTCTCTGAGAAAAGGGCAGAATGAGGGAAATTCAGGTTTTGTTGATACATATTTTAAAATGAGTAAGAAAGAAGTGGAGCCTACGGAAACAGAGCAATATAGGAAAGTTGATGATAACTTAGAATTGATCATGAGCCTGAGTTCACTCCACAAGGCTGGATTTAAGGCAGATAAAAAGACAAAATTAAAAAAATTGGTGACATAAATCAGGGGTGTCAAACTCAATTTGATTGAGGGTCGCATCAGGGCTGTGGTTGACCTCGGGGGGCTGGGCAGGCATGGCAGACTGGGTGGGTGTGGCCAACTGGGTGGGCATGGCCAGCTTGATGTCACTCACAGGGCATGACTGACTGAGTGGGCCTGGGTGACAGGGTGGGCGTGGCCAGTTTGACACCACTCCCCAAACTGCTGGCATGTTTCCTCTTTGAACTGGGTAGACTGGGCCGAAGCCATGCTGGCCTGATGTTTCCTCTTCGCATTGGATAGACTGGGCCGAAGCAATGCGGGTAAACCAGGCTGAAGCAATGCAGGCTGGCCCCTTACATTTTTCAAGATGGCGACACCCCTGACACAAATAAAAGAAGTCTAGAAAAAGTTCACAAGAAAAGAACATCAATACCTGAGTTGAAAGTAGATTCTAGCAGGGATATTGAAACAAGGGTTAACTATGTCGGTCTCCAATACTTATCCTTGTGATTTATATTTCTTTCTGTTGATCCTAGCTTTACTCCTGTATACATATTTTTTTTTTTAAAAAAAAAATCGCTCGTAGCTAAATTTGTTCAAGGTGATTTCTTCTTTGTGCTAAAAAAAATCAATGCGAGGCTCATATACTACACTTTATGGACAGTAAAAAGATCTCCTTTTAGGTCAATAGTTTCAAAAGCATTCTGCTCTGATTTACTCAGCATACTGTGCTCTTGTGAAAAACATACAATGCCTGTTTAAATCTCAGCCAGTTTGAACAGCTAACTTGTTTTCAGCCCAATGAGGAAATTGATTAAAGCACCGCTGAATGGCTCGTTTCAGGTGAGATGAGAAAGCGATGGGGAGTTATGTCTGGGTGGAGATGGCAAAGTAATCTTCCAGGTTCAATTTCCAGGGTTGATATTGTTTCATATTTTTTTTATGCCAAATATCACAGAAGCCCTTTCTTTCGTTAAAAAAAAAAAAAAAAAAAACACCTTTTGATTGTATCTATCATTATTCTCTGTCAGGAAAAAAAAATAATCTGAAAGTTGATAGCCTTGCAACTTGCTAAGAAATAAAATAAAATAAAAAATCAGGACCTGTTGATGAATACACATTCCAGCTAGGCATGAGTGACAGCTCCCTGGCCTGCTTTCAGCCACGATTTCATAATCATTGCTCCAGTGGTGAAATTCAATTTTTTTTACTACCGGTTCTGTGGGTGTGTCTTGGTGGGCGTGATGTGTCTTGGTGGGCGTGTCTTGGTGGGTGTGTCTTGGTGGGTGTGGCACCAAGGAGAAGGATACTGCAAAATCCCCATTCTCTCCTTACTCCTGGGGGAAGGATATTGTAAAATCTCCATTCCCAGCCCACACTTGGGCCAGCCAGAGGTGGTATTTGCTGGTTCTCCGAACTACTCAAAATTTCCAATACCGGTTCTCCAGAACCTGTCAGAACCTGCTGGATTTCACTCCTGCATTGCCCCATCCTGGTCCACATCTAGAAGAAACCCTGACAAAGAACCTTTTTCAGACCTTGCATTTCTTCCAGTTAAAAGTCGGTGGAGATTTTCAATCATCCAGGTCATGGTTGTCCTAAAGGTGCTTTTTCAGGAGGCAACTGGACTTTCTTATTTTCTTTGAAGACATTTTGCTTCTCATCCAAGAAGCTTCTTCAGCTCTGACTGGATCCTTCCATTCCCCACCACCCAGTCAGAGCTGAGGAAGCTTCTTGGATGAAAGCGAAACGTCTCCAAAGAAAAAGAAAGTCCAGTTGCGTCCCGACAAAGTACTTTTTCTTCCAGCATTGCTACAGAATGGATAACATGAATGTGGAAAATGCTGCCTAGGTCGCCTGGGATAGCTGTACGAGATCACCAGGCTGAGCTCAAGGGAGTATTAAATGCATCATCAGTTTGGAATCTCTATGCCTCTCTTACCTAAGAGACCTAAATCCATCCTCTCTTTGAAGTCAATTGACTCTTATCTGGTGCCGACATGCCTTGACTGTTAGTAGATCAGATTTCTGTATATAGGTAGCATGGAATAAACTTGTTGTACTTTTGAACTCTATTCTGGCTCCTGATGTCTTCCACTTCATAGTAGCCTGAATACAAAGGCAGGATGACAGTGGTTGTGGTGATGGTGAAGGGAAGCCAAAGGCTGAATCTCTGTCATATCACTTAGCAATAGCAGTTAGACTTATATACCGCTTCACAGTGCTTTCCAGCCCTCTCTAAGTGGTTTACAGAGTCAGCATATTGGCCCCAACAATCTGGGTCCCCATTTTACCCACCTCGGAAGGATGGAAGGGCTGAGTCAACCTTGAGCCTGGTGAGATTTCCACATTCATGTCATCCATTCTATAGCAATGCTGGAAGAAATTCCCAAAGTCCATGAAACATTCAAGAGACTAGTTGAACCCAATATAGTATTTCCCTTTACTTTTTGGGTGTAGAGCAGAGATGTCAGACTCGATTTTATTGAGGGCCACATCAGGGTTGTGCTTGTTTTCAGGGGGCTGGGGTGGGCGTGGCTGCAGTGGGCATGGCCAGCTTGACGTCACCCATGTCGGGAGTGCCTGTGGTGGCCTGAACACTCAGCCAGCGATAACAGGCTCCCAAGCTCCATTTTTGGATGTGATAGCCTCCTGCAACCCTCTGCCAGCAAAAACAGAGCTCCATTTTTCACTGGCAGAGGCACTCCAGGCTGGTCCTTCGCCAGATCTAAGTGCCCCACGGGGCAAATCCAGGCCCTGGGCTTTGAGTTTGATGTAGAGCTAGATCTAAGGATAGTTAAGCAACTTGAGACTTTCCCCTTTAAACATAAACATCACTGTAGTGGTAAAAGCTATTTTTAGACTCTTTGTTTTGTTGGCTTTGTTTTCACTTTTTTGATGGCTTAATTGTTTTCAGACAAGAAGCGTGATCTTGGAATCAACATAACTTTGCTTTCCATCAACACATTTCAAAGAAGTATTTTATGTTGCCACAGTATGGGCGGTTTTAATCTGAGAAAGTAATGTTTTCATTGTTTTGTAGAGTTATTCATTTAAAGGGTGGAACTATTGGGTTAGAATGTGATTGCTTTGCTCCTTGGCATTTTAGTTATGGCAATCGATATTAGTCTTAACCCATTAGGACTGTCCAGTTTAAATTTGAGGAGTCTTTTTCCCGTTTAAATATGGATTCACTTCACTCCTAAATTCTACTTTGCAGAAAATATTGCATCTTTAGCATTTAATATACAGTCAGCTGTGGAATATGATAACTTTTAATAGAACTGGTAGTGAACGAAAATTATCTGCAATTGCCTATTACTTACTTTTGACCTACCCCAAAACTTTCCATAAATCTACTGAATTCATTGTCTGTTCTGCTGCATTTTATTTTCTATAGACAGCTCCCAGGCTGCCCAAGTACCTTCATGTCCAGAAATTAAAGTTATTCCATGCAGTGTGTTTTCCACGTGAAGCCATGCTCCACAATTCTGTCTTTGTATCATTATAATATATTTCTGCATCCACAATAATTGGTCCCACAAGGAGAACAAGGTGCAACCAACATATTGTAGGGTTTAAGGTGTTGGGGTGAGGTTCAGGGAGACCTTGGTTCAAATCTACCATACTCTATGAGTTGAGTTGCCATTCCTAAATTACATTGAGATAGTTGCCCCATCTCAGCCGCTCAACCTTCCATACATAATTGTTGTATTGGGGATAAAACTAAAGCTACACATGATCACATAATTCACCTTTAGTTCCTGGAGAAATTAGTCCTACACAGTATCTAATTCTATGCAATATCTTAAGCATTATAACATACAGGTGCTACCATCACCTAAGTGTCTAGCTAGAAACTGCTTAAACGCTATTGAGAAGGGAGAGAATATAGATAAAGTACAAATATGATGGACACTTTTTGCTATGAATAAGATCTTGGGATATCATCTATCCAGCATTTATCCAGCAGCATGGTACATTCTTTATTGATTAGAACCTAAAGCAGGAGTGAAATATTTATCTTAAAAAGGAAAACATTTTATCAAAGTGTCTCCTGCTTCCCTCCCTCTCCCATTCTTCTCCTTCTCCTTCTCCTTCTCCTTCTCCTTCTCCTTCTCCTTCTCCTTCTCCTTCTCCTTCTCCTTCTTCTTCTTCTTCTTCTTCCTCCTCCTCCTCCTCCTCTTCCTCCTCCTCTTCCTCTTCCTCTTCCTCTTCCTCTTCCTTTTCCTCCTCTCCTCCTCCTCCTCCTCCTCCTCCTCCTCCTCCTCCTCCTCCTCCTCCTCCTCCTCCTCCTCCAAAAACTGAATTTCCCAAGGAACTTAAAAGTTTTTGATTCAGTAACGTTACTGAATTAGGGTGCTTTTCCAGGAAAAAAAAGGTTATCTGAATGATTAGAACATATGCATTGTATTCATTGCAAAAGTCAGCCTTATGTTCGGTGGAGATTTAAGCTGGTCACAGAGGGACTTAATCAGAAGGAAGTTTCAGAGGTACCACTTGATAAAGCCTTGGTAAGGCCACACCTGGAATACTGCATCCAGTTTTGGTTACCACAAAAAAAAAGATGTTGAGACTTTGGAAAAAGTGCAAAGAAGAACAATTAAGATTATTAAAGGCCTGGAGGCTAAAACATATGAAGAACAATTGCAAGATTTAGGTTTGACTAGTCTAGAGAAAAGGAGGACTGAAGGGACATGATAGCAGTATTCCAGTATTTGAGGAGCTGCCACAAAGAAGAGGGTGTCAACTTATTTTCCAAAGCACCAGAGGGAAGGACAAGAAACAATGGGTGGAAAACTAATCAAGGAGAGAAACAACCTGGATTTAAGGAGAACTTAAAACTTCCTAACAGTGAGGACAATTCACCAGTGGAACAGCTTACCTTCAGGAGTTGTGGGTGCTCCATCACTGGAGAATTTTAAGAAGAGACTGGACAGTCATTTGTCTGAAATGGTATAGGGAGTTGAACCAGAAGACTTCCAAGGACCCTTCCAGCTCCATTCTGATTGATTGATTGAGGTGCAGTAGTTGGCATTTGGTAACATGGCCAACTGGGTGTAAATTCAGACAGCTTGTGTTTCTTATTTATCCCCATTGTTTTCTTGTAGATGATTATGTTCTTCTTGGCAGAACCGCAGTTGGCTTTTGTTATTTTCATTTTCCATTGCCACCATGGGGCAAATATTTTGACAGATAGGCATAAACACACAGACAGAGACACAGAGATGCTCACACGCAGAGATAGCACTTCAAATCCCTGTGGGGGGAAAGGACCTTAGTAGCCATGCCTAATTATTGACTTTTAATTATGTCGTGCACTAATAACGCTAGTTAATTATTGACTTATTTTGTTCTTTTTGTATGCCTCATCGTCTTCGCACTCTAGGGATTTGACAAAATCAGCTCAATTACAGTTATAAGAAATCAGTGAGATGATGGCACAAAAAATAAACCAAGCGTACCATCCCTGATGCTAGTAGTCATTGCTACTGTTTGAAGACAGTCATTCAGAAAGCATCCTGTATTTTGCCCGGAAATAGCATGATGGGTAATCCCTGATTTACAGTCTTCTGTTTAGTGACTGCTTAGTAACAAAGTTATAAAGGCTCTGAAAAAATGATTTATGACCAGGGATGGGCTTCAAAAATTTTAGCAACGGGTTCTCTGCCCGATTGCTGGTTGGGCGTGGCCATGGTGGGTGTGGCCTAGTCGGCCTCCTGCACCACTGGAGGGGCGGTGTTTTTGCCCTTCCCAGGCTCCTGAGGCTTTTCTTGAGCCTCCGGGAGGGCAAAAATGGCCTCCCCAGGCTCTGGAGGCCCTCTATGGGCTCATTTCTGGCTTTCCCAAACTTCGGATAGGCCTGTTTTTCACTCTCCCTGAGCCTCTGCGTGTGCCCTGCACTTACCTCTGTCCAAAATAGGCCGCATTGGGAACTCCTCTGGGGGGGAAGGCAGGGCCATTCAGGAGTGGGATTTGGGGGTTCTCTGAACTGCACAGAATCTTAGTTAGAGTTCTCCTGAACCCCTGCGAACCCCCAGCAGCCCACCCCTGTTTATGACTGTTTTTCACAGTTACAACTCTTGCAATGTCCCTATGGTCACATGATCAAAATTTGGATGCTTGGCAATTGGTACATCTTTATGATGGTTGCAGTGAAAGTCCCGGGGTCATGTGAGCACCTTGTGACAAGTGAAGTCAATGGAGAATCCAGTTTCACTTAACCTCCATGTTAGTAATTTAACAGTGCAGTGATTTGCTTAACAACCCTTGCAGGAAATGTCTTAAATGGGACCAAACTCACTTTTTTTAAACAACTGACCCACTTAACAACAGCAATTTTTGGCTCAATTGTGGCCATAAGTCAAGAACTACCTTTATTTCATTTTTACATATTTGGAACCACACACTGATTTCCGTTTGTTTGTTTGTTTGTTTGTTTGTTTGTTTGTTTGTTTGTTTGTTTGCTTGCTTGCTTAGCTACCTACCTACCTATTTATCTATCTAGCTATCTAGCTATCTAGCTATCTAGCTATTCAAACATGTACGAGATAACAGGTATAAGTATAAACATGGATATGAACACAGGAAATGGGTATGAATAAATGGGGACATTAGGATAGGGATGGTAGGCATGTTGGTGTGCTTATACACGCCCCCTTTATGGACCTCTTAGGAATGGGGTGAGGTCAACAGTAGACAGTCTAAGGTTAAAGGTTTGGGGAAGAAACCACAGAGTCGGGTAGAACATTCCAGGCATTGACCACTCTGTTGCTGAAGTCGTATTTTCTGCAATCGAGTTTGGAGCGGTTTACACTGAGTTTGTATCTATTGTGTCCTCATTTATTATTGCAGTTGAAGTTGAAGTAGTCATTGACAGATAGGACATTGTAGCAGATAATTTTGTGTACTATGTTTAGGTCAGACTGTAGGCAGCGTAGTTTTAGGTTGTCCAAGCCCAAAATTTCCAGCCTGGTGGTATAAGGTATTCTATTGTGAGCAGAGAAGTGGAGGACTCTTCTCGTGAAATACCTCTGGACTTGCTCAATTGTATTAATGTCTGATATATAGTTGGATTCCATATGTACACATATTTGGGCTCTTACCTGTGTTCCCTTCATGTTCCCCTGCAGAATTATCATTAAACACAGATAAGGCTACCTTTCAATCTTGTAAGGAACGTATAGAAGGGGAAAACAGGCACTGTTAGTCTGTGAAAAATCTTACTTCAGTTTGATACAGAATCCCATCTGTCATTTAATATTGCCAGAACCCAACATTTCTTTCTTTTTTTGTCTATTTTTCTTTTCTTTTTTTTAATAGTCTGCCAATATTCCATCTGTTCAAGCATTTAGCCACCATCTGAGTGAAACAGCAAAAAGAAAGAAGTAGATTCACACCATGTGAATGTGTTCAACTTATGGCGGCATTTCGTTGGACAGCTCCTACGGCATTATGCTTATAACACAAGACCTAATATGTAAAATTTAAACACACCTTCAAACTGAGATCGTTGGTTCAATGCCATAGTGTTGGTAATGTGTGTTGTGCTGACTTTGGGTTGGCCACAAAGAATGGCCATTATTGTTTTCTTGGCAGCATTATGGAAGAGCATTGGCTTCTTCTTAAGTGCTTAGTCTACCCTACCATTATGGCATTCCTGGGAATATGCCATCCGTGCCCTGCTTAAAATCAGCAGCCCATTTCAAAATCAGCCAAGGTTAGAAACAATCAAGTGTGCAGTGTTAACCATGGAGCTCACAGCATGAATTTGAACCGATCCCTTTTTGCAACCTTTTGATACCTCAGAAGTAAATATGTAGCCAAAATATTTAGCATCATTCTCTCTTTTTTTTGGGGGGGGGGGGGGGCTTTATAACCTTCCAATTTTATGCTATCCATCTTTATGTGCCGGAAAGAATTAAGCACATGAATAAGGTCAACATTTTCCAACTTTGGATTCATTTTTTGCAGGCTCAGCTTTGCTTCCTTCTCAATGATCCCCATCTTGAGACCAAGCAAATGAGTCTTGATCTTAAACTCGGTTGAGAGTGACAGACCGGTTGAATCATTTGAGAGGAAAGGGAAGCTTTAAAAAAAAAAAGTGGGGGGAGAATAGAACTTCCCACTCCTATCTCTCTGTGTCTGTCTATCAAATTTCACAGTCCTTTATCCTTTCAAAAGAGACAGTCTTGGCACTCTGCTTTCAAAGGCGTCTGCTTTCTTCTGGTTCAGCAGCTCTATTCATTATCTCTGGAGGAACTGTGTGGAAGTGTATAGGTTGGGCGACGTGCAACCATCTGATGACAAAATAAGAGACAAAAGTAGGTTAGTAGACCAACCTTTACTGATGAAAATGCACCCACCAGCTTTCAAAAAGCTCCGGATTCAATCGCAGAAAGGTTGGAAGCGAATTTCAACAGGAGAGGCTGGATGATCAGAGAACATGGTCAGGATTAATAGACAACAAGCTATTAGCACATTTCAGTCTTGGATAGCAGGAGGAAATATGGAGCATTGCAATGAGACATGAGACGGAAAGTTCTTTAATGCACTAGTTTGGAATTAACGTGCTTTTGATTTTTTTTTTTCAGTTTGCGCAATCTTTTCAAGGAGTTCCTTCTGCACCACCCCAAAGGATACGCTTGAGGTTTCTTGAGGTTCAAGAAACCGGTTGACGTAGATATTTGGGAGACTTTTTCATACCTGCCTGTGCTTCTGATTTTCCTTTCTCTTTTCAGCCCATTTCATGTACTAATAGTTTACTCCTATAAATTTCATTTTCAGAATATTTTTTTTTTTTTTTTGCTGACAAATCACAAAATAATCCTCAGCATAGGACTGGAGATGTCTTCATCAGATTAGCCATTATTTCATTAATATAGAATTTAGTGGGGTATGAATTAAGGCCAAGCCCTTAATTCATTTATTTATTTTGCAGGTCTTTTGATGTGTCCCAGTCTTGTTTTGTTTTTTTTTAATGTGAAATCCATTAGAAGAAATTGTGAACCATGCTTGCTTCTTTTCACAATGCATTGTTGTATGGTAGAATATAAGAACAACCCAGTTGCATCAGGCCAAAGACTGTCCTAGTGCAACATTTTGGTTAATTGAATGTGTGAAGGAGTCCTTTATTTTAGCTATTATACATTATTTCAGATCAACTCAGTGGAATCATTCCTAGTATTTTTGCATGATTTTGTAGATTTTAGAATAACAGGGTAGGAAGGGAATTTGGAGATCTTCTAGTCCAACTCCTGCTCAAGCAGGAAACCCTATACCCATGTTGGCAAACCTATGGCATGCAAGCTCAGCTCCGGCGTGTATGCGCATGCCGGCCAGCTGATTTTTGGGCCTTCTGGGCCACCCAGAAGTAGGGAAGCAGGCTGTTTCCTGCCTCCAGAGGGCCTGGGGTGGTGGTGGGGAAGGCCGCTTTCGCCCTCCCCAGGCTCCTAGAGAGGCTCTGGAGCCTGGAGACAGCATTAAACAGGCCTTCTGGTCCCACCTGAAGTCAGCAAATGGGCCATTTCTGGCCTCCGGAGGGCCTCCGAGGGGTGGGGAAGGCCGTTTTCGCCCTCCCCAGGCACCTAGAGAGGCTCTGGAGCCTGAGGAGAACAAAAAACAGGTCTACTGAGCCTACCATGCCATTGTGTGGCGAAAGTGGGGGGAGCATGGGGGGGTCGCACATGCATGTGTGGGGGTAGGGCACATGGAATTATGGGTGTGAGCATGTGCACACAAGACCCCCCGTGCTCCCCCCGCTTTTGGCACGCGATGGCAAAAAAGGTTAGTCATCACTGCCCTATACCATTTCAGACAAATGATTGTCTAATCTCTTCTTTAAAACTTCTATTGTTGGAACATTCACAACTTCTAGAGGCAAGCCATTCCACTGATTAATTGTTCTAACTGTCAGGAAATTTTTCCTTATTTCAAGGTTGGTACTCACCTTGATTAGCTTTTACTTCTTGTCCTGTCCATTTCATTCATGTC
Source organism: Pituophis catenifer annectens (assembly GCF_029215685.1). Lineage (NCBI taxonomy): Eukaryota > Metazoa > Chordata > Lepidosauria > Squamata > Colubridae > Pituophis > Pituophis catenifer. The sequence goes on along the minus strand of NW_027256884.1, from coordinate 9,967,706 downwards.
CTTCTTCTGTTGTCTTTTCTGAAAGCTAAATCATGTCACATGGAGCAAAGGGCCCATCACTATTTGGACTCACAAAGCAATTCCATACTCTACTCATTCAATTGACAATAATTTCATCCACAAAGAAAATATTTAGAGCAAAGGTCATCAGGGATTTGTTTCATGCTGGCCAGAGTTGTCACTATCGTGTTATATAAAGCTATCTAAACTAAATTTCGAAGACTGTTTCCAATTCTCTGCTGAGATTGAATTCTGATCCGATCTCCATAGAGACCCGCATGCGGCTTTGCCACCTAAAATTTTGGCTGTAATTGGCAGCTCCCAATACAAGATGATTTTATGCCATCGTAAAATATTGATTCGGCCTTACAATTTTATGGTTTATCAGCCCAACAATTTACCTCAATTGGCTCTGAGAAGACATAGATTGAGTTGAATGACTAGACTCTTGACAGTAATATCCGTAATGATCTAAACATAACCTAAATTCTGAACAGGGTAGATATGTTTGGAAGATGTTTTCTTATGCCAATTACTAGTCAGTATCCTTTTCCTAGTTCAATGGAGAGGCTTTCTCGATTTAATGTTTTGCCACATTCTTTGCTGGAGAGTTGATTTAATGTGCAAAAATAAACATCCCTTTGCTTTTGGGAGTGTGTGTGTGTGGGGAAGAGAATTGGTGTCGCGTGTTGTTTTGCACTGTTCTTTTTTTAATCCACTTTGGCAAGCTGACCTAATAATGCCTGTATTAATTCATAATCACAATAATTCAGAGGAGACAGTATTCCTCTCCTTTTCATCCTCCTCCTCTTCTTCACTAACAGATCGAAGTAGCAAGAGGGAAATAAATCAGAGAGAAAGGCCAAAGCACATAAAGCAATTAACAACCACAACAATATTTATGTAAATAAGGTTTTCTCATTCATGTACATACTTTGTGTATATTTCATTGCACTTGGCAGTGTTTAAGCTCCATCCTTGTGAGTAATTATGTCTTAAGTCACATGTAATATGATCAGACCTTCTCTTAACTGAGAATGTAAACTGAGATTTCTAGAAAGATCACTAAATTCAGTTTGGCTACCACCGATGTTTAACCCTTAAACATGTCACAACATCGGCAACCTTATTTGTAGCTTTAGATGTCTTTAATTTATTCATATAGTATATTTTCTTTGGTTGACTATAAACCTGACTCTTCTGTCAACTCACAAAGCATCCCTGGCCTGCTCTTGAGTTGCCCTAGGCAAGGGGGATGGGAAACCGGCGAAGAAGCACAGCAGCCAAAAACAAAAGCACATTCCAGACATATCTCTCTCAAGGCTGTCTCCCAGGGTCACCCACAGTGACCAGAGGGAAGCGATCTCTACAACCCACAAAATTGCTCCGTTGGTGAATGTGACTGATGACACACCTTGGGGTGAGGGAGGAAACAGGGTCAAGATTGGACCGTAAATTATGTGGGGTCAGAGTTGGCTTCACTTGGAACGTGCCAATATGAAGCTCCTCATAAATAACTGGATTTCTTTTGAAGCTTGTCTTGAGGCTCATGATTTTTTTATTATTATTATTTGATTTATATGCCGCCCTTCTCCAAACACTCAGGGCGGTTTACAATGCGTTAAGCAATAGCCTTCATACTTTTGTATATTTATACAAAGTCAGCTTATTGCCCCCCCAAATCTGGGACCTCATTTTACCTACCTTAGAAAGGATGGAAGGCTGAGTCAACCTTGAGCCTGGTGAGATTTGAACTTGCAGTAATTGCAGGCAGCTGATGTTAATAACAGTGCTTTAGTCTGCTGCGCTACCAGGGCTCCTGGTAAGTAGGGCACCATCCAACCCTGACATCTTCATTTTCATTTGATTTGGAATTTGCCTTCCTATCTAATCCTCTTACTCTTTCTTACCATTCTCCAAAATTCCAAAGGGAGAGCTGATGTATTTGGCATCCCAGCCAGAGAACTGATGGTACCAAATAGCAAGTCATTGTTGGTTACATTTTCCCTCTTGTATTTAATACCTTTGAATGGGTGGATTGTCATAAATTATTATGATTATGAAAAGTAACATGAGAACCATCTTTTGGGTGACATTCTTCCTCGCCGTATTTTTTTAAAATACGGCCGTATTTTTTTAAATACGAAGAGAGAAGTCGTCTCCATGGCTGAAGTCCTGAGTTGTGAAAACTTGCTGCATACGTGGGAGGCACCCTGTGATGTTGTAGGTATTTTAGGAAGTCTGAGAAATGTTCTTTCTGTCTCTTTTTTCCTGTGAGGATAAGTGTTAGATGCCTTTGGAAATGGTGGACTTCCTTTCTGAAAGACAAAAAAAGATTTGGGAAAACGTGCCATGAATTCCATTGTCCCAAAGATGCTTTTTTTCAAGAGGCAACTGGACTTTTTGGTTTTATTTTTGAAGATATTTCGTTTCTCATCCAAGAAGCTTCTTCAGCTCTGATTGGGGAAAAAAGCACCTTTGGGACAACCATGACCAGGATGACTGAGAATCTCCATAGACATGAATTCCGTTGTTTCCAACTTTATTCCCAGAAATCCAGGGACAATAAAGAAGAAGGCAGGAACAAATTCTAATTACATTCTGATATTAGTTGATTATAAGCTGCAGGTAAGAGAAAGAATTTGGTGGCATTTTTTTTTTATTTTATTCTGAAGCAAGATCTAGATCTTCTTCAAAACGGTGGGATAATTAGCCATGATAAAGGAGGCTGTCTGTCTCTCTGCTCCGTTATCTGCATTGAATTTTTATGATGATTTGCTTCTTTCCAATAGTTTCTTCAACTCCCTCTGTGGCTGTTTCCTTCCCTGCGGTTGTCTGAAACGAGGAACAAAGCATCTGTCATGCCAAATTCTAGAACTGGCTGTTAGGAAGGTTTTGAATGAGTAGCTTCAAATTGATTTGGCTTCTGGAGAAGTTGGGACCCAGTGAATTAAAAAAAAAGAAAAGAAAAGAAACAAAAATACAGAGACACACATAAATAAAATAAACATATATTACAAACAGACAGATGTATCATACACAACATGCAAAGGTGGGCTTCAAAAATTTTTAGCAAGGGGTTCTCTGCCCAGTTGCTGGGTGGGTCATGGTGGCTGTGGCCTAATCGGCCTCCTGCACCATGTGGGGGGGGATTTTTGCCCTCCTCAAGCCTCTAGGAGGGCAAAAAACGGCCTCCCCAGACTCCGGGCGCCCTCTGGAGGGCAGAAACGGACTCATTTCCGGCCTTCCTGAACTTCCGGTAGGCCTGTTTTTCACCCTCCCTGATCCTCCGCGCATGCCCTGCACTTATCTGCATCCAAAACAGGCTGCGTCAGGACTCCTGGGAGGGGAGGAGCAGGGTGAGGGAGGCAGCCAGGAGTGGGATTTGGGAGTTCTCCGAACTGCACAGAATCTTAGCTAGAGGTTCTCCTGAACCCCTGCGAATCCCCAGCAGTCCAGCCCTGCTTATATGATACATGCCCACACTTGGACATGTGGGCATGTGATTTAAATTTGCACTGCACAAAAAGCAAACTGTTCAGCGATGCTATAGTGACATTGCTTACAATCTTACCTGCATTGTTTTGTATCTGGATTTTAGAAAGGAGACAGAAAGAAAGAAAGATTTTATGCTGAGTCATCCCAGGTTTTCCTATGTTTAAGGCCTGAAAAAAATAAGTCATCCTACATTGTTGTCGTCAGCCATTCAGTCGTGTCTGATCCTTGGCCACTCTATGGATCAGCAATCTCTATTATCCTCTGTCTTGCACCAGCTTCTTCAGATCCACCATGTTCATCCCAGTGTCATCTTTTATAGTGTCCAGTCAGGGGGGTACTAGGGCAAAACCTTCTCCTTTTCCTGCTGATCACTCCCAGCATGATTGATTTTTTTTTTTTTTTTTTGAGTGAGTCAGCTCTCATGACATGACCAAAGTATGACAGCCTCTGTTTGGCGAACTTGGCTTCAAGGGATATTTTTGGTGAGATGCAACCTAGGACTTCTTTGTTATTTTCTCAGTCCATGGGATCTGCAATAGTCACAAGTCATCCTACAACTTGCACCTATTGGTTAACAGCCAATGTGGCAGCCCCTCAAATACTGGAACACTGCTATCATGTCTCCCCTGGTCCTTCTCTTCACTAGACTAGCCGTGCCCAGTTCCTGTAACCGTTCTTCATATGTTTTAGTCTCCAGTCCCCTAATCATCCTGGTTGCTCTTCTCTGCACTTTTTCTAGAGTCTCAACATCTTTTTTATAGTGTGGTGATCAAAACTGGATGCAGCATTCTCGGTGTGGTCTTACTAAGGCTTTATAGAGTGGCAATAGTACCCTCACTTGATCTTGATTGTTCTTCAATGTCCCAGTGGTTTCAATATGTTGGAAATTTGTTTTGTAAATGTTCTTTTGGTTGAGCTAGGATTGGACATGATAGAACTTTGTTCTTTTCTTAGTGTCTCCCTTACACGCCCTTTTGCCATTTGATGGTTAATTTCTGCTAGCAGAAGGATGGTGTCAGGTTCCAGAATGGCATTTTGAAATAAGACTACAGGCAACTGGGTTCCTAGTTGTAGAGATCTTTATCAGGCGCTCCGGCACATTCCAACAATCACCAACTTTCCAAGTGAGATATTGTCAGCGCTTTTGCGCAGTTTTAAAGGCTCCCGCGTCCCACCCATGACTCCACCCCCTTGGCCCCACCCCCATCTCATGTTTCTTCTACAGTTAACTCAACCAACCTACACCAAACCTAGCCTGCTTTAACTCCGCTTTTCCTCTCGTCTCATCAGACCAGCCGAGGCTGCTGAGGCTTGGCTTGGCTTGGCTCTGCGCAGGCAAGGCCCCGAACTTCAGCTGCTTCTGGGGCCTGCCTCTTAGCTATGCAGTGGTGATGCAGGCTTTGGTGGTGATCACAGCAGAGGCAGTAGGCCTCTGATGCCTAAGCTAGGCAATTGGACATACATCTGAGCATTGTCAGGTCAACTCCCTGGTCCTGCCTGAATGACAGCCCCAAGCTGAGAGGCATGGCACAGTGGGGCTGACAGATGGGCTCAAAATGCCCTTTACAGGAAACTTGAATAAATCTAATGTATTGTCAACTTCATTATGAAACATCAAGTGGCAGGCCTCCACAGAAATGTTTGGCAAAAAAAATAATAATTGCAGAATTGACCTCTTCACATGCACTTAATTTGTAACTTTATAGGATATGTGGCTAAAGGGGAAAATATTTCCTTTTGTGGACTGCAGATGTAAGTGCTAGAATTGTGGCATGTGGTTTATTAAACAATTAATGGTTAGAAAAAGGGCAATTGTACCTCTTTTCCCCAATGGATATGAACATTTGTGGTCACACATTAGGTACAACAATCCACCTGGAAAATTAGTAGGATCTCACTCTTGACAAAACCATACATTTAGTTACAAAAGGCAACTTTCATTAAGTACTAGTGAAAAGTAGCAGGGGGTGAGGAAGAGGTGGGGAAAGATATTTAACTTTGTTGTTGGCTCAACCAACAAATTGAGATTGTTTTACAAATAGTCAAGTAGTAAAAAGTAAATGGTAGCAAGAAAAAAGGAAAAATAATAATTTTGTATGTGATCACATATTTTGTGAGTTCGGACTGAAAGCTTCTGTACCAGAGATAAATTCCTTGTGTGTCTAATCACACTTGGCAAAATAAAGCTATTATGTTCTGTTCTGTTCTGTTCTGTTCTGTTCTGTTCTGTTCTGTTCTGTTCTGTTCTGCTCTGCTCTGCTCTGCTCTGCTCTGCTCTGCTTTGCTCTACTCTACTCTACACTATTTTACTCTACTCCACTCCACTCCACTCCACTCCACTCCACTCAATTCCATTTCATTCCATTCCATTCCATTCCACCTTTGTCTCTATCACTAGCTCTCTATCAAACATCTATCTATCTATCTATCTATCTATCTATCTATCTATCTATCTATCATCTATCATCTATCTTTTATCAATTGATCTATGGAAAATATACTGTTAAGTGAAAACTGAAACCTATTACTTTTAAAAATATTGGTTGTTAGTGGCATTGGCAGGAATCAGTGGCTATAGAAATTGAATCAATCAATAAAAATAAATAAATCCAAATTGTGATGGTTTAGTTGTTGCTATTGCTGTGTTGTTTTAAATTCTTTGTGCTACAGCATCTAACAGTATGTTCAAGGACAAGATTTTTCATTTATTATTTATTTGTCTTAGATAGAATAGGAATCAAAATAAATTTCAGAATTGCTCTTCTGTCTTTCCTTCTTAACCGATCTCTTAATTTACGGTGTTCCTTCTTGCATAATCCTTCATTTAGCTGAAAGAGGGAAACAATATGGAAGAATTTTGGGTGGCTCAAGTTAGGCTGGAGGATTTTTCAAAAACAGAGAAATCAAGTGTATCACAAACAAGATTTCAACAAAGAAGGTTGCAGAGTGCGCTCTCTCTCTCTCTCTCTCTCTCTCTCTCTCTCTCTCTCTCTCTCTCTCTCTCTCTCTCTCTCTCTCTCTTTCTCTCTGCATTTTCTGTCCTCCAAGTTTCCATCTAGCCGAACTTTCTTATTTGCTGCCTCTTACATTGTTCTGCCTCATTGTAATAAATAGCCAACGTCTTATAGAAGGCAGCAAATACCAGGCTGCCAATCACTTATCCATCACACTAACAGGTGGAGTGCCACTGTCATTGTCAAGTGGAATGCTAGGGACCAGAGAGACAAGTGAGTATAATTTGCTTATCTCGGGATGGCAAAAGGGCTCAGCTTATCAAAAAAAGAGAGAGGGGAGGAGGGAGAGAGGGAGGGAGGGAGAGAGAGTGGGAGAGAGAGAGAGAAAGAGAGAAAGAAAGAAAGAAAGAAAGAAAGAAAGAAAGAAAGAAAGAAAGAGAGAGAGAGAGAGAGAGAGAGAGAGGGAGGGAGGGAGGGAGGGAGGGAGGGAGGGAGGGAGGGAAGGAAGGAAGGAAGGAAGGAAGGAAGGAAGGAAGGAAGGAAGGAAGGGTGCCTTTCTCCACCACAGGAGATACTTGACTGTATAATCTGGAGTTTAAAGTATTGTTGCAGAAACTGAGACCAGATGTTGTTGTCTGAAATCGAATGCATTCTTCTTTCATCTGTCCTGAAAATCAATACCGTCTCCTTTATCGCTGTGGATTCTCAATCCTTCAAAATCCCCTCTCGTGTTGTTCCTCGGCCAAACCTAGACTAGCATGTGTGACCTGCCTTGTCCCTGAAACGCTTCATTACTCATCTAACCTACAACCCACTCAATGCGGAGCAACGCCAGAGCAATGAATGGCAGATCGCTGGCTGTCCTAAGTTTCCATAGTGAAACACACAGCTGCACCACCTCTGTAAATCACCAGCTAAAAACTCATCAGAAGGTGTTGTGGAAATCTGTACTTTCATTACAAACAACAGACAAGCAAAGTGTTTTTAAACGATCTGGGATGCGGAGTACTGGATGTGTTGGATGAGCACAAATGCATCACACGACAGTCTTTATTAACCTGGAGCCAAATGCAGGAATGGTGGCATGCTGGAGTCAATAGATACCTCTGGACTCATCCATCAAAGATGATGTAGTCCAGGAATTGAACAGAAAAAGCACCATCAGTCTTATATGGACCCATCAGTCATGAGGCCTATTCTTAGCCTTCCTCTGTTCTCAAGCTATGTGAGAACTGTGATTATTAGAGACACCATACCATCGTAGTTCCTTAGGCATGCTGTCTCTAATAATGTTTCTTGTGTATAATCTTCCTTCGGCAAGAAAAATCAAATGTACAGGTAAAGATTAGGTGAAACCTGGCTCAATAGTAGCAACTGCAAGAAGGATCTTGGAGTCCTGGTAGACAAGCAGGACTCCAAGGATGAGCCAGCAGTGTGTGGCAGCAACCCAAAAAGCCAATGCAATCCTAGGCTGCATTAACAGAGGGATAGAATCAAGATCACATGAAGTGTTAGTACCACTTTATAAAGCCTTAGTGAGATCACATGTAGAATATTGCATACAGTTTTGGTCATCAAGATAGATAGATAGATAGATAGATAGATAGATAGATAGATAGATAGATAGATAGATAGATAGATGGATGGATGGATGGATGGATGGATGGATGGATGGATGGATGGATGGGTGGGTGGGTGGGTGGGTGGATGGATGGATGGATGGATGGATGGATGGATGGACAGACGGACGAACGGATGGATGGATGTAGAGACTCTAGAAAGAGTCCAAAAAAGAGCAACAAAATTGATTAGGGGGCTGGAGGCTAAAACATATGAAGAATAGTTGTGGGAATTGAGTGTCAACGTTCCAGAAAACCCCCAACTCCCAGTAAAGACGTGGAAGTTGGGTTTGCCTAGTCCAGTGAAAAGGAAGACTAGAGGTCACATGATAAAAGTGTTCCAGGAATTGAGGAGCTGCCACAAAGAGGGTGTGTGTGTTTGTGTCAACCTATTTTCCAAAGCACCAGAAGGCAAGACAAAAACGAAGGATGGAAACTAATCAAGGACAGAAGCAACCTAGAACTACGGAGAAATTTCATGACAGTTAGAACAATTAATAAGTGGAACAACTTGCCTCCAGAAGTTGTGGTTGCTCCATCACTGGAGACTTTTAAAAAGAGACTGGACAGCCACTTTGCTAGAATGCTATAGAGCAGGGGTGTCAAACTCAATTTCATTGAGGGCCGCATCAGGGCTGTGGTTGACCTTGGGGGACCAGGCAGGCATGGGCAACTGGGTGGGTGTGGCCAACTGGGTGGGCGTGGCCAGCTTGACGCCACTCCTCAAACTGCTGGCATGTTTTCTCTTCACACTGGGTAAACCTGGCCGAAGCGACGCGGGTAGACTGGGCTGGAGCGACGTGTGCCAGCCCTTACATTTTCCAGGATGGTCCCACAGGCTGGATCCAACCACATCACTGGCTAAATCCAGCCCATGGGCCTTGAGTTTGACACCCCTGCTATAGAGTTTGGACTAGAAGATCTCCAAGGTCCTGTTGGAAGAAACATCCTTCTCGGTTCTGCTCCAAGTGTGGGAAAAGACACTGGAAACATGGAGACTGCTTGGAAAGATGGTTTAATGGTGGACAGGATCACATGGCTTGAGTTCCTGAACAGAAAAGGGGCAGATACAGCGAGTTTTTGGGTTTTATGCTCTCTCTGGCTTTGAACTTCCTGGGGCCCAGAAAGAGTATCCTGATTGGTTGTCAGACTTTCAGGAGGTGGGGGTCTTAGCTAGCCTTGTTGGCTGATGTAATCTTCCCAGGTACCATGTGGTGAGTTTCGTCCTAGATGGGTCCCATTGTCTTGCAGATGAGGTCCATTGACAAAGATTGAGTTTCTGCCTCTGGCCCATTAACAAAAGGGTGGGGGCAGGAAAGTGGGAGGCAGGAAGCTGCTTTGTCATCAAAACATGTTTCTCCATTTCTCATACATAATATTCTGCCTTTTTAATATTTCCCAAAATATTTCATTCTCCTAGGAAAGGGGTGCTTGCTAACTCCTACAGTCCCTTCCAACTCTTGTTATTTTGATATCAGCTCTGATTAAGATAAGCATGATTTCCATGAGAAATTATACTTCCTCAAAAACTTGGCCTTTTCTTGGAAGCCTTTAGATTTTTCACCAATAGGGAACATCATCCTCCTTCCGAATTTGAAATATTAATTCAATGTAAGATGGTGTTTCTGCCCATCCAGATATGGCTAAACCAGTCTGGACCTGCAGACCGTATAGTTGATAGTGAAGAATGTTGTGTATCAGCAGTAGTCCTTCCCCTTCTACACAAACAGTACAACAGATTCATGCAGTTTAAGTCAGAGGCTTCATTTGTGGCTAAGCTTATTCCCTAATGAGTTTAATGGGAAAATTGAGAGATGATTAAAAAAAAGAGAGAGGGAAGGGGGAATCAGTTTAATGAGCTTTGATCGATCAATGTATTAGGGCTAATTTGCTTTACTTGCCCAAACCAAGCGAAGAAATCCACAACCACTAGGTGTGATCTGATCTAGATTGTCCAAATTGAACTTGAACAATTCAATTTGGACTGTCAATTGGATTTGGATTTTCAGATTAATCTAGGGAAAAAATGCATTTTTGCATTTGCAAATGTATGTTAAATGCCTTATTGGGTCTGATTTAGTCTAGAAATCAGTCTAGAAATCAGTCTAGAAATATCCAGGTTTTTAAAAAAACATTATTAAACATATGAATCACACATTGACGCACTAAGAACAATATCCATATAGACTTCCACTGAGCTGTGGTGGCACAGTGGTTAGAGTCAGTGTTGGTTTCCTCCCTATTCGGTCCGGTTCGGCCAAGCCGGTAGCGGTGACGATATGATGTCACCGAACCGGTTCTCCCCCCCCACCCTCCCACCCCCCCACCCCCCCACGTTATTCTTACCTTTTATTTGGTCCCACCCCCAATCTATTGCTGCCTCCTGAGTCCCAGCTGATGACTAGAGGGAAAAAAAACTGTTTAAACTCTTGCCGCGGGGCTTCAAAGGGCCGTCCTACAGCTGATCAGTGTTAAAAGCAAACAAATGAGTCGGGTCGTAAGTGCGAGGACTGGTCGTAAGTGTGAGGACCTTCTAGAAATGACTCTGACCAGCTAGCCACGCCCACCTAGTCACATGACCTCCAAGCCACACCCACAAAATAAGCCATGCCCACAGAACCGGTAGTAAAAAAATTTAAAACCCACCCCTGGTTAGAGTACAGTAGTTCAGGCTACTTCTGCTGACTGACGACTGCCTGCAATTTGGCAGTTCAATTCTCACTGGCTCAAGGTTGACTCAGCCTTCCATCCTTCCGAGGTTGGTAAAATGAGGACTCATATTGTGGGGGGCAATATGCTGACTGTAAACCAATGGTGGGATTCAAAAATTTTTACTACCGGTTCTGCGGGCGTGGCTTGGTGGGCGTGTCATGCCTTGGTGGGCATGGCTTGGTGGGCGTGGCAGGGGAAGGATACTGTAAAATCTCCATTCTATACAAAGCTGTAAAGCACTGAAAGCAATATATAAGTCTAAATATTAAGATTTCCCATTTTCATCACCAAATTTCTAAGTGACACAACAATAAGGACTGTTAGGAATATTCACTTGATCAGTGCCTAATATATTCTGGGGTCTATAATGTAACTTGTAAATTTCCATACAAGAGTGCTAAAATGATCAATCCAACATTGATATCTGGGCAGAATCCCCTTGAATCCCAAAGAACCCGATCGATTCCTTAGCCTTTTCCAATCTACCTTATAATATTCTATTTTTCATTTGGTGTCCATGCTAAGTCTGATCATTTTCTAAAACCATTTATCACCAAAGGGATTCAAAAAAAAAGCTTGTCCTTATAGCTTAGGTTCATTTGGTATTCACTTATTACATGGGTTTATATACAACCTACTCCGTAAAGTCTAGGTGGCTTACGAAATACCAATAACAACATTACAACCTATCTTTTGCACTCCCTTTGCTCAGACTGACAAATTTTCATTCCAGTTCTGCTTCCTCTTTATAGTCAAGTGCTAAGATTAGGCAATGATACACACCAATGGCATTTTAAGTAGCATTACTAAAAGCAGCAGCAATTCAACTGAAAAATAAAAGAAAGCTATTCAAGAAACGAGTGGATTAGCATATAAGGTGCTTTGATATTTCAAATCCCAAAATATTGCCAAGTTCCAGGAATCCAGCCTGTGTATTTCTTCCATGAAGTAACATTTTGGGCAAGGGGATAAGATGTCAAAACAGAAACACTAGTGTAAGCTGAAAAAAAAATGGCATATGTACAAAATGCAGGGATGGTATGGATGTCTTCAGGAAAGATGACCAGAAAGAGGTTTGACTTTCTCAGAATCTAATCTTATCACACATCTCCTGGACCAGCCCTTCATTTGTTCGCTGATTTACCTTCCTTATCAGCCCAGGAATAGGTTTTTCATTCTGCCACTGAACACTGGAGATGTTGTTGCTTTAGCTCAGGGGTGTCAAACTCAAGGCTTGTGTGGTACTTTTTTTTTTTTTAATTTGATTTATATGCCGCCCTTCTCCGGAGACTCAGGGTGGCTTACAATGCGTTAAGCAATAACCTTCATACTTTTGTATATTTATACAAAGTCAGCTTATTGCCCCCACAAACTGGGTCCTCAATTTACCTACCTTAGAAAGGATGGAAGGCTGAGTCAACCTTGAGCCTGGGGAGATTCGAACTTGCAGTAATTGCAGGCAGCTGAATGTTAATAACAGGCTATTAGTCTGCTGCGCCACCAGGCTCTTTTTACCAGGTACTTAGATCTGGCCCGTGGGGCCACCCTGGAAACAGTGAAGGACCAGCCCACGATGCTTCTGCCAGTGAAAACAGAGCTCGGGAGGGCTGTTTGTGGCCTTCCTGAGCTCCATTTTCACTGCAGGAGGCCCTGGAAGCTGAAAACGGAGCTTGGGAGCCCATTTTCACTGACAGAGCACGGCAAAGGCAATAACATGACAAATATTATGACTAATTTCTAACAGGAATGTATTCCATAATATTTAATCATCCTTAAATAACTCAGTACAATATTACCACTAAAAATAAATAAATAGGAGAGTCCAATTAATGATCAGTGTATGGTTAGTCCTTTCTTTTTTACTTTTGGTACAAATTTTCAATTTTCAGGTAAATTTAAATGAAATTCAGAGAGAGCTAGTTTTTAACTTGAACCCATCTGTCTTGAGCCTTACCTACTGTCTTGGTCACCTTTGGTCACCTGAAAGGCCAGGAAAAGTCCTGAACATGCCTGCTTTTAGTGGTAATATTATACTGGGTTATTGAAAGACGATGCAATAAATATGTGGATGATATCCCCTATCTGTGGGTGAATCTGTAGATCAGTGGTCCCCAACTTTCCAGCTTTGTGGACAAGTGGGGGAGGAGATGGGATGCTTCCACATGAGTGGCAGGTGAGTGTGCAGCTCCATTTGCATAAGCACCGGGCATTCATGCACACCAGTTGCATGGGAACCCATTTTCACTGACAGAGCATGGCAAAGGCAATAACATGACAAATATTATGACTAATTTCTAACAGGAATGTATTCCATAATATTTAATCATCCTTAAATAACTCAGTACAATATTACCACTAAAAAAAAAAATAGGAGAGTCCAATTAATGATCAGTGTATGGTTAGTCCTTTCTTTTTTACTTTTGGTACAAATTTTCAATTTACAGTGCGTTAAGCAATAGCCTTCATACTTTTGTATATTTTATACAAAGTCAGCTTATTGCCCCCACAAACTGGGTCCTCAATTTATCTACCTTAGAAAGGATGGAAGGCTGAGTCAACCTTGAGTCTGGTGAGATTTGAACTTATGGTAATTGCAGACAGCTGGTGTTAAATTACAGTGCTTAGTCTGCAGAGCTATCCAGGCTCCTTTTGCCTTTCAGCTCCAATCCAGGAGCCCTCAAGCAGTTGCATTCACGACAAACCATTTTATACCAAATTTATATTTGCTGGTAAATATAGTTATTTCTTTATCAGCAAATATATACACACACACATATACATATACATACATACACACACACAGAGAGAGAGAGAGAGCTGCATCACAGCTGCATTTCTTTATTCATGTGAAAACAAGTGTGACTCTTCCCATTTGTCACTTGGCTAAGAATTTTGAAATTTTCTTATTATCCAAAGTCCAAGGTATAGTATATAGGCTTACTTTTGATGTACTTTCTTTGATATTATCCCAGTCTGCTGAGGTTGCTCAGATGTACTAAATATACCTTGCTTGCTTAGCTCTGGTAGTTACCTAAACCTCTGAAGCACAGAAAGTAATTAAGGGGTGGAGGGGAGGCTAATTTGAAACTGCAAACCTTTTTCTATTTTAACACTGAAGTAGTGCATCTGCCAAATAGCTCCATGACAGGCTTAATGGCTATGCAAAATTTGCAGACCGGCACAAGTTACTTATTTATGTATTTCCTTGATTTTTATAGTTGCTGTATTCCTTACAATTTGCTGGCATCTTGCAGGCATATGTAACAATAAAATCTATATTTGTGTGGAAAGCAAAGTATCCAAGTGTCCATAATCAATTTAGAGATATACAGTACACTTTTCACATCCTTCCTTCAGGCCCTGGTATTTCTCCAGATTCTCATCCTCCTTCTTCCTGACATTGCTGTCACTTGACTACATCTATCATCGCTGCTATCTTCTGCTTCTTGTCTACTACCACAATGTCTGGTTGATTGGCTGGTATGTACCTGCCTGTCCATCTGGATCTGCAGGTCCCACAAGATTTAGCTTTTTTTATTCTCCATCTGGGATCTCTTGTCTAGATTTGAGAGGGTCTAGCCCACACACGGTGCTGATTTTCCTGTACGCAATGCCAGCTTCTTTTTGTGTTGTTCTCTGCATGTTGTTTCCGCTCCCATGTAACGCCTCTCCTGCGCGAGCTGCACTGGCTCCCGGTGGTCTTCCGAGTGCGCTTCAAGGTTTTGGTCATCACCTTTAGAGCGCTCCATGGCTTAGGACCTGGTTATTTATGGGACCGCCTGCTACCACCAATAGCCTCCCACCGACCAGTACGCTCCCATAGAGAGGGGCTCCTCCGGGTGCCGTCGGCCAAACAATGTCGACTGGCGGCCCCCAGGGGGAGAGCTTTCTCTGTGGGGGCACCTACTAACTGGAACGAGCTCCCCCCCCCCGAGATACGGAGGATTCTGGATCTGCGTACCTTCCGTCGCACGCTTAAGACGTTCTTATTCCAGCAAGCCGGCCTGACCTAAACTTTTCTTCTTTTAAATGGGAATTTTAAATTTGGTTTTAAATTATTGGGGTTTTAAATATGGTTCAGCCACATTTATTTAATCTGTTTTATCTCTATTTTAAATTTTGTATTTATATGTTTTACTTTATGGCTGTTCACCGCCCTGAGTCCTTCGGGAGTAGGGCGGTATACAAATTTAATAAAATGAAATGAAAATAAAATGCCTGCATTTTACCCTCTGCCCTCTCTACATATTGGAGTGTCTCTGAGGCCTCTCTGCACCTCGGATCCTGTCTGCTGTGGTAGATCACTTCTTCCATGGATCTGATGCTTAGTTGTTGTGGCTCACCAGCAGCCAGTGGATCTGGCAGCAGATTCGGACAGTGAGGAGGTTGGGGAGGAACATGGGCCAGTCCTGGAGTCTGCGGAAGGCTCTGATGAGGCTCTGCATCAGAGGCAGAGAGGGGGCCACAGCCGTATGCTAGTTATCAGCTGCCTTTGGAGTCAGACATCAGGCAGATGAACAGCTGGAGCCTGTTCCCAGTGTGCACATGTGCAGAACTGCCAGACAAAGGGAGCAGCTAAAGAACAAGGGTCGACTTCGGAGTAAAGCCACAGGTAGATAATGAATGGTCCCTCCCAGAGGGAATAAAAGAGGAGCAAAAGGGGAGTGGAGTTTGCAGGAGACAATTAGTTCATTACTGCATTCTTGCCAGTATTGTGGTGTCTGAAAGATATCGGCCTGGCCACTCTCCAAGCCTAATAAAGGTCAGCAATTGTGAACTATCTTGAAAGACTGTGGGAGAGGAAAGACTTTGCTAGAGAGGAATTCACTGTAAGTTAAACAAAAGGGGTTTATCGGGACGAGGACTCGGCTTCGTGCTGCTGGGGAAGCCTAGATCAGAACATTAGTGCCTTTTTTGTACTGCTATGATCAATGCCTCAGTGTTGTCTTTTAATCCAGCCCATTCCGGCCACTGGTAGGATTTCCTAATATTCACCACCTCAGCTGTCTGTTGATAGTACATCCCATCTTGTCTTGCCATGGAAGGATCCTCTGCTTGATCTTCCTCACATGTCAGCTGCTTTTTCAGAAAACATCAGGCCATTCTCTCAGCAATTCAGTTTTGGTGCCATCTTACTGAGGTATTTCTGGATGCTATGAGTTTCATCCAGGACAATGGCTTTGACATTCACCAGGTTCCTCCCACTTACTTTGTGGCTGATGTACAGTCTCTTAAGTGTTCAAGTTAGAGTGGAAGCCTCCAATATATATTATGAGGACTTCTGGGTCTTTGAATCAGCAGATTCTATGTCCTCTTTTGGCCACATCACTACACTGGCAGAGTACCTAATGATTGGAAGAACATATGTGTTGATGGCAGGGAGCTGGCTGTTCAGGATCCGTACTTGGTACTTGGATGTTGCGTCTTCAGAGAGAGAGAGAGAGAGAGAGAGAGAGAGAGAGAGAGAGAGAGAGAGAGACAGAGAGAGAGACAGAGACAGAGACAGAGACAGAGACAGAAAGGGAAGGGAGGGAGAGAGAGAGAGAGAGAAAGAGAGATTGAGAGGGAAGGGAGGGAGGGAGGGAGAGAGAGAGAGAGAGAGAGAGAGAGAGAGAGAGAGAGAGAGAGAGAGAGAGAGAGAGAGAGAGAATGTGACATTTTCCAATAATCCTGAATGCTTTCATATTAATTAAAATGTTGTTCTTTTCTTTTTTTATATAATCTCAGTATCCAGTGGGGATTTTTATTGCAATCTTTGTTTTTCTTTTTTGTGTGCAGCACCAGTGAACTCCATGAAGCTTGCTTTTGATTAAATAAAAAATACTTAAAGAAAGACAGCACTTATTTACAATATTTCTACTTCACTGGCCATTTGCCAATCTAAAGCAGACTTCTTTACACTTTGTTTAAACCTTTGCCTCTTCGCTCTCCCTGCGCAATTTCAGATATGGGTACAAGCACAAGCACACAAATACAATGCAGTAAGTTACTTATCAAACCTTGCTAAATTCAATCATCTGATTCATGAGTATTATTTTCCTTTTAGAGCATTCTATACAGCAGGTTTTACTTCACTTGTATCAGCTGTCTAACACGGATCTAAATAATATGATTCCCCCCCTCATTTGAATATTGGTGTCCAAACCACTGTCAGGGTTCCGAGTAACACACCCACTGAAAACAGAACTCCAAGGCAGGTAGATTCCTCAAAGAACATGTTTATTGGATCCATTATATTGGCACAGCTGGTGAAAACCAATTCTAAACGTTCCTGCGGTTTTCACCTAATTAAAAGAGCAAAAGTTTCCCCTTCCAGATGTCACCGGTCACATTGTCCAATGAATATAGCTGGCGGTCTGCTTAGTCCCTCCTCTTCTCCTTCAACAGCCACCTGTTAAGATGACCTTGGTTCCCACAGGAAAACTTTTTGTTTTGACAGTTAGCCGGTCTATCTACTTCCCCCCTACCTTCCCCCTTTCACCTCTCAGGGTTCGTGGCAACTGTGAGCCAGCAAAAGGTGGCTTCAGCCAGGTTCGCTTCAGAGTAGACAACCATTAAGTCGGACTATTATTTATGCAGAAACTATTCAAATATGTTCTCCGCCCGCCCCCCCCGCCATCTGAAGTAATACCTTCCACCGAGCTGAAGCTCATGTAATTCTGCTGATCTCATGGCTTAGCTTTATCTCACTCTTTTCTTCTTTATTTTTTTTTAATTGATTTCAACTTTAATGTTTCAGATTTCCTTCGTGTCCACTCTGAATCCCGTCAGATGGTGTGGCAGGCAGCGTGGGTATTTTTTACTCGTAACCAAGGCACTAATTTTCTGTAATTACTGTAAAATTCACTGTAAAAAAAACAAAAACAAAAAACAAAAGGAAGGAAGGAAGGAAGGAAGGAAGGAAGGAAGGAAGGAAGGAAGGAAGGAAGGAAGCGGAGGCTGCATTTATGAAGTTTGTAACGGATCTCCCCTTACAGAGTTCAGAGGACAGAGAGGGTGGGGGTAGGGGTTTTTTTTGGCGCCTAAGGATTTGTACAAGCAAATTAGAGCTGCGGAAAGGATTGAAACTCATGCTGGTTTAAATATATGCTCTTTATTGCTGATGCCTCGGTTTGTATCTGCCATTCCTATCACTGCCTACTGTTTCCTTTATGAGCAGAGCTGTCTTTTATAGTTTGCTTAATCTGCTGAAACCTGTTTGAGGTAATCCTTAGTCTAAATATGGCTCCCACGGAGCAAAGGAAGCGAACAGTGAGTCTGGTATCTTTCGCTTGAGAAAAAAAAATGAAGCAGTAGAATAGTCTACTTCTCCTTCTTTGATGACATTAGAAGAAGAGCTGGATTACAGTTTTCGGAGGAGTCTGGAAGCTCTCAGGGGAAAGGGTATTTTGCATTGCAAGCAATGTGTAGCTGCTGCACCATAATCACTGTACTGCACTGTATATATGTTTTTGTGACTTGGTTGTTCACGACACCTTTTCTTTCCCTAAAATCTAAGGTGGAGAGCAATACAAAACACTTTTTTTTTTCTTATGCAGCTGCCAAGATAGTAGCTGAAGTTAACGACAAACGCTGCTAAATCCCCCAGTGCACTGAAGTGATAAGAATGAATTGGCAAATTGTGAATTGCTAGAAAGTGAAACATGGTGGACAGGAAGAAAACTTCCAGCTACCTACTGTGGCAATCATGCAGTGGTATTAGAACTGTGTTTTAATCTCCTGTTATTGTAGAAATTGGAGGAACAGTCCATCTTTGCCGCTGTTGTTATAAATATTGTAGTTATTGTACAATGGTGCGTATTCAGATTTTTAAATCATTCTTCAATATTTATGACATTTAAGACACTTGTTTCAAAGGTACCTTGCTCAATAGTAGTAACTGTGAGAGAGATCTTGGAGTCCTAGTGGACAAGCATTTAAATATGAGCCAGCAATATGCAGGAGCTGCCAAAAAAAAAAAAAATTGTGTGCCCCTGAGCTCAATTTTCACTGGCAGAGGGCTGCAGGAGGCCGCTGTGGCCGAAAACGGAGCTTGGAAGCCCATTTTTGCTGGCTGAGTGCTTAGGCCACCACAGGTGCCCTCCCGACACAAGTGATGTCAAGCCGGCCATGCCCACCCTGGCCACACCCACCCCAGCCCCCTGAGGTCAAACACAACCCTGATGCGGACTTCAATGAAATCGAGTTTGACACCCCTGATCTAGGATATCTAGGATGTTGATTAGTTAATTCTGACATAGATAACACCCCTCTAGAACAGTTGAGGTCTGCAATATTAAAAGTTACATCAGCCACACGCTATTCCTCTCATGAAACAAAATGTTTCTAGAAATTTGGGAAAAAATTTTTTTTGCCCATATATGTTTGTGTTCCACTTGAATTTTTTGGACCCGGATTAGAAAAGAATGGAAAATAGCTTTTATTTGTCCCATTAACCTGAAAGAAAACCCAACTGGAAAATTGTTCATGATTGTCAAGTTCATAATATCTAATACAATAGAAGCAAATTAGAGTTCTCTCCAGCAGCAGACGAAGCAGCAGATTGCTTTATAAATCATCGTATCACTGACAGTCAATTACGTTCAAAACTTTCCAAGCATGAGCATGTGGCAGTGTTTATCTACCAACATTTTTTTTTCCTCCTACAAGAGAAAATAGAGTAAATTTGGGGAGCTGAAGACAGCTTCTATGGAAAAAAATGGAATGTTCATTTTCCACATTTAAATTATTATGTGGGGTGGGGGGTTAGTGGCAGGTTTTCTCTCTCCTGGTTTTTAAGAATTTTTTTCAATAGGACTCGCCTTAACACCAGAGTGCTCAGTATGACGCTTTGATGTCTTTTTTTTTTTGAAAACATTTTTTTTATTTTTTTTCCCCATAAACATATCTTAAATGTACAGTTTCTTATCTAACATACATATTTTCCTTTAACTTTCATATTAATACAATCTCCATCCTAAATAATTTTAGTATATTCAGGGTTGCTCTTCTACCATTACATCTCCCTTGTTTTACAACAATCCTTCTTCTCCCTCTCCTCTCTTTTCTTTCCCTCCCTTCTTCCATCTACTCTACTGCTTTCAACCCAGTTTCAACCCAGGATGAGTTCATTTGTTGTTGTTGCTTGAAATGATTTATTCTGAATGATTTCTAGATTGGATCTCTCTCTAATGATCTTCCATCCATGACTTCTTGATCTGCCCCTCATGTGTTTTGGTGAATAAGTCAAATCCCTTCTTCTCTGTGACAGCCCCTCAAATGTTGGAAGACTGCTGTTATGTCACCCATAGTCCTAACGCTAATTCCGGTTTATCTTCTATTTTGGTGATGGGTGAACTTCTTCATCTGTTTCTAGAATCAGCAGATTAAATGTTGGTTTCCTTTCCAATGCTTTGATCCATTTCTTATTTTATCCAGTTGAGCATAGAACATTTTCCCTAAAATTCTAATAGATACTGGAGGGAGTAGCTTTTGTCTTACTTTCCTCAATTTTTTTTTTTTTTTTGAGGTTAGAAATATAAGATCACATTTTCACCCATTGCTAAAAAAAAATTGCTACAAAGCTACATACCCCAACGGCCTGGAACTTCACAAATAAAGTGGACATCTTTTAATTGATTTTAAATTTTGTATTGGTAAGTTTTTTATCCTTGGCTGTGCACCGCCGTGAGTCCAATAGGAGAAGGGTGGTATATAAATTGAATAAATAATAATAATAATAATCTTCAAAATAACCTCTATGGAATGGAATGAAAACACTGCAAATTATTAGAAGCTGGGACCTACCCTTCAGAGAACATCAGAGATTTGTGTTAGGAATCTACCAATGTTTTAAAGAAGAGGAATATCATCCAGGTCATGGTTGTCCCAAAGGTGCTTTTTCAAGAGGTAACTGGACTTTCTGGTTTTTCTTTGAAGACTTCTTATCCAAGAAACTTCTTCAGCTCTGACTGGATGGTGGGGAATGGAAGGATTTGTACTCCTTGCAGACAGTTGGTCATTTGCATCCTTTTAGACCAGGGATGTCAAACTCATGATGACAATGTGTTGTTGTGTGACATATAGCAACTTTTTTCCCCTTCCTAAACTGGGAGTGGGCGTGGCTAGTGTGTTATGCATCTGGCCCATGGGCTACGAGTTTGACACCCCTGTTTTATAGAGTTGTTGAGGCCACCTGGAGGTTTATCTGTGTCCCATCAGGACAAGATTCAGCAGTCCATCTGCATTTAAAAGACAAAGGCCACACTTTTGAAGACAGCA
Organism: Pituophis catenifer annectens; assembly: GCF_029215685.1. NCBI lineage: Eukaryota > Metazoa > Chordata > Lepidosauria > Squamata > Colubridae > Pituophis > Pituophis catenifer. The sequence continues at coordinate 9,946,663 of NW_027256884.1, read as the reverse complement.
AAGTCCACAATTTGGACAGAGAGGACCACTGGTTTGAAAGAGAGGTGAAACAGGCCATCTATGTCAAATTTGAACAGCCCTCTCTCAACAGAGGGGGAGGGATTCAACATCATCCATCTCCAATCTACAACACAGTCCTTTCAACAGTTCCAACCCATTTCACTACTCAAGTGACCTGAAGACACAGATAAACCTCCAAGTGGTCAACAACTCTCTAAAAGAATGCAAATGACCAGCTGTCTGCAAGGAGTATAAATCCTTCATTCCCCACCATCCAGGCAGAGCTGAAGAAGCTTCTTGGATGAGAAGCGAAACATCTTCAGAGAAAAACCTGAAAGTCCAGGTGTCTCTTGAAAAAGCACCTTCGGGGCAATGAAAACGTGGTTTCCTACATACCGATGTTTTAAATACATGCGCAGCTTTGAGGACTGAAAAATAACCAGCCAACGAAAAGAATCTTTTGCTTGACAGTTACAAATCAATGGAACATGGAACTCGAGAGCCACAGTTACAGAAGAAAGCAAAACCAATGACATCTGTGGCCTCTTGTGTTCTAATTATGCTTCAACAGAGCAGACCGGGAAAATGACTTTTTGTGGTGTTGCAGAGGGAAGCGAGCAATGTCATTTCTTCATCGGCAGCCCGTTTGGGAACATGACAGTTAATGTTTTGGAAGTGATTTGCATATTTCCAATCATCTGCCTCTGGCAGATATGGGGAAAAAGTTTTCAACTGCCAGGTTTGATAGTCACAAAGCCTGGCAGCTGCTTGCAACAGGAAAATAAAGCAAAATGCGTCAGGAAAGTGGCCCTGGGGGACACGCGTGCACATCTATCCCATTCACACAACCGTGGGAATTTCTATAACATACAGCCGTGATGGCGAACCTACAGCATGCATGCCCAAAGTGGTATGCGGAGCCATTTCGCCTGGCACGCGCGGCATCACCCATTCCTCTTCTGGGTTTCTGGTGCACAAACAGCTGACCTTTGTGCAAGCGGCACTGCCAGAAACTGGAAGAACTGGGCTTCCATTTTCTGGCATGAGAATGCATGCTGGCCAGCTGATTGGCGTGTGTGTTGTGGTCTGCCAGCAACCTGCGAAGCTGGCAGCAGAGTCGGACAGTGAGGAGGCTGGGGAGGACAATGGGCCAGTCCTGGAGTCAGAGGAAGGCCTGGACAAGGGCTCTGCATTGGAGGCAGGGCCATCTGGGAGTGATGTGCGGACTCCGGAGCCTCCAGAGGCAGATAACAGAGAGGCAGATGAACAGGAGGAGCCTGTTTCTAGTTCACGCATGTGAAGAGCTGCCAGAAGGCAAGAGCAGCTAAAGCAAAAAGGACGACTCGGGAGTAAGGCCAGGAGATGATTGGCCCCTCCCAGAAGGATTAAAAGAGCAGCAACGGCTCTTAGGATCTTTGTAGGAAAGCAACATTGCTACATTTGTTTCTTGTCAGCATCTCTTGCTTCTGAACTTTTGCCAAGAAAAGCCTTTGGCAGGGTGCCAAAGAAGACAAAGGTTTGTGATAAGGCGGAAGGACTTTTTATGAAGGACTTAATTTGGACTAAGCTGAGAATGAAGTAATTCTCAGCTGTTCTAATAAAGGATATTTGTTTAGGACTGATTGTGTCTGATAATAACTATTTGGGCCTAGGTCACAACAGTGTGTGCATGCATGGCAGTAACCGGAAGACTTGCTGGCCAGCGTGCATGCGCGCACCGGAAACCAGAAGTACCTTATCCAGCACGCGCATGCTTCCTGGTCAGCTCCTCTTCCTGGACGCGGCCCTGATGAGAATGTGTGCGCACACATAGCACATGCATGTGCGAACTGCTCCCTTTTTGGCACTCGGTGACATACAGTATAGAAATTCAGCATACAGTATACATACTCGCTTACAGTAGTTTGTTTAGTGACCGTTTCAAAGTTAAAATGGCACTGAAAAAAAGGAACCATTTTTCACACTTATGACCATTGCAGCATCCCTGTGATCATGGGATCAAAATTCAGATGCCTGGCAACCGGTTCATATTTATGATGGGTGCAGTGTCCCCGAGGTCACATGATCTCCCTTTTGCGACCTTTTGACAAGCAAAGTCAATGGGTAAGCCAGATTCACTTAACAACCGGGTTAATGAGCCACGGTGGTGCAGTGGTTAGAGTGCAGTACTGCAGGGTACTTCTGCTGACTGCCAGCTGCCTGCAATTTGGCAGTTCAAATCTCACCAGGCTCAAGGTTGACTCAGCCTTCCATGCTTGCAAGGTGAGTAAAATGTGGACCCAGATTGTTGGGGGCCATAGGCTGATTCTGTAAACTGCTTAGAGAGGGCTGTAAAGCATTATAAAGCGGTATATCAGTCTAAGTGTTATTGCTAATAATTTATCAATTGCAGTGATTCACTCAAGAACGGAGGCAAGAAAGGTGATAAAATGGGGCAAATGTCTCACTTAACAACAGGAATTTTGGGCTCAATTGTGGTTGTAAGTTGAGGACTACCTGTATTAAGGTTTGCTCTGTCTTTAATAAACACCAGCACTGGAGAGACACAGCAGAGAATCATTAGCCTATGTTCCAGCAGGCTAAAGTAATTGGTCATTTTCAAGCAAAACGTGTGATTTTTCACTGTGCCAACCATACTTGAAAATTGAATCCAACCCAAATAAAAACAGAAACGAGACATTATAAACTTGGGCATTCGAGGAAGTATCTGTAGCTATTGACAAAGCTATGCCTTTATGGGAAATGCCAGAATTATTCTTTCCCCTTGTAATGGTCCTAGGAGAACATTAGAATCACTAGATGATTCAAAGGGTAAAGACTATGAACATGTGACAATATCAGGACTTTTGTTGTGGTGTTGTTATTTTGGTTCATTGCATAGTCAGCCAGATGTTCAGACAGGATTTGGAATTTTTATCCACTTAGCGAGTCCTTGCCAAGGACTTGGGATAGAGAGATGTGGATGTTTGATAGTGTCACAGGATGTAGGCCATTCTGAGCAAAGCTGCCTTTTGCAATTGACTATTATGGTTCATCGCACAGTCAGCCAGATGTTGAGACGGGATTTGGCATTTTTATCCACTTAGCGAGTCCTTCCCAAGGACCTGAGATAGGCAGATGTTGATGTTTGATGCTGTTAGAGGTATCTATTATCATTATTATTTCCTTTCCTGCCATTCCCTGTTCCCATTTACACACAGTACTTCTTAGAATCCATCAAATGAATGCTTAAGGCTTTAGTTTGTTGCTGTTCATAAAGGTGATGCTGAATTGGTTTTAGTATTCTATCTGATTTTTTTTTAATGAATCTTGCATTTCTAAACTAAAATGTTCTCTTAAAATTACAGTAATAAGCACTTAGGTCATAGGGAACACATGTTGCTTAGATATTGTGCCTACTCTCATCAGTTTGATCCACTGTAGTGATTGAGAAGGCATAATCAAGTTTCTGAATGACCTCAGAAGGACTAATCATGGCTACCCATCATCGTGCTTTCCGTAATTACCACAGTGATATCTTTAGCAGCCATGTAAAGCAATTCGGTATTATAACCCCCCACGTTGCATCCGGAGGATGAAAACAGAAGGAATAATAGTTTCTACAAAGCCAATGTGGAATTTGGAACCAAGCCAAAATTAAATCCAGGAGCTCAAATGATCCATGATAACAGGAATATTCATGGGACTTTCAGCTGATTAAGCTGAACATCTGCCAAACAGTTTCCTGGGACAAATCCAAAGGTGGAATAATGAGGGAAAAAAATATTTAAACATTACAGATTGAAGTCTTGTTCCCTCCATTTTCCCTTCCTTTATAAATAGTATAGTATATAATATAGTATATATATAATACAGCATAAATAGCCGAATGTTGAGCCATGTATCATTGGGTTTATGGCTTGATATTCATACAATCATATGGGTTTCTGATATTCCAAACCCTTCAAAGGTTAGCACATTTCAACCAGGGGTGAGATCTACCAGGTTCTGGAGATCCGATAGCGGAAATTTTGAGTAGTTCGGAGAACTTGCAAATACCACCTCTGGCTGGCTCCAGAGTGGGGTGGGAATGGAGATTTTGCAATATCTTTCCCCTGCCACGCCCACCAAGCGATGCCCACAGAACCGGTAAGGGAAAAAAATTGAACTTCACCCCTGGTTTCAACCCTACAATGAGGAAAGAAAAGATATGAATAAGAAAACATTTCTGCCTTAAGCAAACAGATTGTTATGCTCAGAGGTGGGTCTCATATAACTTTACCACCGCTTCACTGAGCACTGAAAATGTGAGTGTGTGGCCTTCCACTGATGTGTTTTGCTCCCACGTGTGGCTTGCACGCCTGTGCACAGTTTAGAAAACGTGGTTAAATAGGACAGCATAGCGCTGGGGCGGGTGTCGCCACTAACCGGCTGAATACCACCAGTGGTGGGTTCCTCCTGGTTCGGTCCGGTTCGGCTGAGCCGGTAGCGGTGACAATATGACATCACCGAACCGGTTCTCCCCACCGCCCTCCCCCCCCACCCACGGTATTCTTACCTTTTATTTGGTCCCACCCCCAATCTATTGCTGCCTCCTGAGTCCCAGCTGATGACTAGAGGGAAAAAAACTGCTTCAAAGGGCCGTCCTACAGCTGATCAGTGTTAAAAGCAAACAAATGAGTTGGGTCGTAAGTGTGAGGACTGATCATAAGTGCGAGGACCTTCCAGAAATGACTCTGACCAGCTAGCCATGCCCACCTAGTCACATGACCTCCAAGCCACACCCACAAAATAAGCCACGCCCACAGAACCGGTAGTAAAAAAATTAGAACTCACCCCTGAATACCACCACTGGTTATGCTAGTCATTGCTATTCTTGCTTTCCATCTTGGTAAGAATCTTCTTTTTCCCAAGAGCACAAGGTGAAAAAGACCTGTTTAAACTAAAAAAAAAAAAAAAATATGTGCATCTTATTTGGCAAACATTTAACTGTCTTTAGTGTTTTCTTCCTCACCACAACGGGACTGGTCTGTCAACATTTTTTTTTTTTCTGAACCAAAGCCCTCCCGGGATAATCACTGGATTTTCATCAAGACTGCAGTGATTAGTTTTCCTGATTATCATAATCAAACAACTAATTAACTATCATGTTTCAGAAAAAAATATGCAATAATAAAGTGAAGTCTGGATTTGAGTCTGGATTTCAGGGACTTTATGAATGCAGACATGTAGTTTTCTTGGAAACAATAAGAAAGTGTCATTATTGCTGTTAAACTTTTTAAGACCTACCTGTGTCCCAGGGGTGGGTTCTAAATTTTTTTACTACCGGTTCTGTGGGCGTGGCTTATTTTGTGGGTGTGGCTTGGAGGTCATGTGACTAGGTGGGCATGGCTAGCTGGTCAGAGTCATTTCTGGAAGATCCTCGCACTTACGACCCAACTCATTTGTTTGCTTTTAACACTGATCAGCTGTAGGACGGCCCTTTGAAGCCCCGCGGCAAGAGTTTAAACAGTTTTTTCCCCTCTAGTCATCAGCTGGGACTCAGGAGGCAGCAATAGATTGGTGGTGGGACCAAATAAAAGATAAGAATAACGTGGGCGGGGGGGGAGAACCGGTTCGGTGACGTCATATCATCACCGCTACCGGCTCGGCCGAACCGGACCGAACCGGGAGGAACCCACCACTGCTGTGTCCTCTGTAGCAGTGGAATTACATGGAAGAATCCCAGCCTGACCCTGATTAACTGCTAAAACTATATAAAGTCAGCTAGACATGCCTCTTCATCTTAACAAGACCTATCATGTTCAGAGCTGTTGTAAATATATTTACCACTGGTTGATATATTCTCAGATACATTATTAATCCTTTCTGTAAGTGGGTTTACGAGTTTGAGTAGAAGTATGTTTATTCTTAGCCCTTCTGTTGAGATTCATGAAATTCAAAAGTACTTACATTTTGCCAGTTAATGCACAAATTTAAAAAAGTCCTAAACTAAATAGCATTTGAGGGTTTTGTTTTTGTGTCATTTTACCAACTATGTCAACATTCCGACTGACCCAACCAAAGCAAGCACCCTCGAGACCTTCCAATGTCTGAATGCAAAACTTTATTGAGTACATCATTTTGGCACTGATGAAGGCAAAACCAGCTCTACCTAATTCCCGCTCAAACATACATAGTTATAGTATAGGTTTCCCCCTCCACCCTATTAGTGCAGGTCACATTGTCCAATTGAGCTTCATTGTATTGTTATGAGAAAAAGTCTCTGGTCTTGGCAAACACCTGCCGATGTGACCTTGGCTCTCATGGCTCATGAGAGTCTGGAGCCTGCATTCCATCTCACCTTTTCCTCCCTCCTGGTTCTTTGTCAAGTTGAGAAGCGATAATGGCTGCAACAGCATAAGCGCACTTCGAGCTTGACACTGTGCTTAAGTTTCCATTTCATTTTTGCAGGTTAGAGATTTTTTTTCTTTAACAGGGGGAAATTGATTAGGTTTTTTGCTCAAGCTAAATTATCCTTGTTTGTTTCTACAAAGTGGCTTCAACATCCAAAGTACACAACAAATGTGCTTTATTTTCTTTCTTGAGTATGTTTTTAGTAGCTTGACACATATCTCTAAATTCTTGATAATAGTGTTTATGTTTTGATGATAGTCAGGAAAAGGTAAGTTAAGATGATGAAATGTTTAGAGGCTGATTAACCGGATATAAGTATCAGACAAAAGTAGCAGAAAAACAGGCTTAATGCTTATTCAATAAAGCTTTAACAGACTGGGATGTAATTAATGCTATTCTCAGAAGGACGAGGAAAAAAAATATGTCATCTTGAATCTGACCACATTTTTATAATGAGCTAAATTGAAAAATGCAATTTGGATGATATTTCCCCTCACCTTCTAGGAAACCAAGGAATGTCTTATAGGTAACCTTGTTTTCTGTCAGGTCTCTTCATAGAGTATTTCCATTTTCTTCCTGTAATATCCAGAAACACTTTTAATGCAATGTGTGTTTCCTGCTTTCCTGTTTCATATCAATGGCAGGTGCTCAAAACACATTCTGGATACTCAATATGAGAGGTAGCAAAAATGCAGATAACAAGATTTGTGAATATCCACTGATGATTACAACTTATTGGATAGAGATCTAATCAAGCCTTCAGTGGCAAACAGCTTGAACTCTCTATCGAAGAACAGGATATTACCAACTTTTTTTTTATTTATTTTTGTAAGGGCCCAGAGATGGTTCCAGATATAACAATACTTCATGGAGACATAAAGAAATCAAATCAAAGCAGTTCTTAAGAATCAGTTCTAGCTGTTCTTAAGAATACTGGGCAGGATTTAATTTTGGATGGGAAACAACCAAATTCCAGGTTGATAGATAGTTTAGGGAATAGTAGTAGTAGTAGTAGTAGTAGTAGTAGTAGTAGTTGTTGTTGTTGTTGTTGTTGTTGTTGTTGTTGTTTTGGGTTTCCACCCAAGTTGGTAGTACCAATGGTAATAAGCACCTTGGGTGCAGTCCCAAAACAACTGGAGCACCACTTGAATACCATAGGCATTGACAAATTTTCCATCAGTCAATTGCAGAAGGCGGCTTTACTCAGAACAGCTTCCATCCTGTGACGAGATCTGTAACACGGTCAAACATCCAGATTTGCCTATCCCAGGTCCTTGGTAAGGACCCAATAGGTAGACAAAAATGCCAAACTCAGTCTGAACATCTGGCTGACTCTGTGATGATTAATAATGATAATATCCCAGAAAAAGCAATGGAAAACTACTTCTATATTAGCTCTAACAAAGCTTAACAGATATATCAATGTAGTCTATCCTGATTTGAGGGAAATCTTTTGATTTCAATATGCCAACTGGTATTATTTATTATTTCGTGTATGATGAGAACATGACGGATGAGAAGTAAACATATACACACAATCCACATAATTATATACAAAACCTCCATGGGGCTAGGGCAGTGGCATCATAACTGGATGTCCAGTTCAATATTTTAGACCATCCCCTTTTGTGTTGCTTCATGAAGATCATTGAAGGAACCAGAGATTGAACATTGTGTGCAATCTCGCACTGACTAGTATATAAATGTAAAGCAATTTAAATTTGATAGTGTAGATCAATGGACACTTTTAGTGGACCATCATTTCTTTAATGAAGAATATGGAACTAAATGGCTGGTTCTATATGTTTTCTTTCAATTCACAATATCCAAACAATAAGGCACTAGGGATTCAAAGAGCTGAACTGCTGACCTTTCGATCGACAAGCTCAGTGTCTTAGCCACTGAGCCACCGCATCCCTTTTAGTGGATGTAGATGCTAACAAAGTGTTGAGAGGATTGTGAGGGATAATGGGAAGACAAAATATCTTAACTTCTATTTAGTGTTGGTGGAGAGCTTGCCTTTGGTTTAATGTTTATGGAGATTCTCAATCATCTAGGTCATGGTTGTCCCAAAAGATATTTTTCAAAAGGCAATTGGACTTTCTTGAGTTTTCTTTTTTTTTCCTTGAAAATATTTTCCTTTCTCATCTAAGAAGCAGAACTGAAGAAGCTTCTTGGATGAGAAACGAAACATTTTTAAGGGAAAAAAACAACAACCCAAGACAGTCCACTTGCCTTTTGAAAAGCACATGTGGGACATGTGAGATTTGTCTTTGGTTGTTATTTCATTGGGGGAAGGAAACAACCACACCGAAGGACAGAGAAGGAGAAGGTAAAAGAGTACACAATTAATATAAATGGTTTTAGGATATTGGTGCCAAACACTTACATTCTGATGTAATGTAGGAACTAAAAATAGGGGGCGGGATGAATAAATGGAATATGTTAAATTGAACCCACTGATCTATATTTTTTCCTGAGTCTAAGCTCATTATTTAGCTCAAAGGAAATAAATGAAATAATCGAGATACACCAATCAGTCAAATCAGATTTGACTAGTGAGTTGACTTCTCGGTTGATGTTGGGGATTTCTCTGTGTTTGTATAAGCTTCTGAACCAATTCAGAGGCCTCCAAAATTAGATGAGACAAGTTGATTTGGCTGTTGGACTAAAGAATCAATTTGATTTGGAGATATGATCAAATCCCTTTTGAAATTAATTTCTGAACCTAGTTAAACACCGAATATAAAGAGCATTCAAGAACATTCTTTCACTCGTTTTATTGAAGCTCCTTGAAGATTTTTGTCCCAAAAGATGCCAGTTTCCCCTTTAGAACTGGCTATGACATCCGTCGGTTCTTTAGTTTGAAAACTCAAATTGTAAACAATCAGTATAATTCTATAGCAAAGAAATATTGGGGTAAGATTTTATTAGTATTACTTAATACAGGAGGGTCTCAAAGTGAATAGAAAGATAAAACCAGGGGCTTTTCTTTGGGGTTTAATGGATAGAAAAATTGATTTTTTTTAAATCTTTGATGTTTATTTGTGTTGACGACACCTAGAATACTTTATGCACAAAAAGGAAAGGATACTTTGATTCCCACAATGGACGAATGAGTTACAAAAGTTGATGGAGTTAGCAGAGATGTCGAAATTGGCTGTTTTGGTTTAAAAAAAACCCACACAATTAATTTTGTTTCTAATTTTGTTTGTTGGAAACCACGTTTTGACTTTGTGCTTGAGGTGGGGGGAAAAATGAAACTTTGATTTTGGGTTTGCTGTTATAGAAATGGCTAGTATACATAATTATATAAAAGTAAAAAGTTGGGGTTTTATATTACTACCAAATTCTACTGCACCAAAAGGAGTCAGAAGTCAATGCTTTCCTTTTCCTTTTCTCTTTTACCCTATACTTTTCTCTCTCCCTTTTCCTCCCTTATTTGCTTTTTTCTTTGTAGTTCTGCATTTTATACTTTGATAAACTAATACAAAATTCCAAAAGAAGAATCAATGTAATTCTATGTATATTGAAGAGGATCAAGAGCAGGGGTGGGCTTCAAAAATTTTAGCAAGGGATTCTCTGCCCGGTTGCTGGGTGTGGATGGCTATGGTGGGCGTGGCCTAGTCGGCCTTCTGCACCATAGCGGGGGAGTGTTTTTGCCCTCTTGGGGCTCTGGAGGCTTTCTTTGAGCTTCTCGGAGGGTGAAAATGGCCTCCCCAGGCTCCGGAGGCCCTCTGGAGGTTCCAGTAGGCCTGTTTTTCGCCCTCCCCAAGCCTCCACACATTCCCAAATGCATCCAAAATGGGCCGTGTGGGGACTCCTGAGAGGGGAGGGGAGGGATGGGCGGGGCCAGCCAGGAGTGGGATTTGGGGGTTCTCCAAACTACACAGAATCTTAGTTAGCGGTTCTCCCGAACCCCTGAGAACCCCCAGCAGCCCATCCCTGATCAAGACACAATGATAAAATGAACCCCTAATTGTACATAAGCACTACTTACATCATTTGAAGTCTGATTATTGTGGTGGCATTTCTTTGTTTTTTGTTTTTAACTAAGGCAGTATGGCAAGTGCCGAACCAATTCCTTTATCTTTAATACTTTATACATTATTCCAAAGGCAGCCTCTGGTCTAAAATGGCATTTGTATTCAGCTCGTTGTGGCGTTACGAATGCTTATATTTCCTACATCAATTTATTTAAACATAATGTTAAGGTGCAGAATGGAAAAATCACAGTGACCTGTGAGGCATGTTCCCCTTTTTGTAATTTAAAACCTTCAAGTGTTTTCATTCCTCTCCTCTGCCCACCCCTTTTTTTTATTTTTATTTTTATTTTATTTTTTTTATTTTTTTTGGTTCCATGAAATGGATTTTCAGCAAGGCAATAACAGCAGGGAAGCTGGGAAAGGAACAAGCCAGGAAATAGCACGGTCGGTCGTTGCCATTGTCAAAGGGAGAGCAGGGGAGAGTTGGAAGGGATTTGGTTTAAATGCAATTAGGTTGTCCTAGAAGAACAAAATTCTGATTTAACAGTCATGACCCATTTAGGCCCAGCGAGAATAACGTGGCCCAAAGAATTCAAATTGTGGTTCTCCCATCAAAAAATTGTTTCCAGGGTACCTGCTGTGAGTAATGGCTTGAAACTACACCGGCCAGGAGTGCTTTACTCAAGTAAAGTAGCTGAAATGAAGGAGCTGAGCAGTTGGGCCTGAGATACAAACGGTTGTCATTCCAAACACACACACACACACACACACACACACACACACACACACACACACACCATCTATTTAAACAACAGGAGCTACTTCTCATTTTCCTCTGCTTTACCTGCTCTGCCTTTTAAAACAACGACGACAACAAGGACACCGATTTCTTTCAAGCTTTGTTGCAAACAGCAGGGCCTGCTTGTATATTACGACGTCTTCAGGAGAAACAGGAAAAGGTTTTTGATTCCTTAATTACACGATCAAAAAAAAATCCTGTATTGCAGAATTAGCAGCACTGTGCCATGTCATTGGTGGGCTCGGGAGGATGTGCACCAGGCGAGGGAAATAAAGATTAAAGAAATAAGCCACCGCTTGTAGACAAGAGATTGCTAATTGGTGTCTTGTAGGTTTGATCAGTTTCGTGAAACGAATGCGCCTTACTTATCAATGAGCTGTAAAAAGGGGTTGCATTTTTACACGTGGGAAACTGAATGAATAGATCATAGGGTGCATATTGATAGTGATTCAGTGGTGGGATCCTTCCGGTTTAACAACCGGTTCGGGGATCACACGCTTCTCCCGCACCAGATGCGCGCTGTGCATGCGTGCACACTTGAACAAAAAATCGCTTTCCGCGTTAGTGCTAGGGAATTAAAACAGCGGAGGCGCGGCAATCCACTACACCACACTAATCAGCTGCAAAGATAAAGGTAAGTAAAGCACAGGGATGGGTGGGCAGGCCCAGCTGATCATCGGAGCTACCGGTTCACACGAACCGGTCTGAACCGATAGAATCCTACCCCTGTAAGTGATTGTATGGTGATATTGTCTTCTTTGCATTACGCCACTGTCTACGTGGTTCTTTGCTCAATTTTTCATGCAGTCCAGTTGTTTATTAGCCTTCAGCCATCCACCTCTCTCATTCAAATGATTAGATTGTATCACCATGGGAAGTTCTCCATTGTTCAGTCCCCCGTCTTCTGCTAATATTGCACCAGAGGTTCTCATTAGCCTGCAGCAGCAGTGGGTTTCAACATTTTTTACTACTGGTTCTGTGGGTGTGGCTTGGTGGGCATGGCATGGCTTGGTGGGTGTGGCTTGGTGGGCGTGGCAGGGGAAGGATACTGTAAAATCCCCATTCCATCCCCACTCCAGGGTAAGGTTACTGCAAAATCCCCATTTCCTCCCTATCAGCTGGAACTTGGGAAGCAGAGAATAGATGGGGGTGGGGCCAGTCAGAATTTTTACTACCGGCTCTCCGAACTACTCATAGGGTTGCCAGGTCTGCTTCCAAAAAATAGCGGACAAGCGGGGGGTGGGGGGGTTAAGTAGTAAAAAAATTAAAAAAAAATACAATTAAATTATATATTTTCTTACAAAGATTTTAACACGCCATTTTAAGTCAGTCGACAGAAGCTACAATACATTTTAAAAATGTGAACTGTACATAATTTTATAATATATTTTTATTTTAATCTCATCATTAATTTTTTCGGAGAATCGAGTTCAATGGATATTCGATCTTTGTCTCATTCTAACTTATGAAAAAAAAAAGAGAAAACGCGATTCTCCTATCCTTATTCTCTTAGACTGCAGAGCTTTAGATTACGTACCATTTCATCATAAAGCTTTTGAATAAAAAAAATGTCCACTATTTTGTGAAAAAAAAATAGTGAACATAATGTGAAAAAAGCGGACTGTCCGCTCAAATAGTGGACACCTGGCAAAAACTTTCGCTACCAGTTCTCCAGAACTGGTCAGAACCTGCTGAAACCCACCTCTCGTCTGCAGACAGTTCTGCATTTATGGCGTGGGTATCTACAAGGTAGAATCCTTCCCATTTATGATGAACACATAGCAGGAGAATAGATGAATAGCCAAGACTTACAACCAGGTGTTGTCATATCATCCTGGATATTATTATTATTTTTTTCAGGTTGATTGTGTGGAATTGCTTTTTTAACTTTGTTTTTGCTGACAAATCATCGAAACTTCAGTCAGGGCCAGTGCAGTTTCAAGCCATTGCTCACACAGTCAGAAGGTGCCTTGGAGGTTTACTAGTCCAACTCCCTGCTCAGGCAGGAAACCCTATACTATTTCAGACAAATGGTTGTCCAAAAACCAAGATTTTTGGGAGTCAAATAAATGAGTTCCCATGCTTTTGAATGTGATGGGATGGTCAAGTCATTGCAGAAAGTGGACATTAGAGTGGGTTGAAACATAGCAATGCAGTCTCATAATGTACTAGTGAAGGGCTAACTCTTCCAAACAGTTTTCCACAACATTAGAAATCTTACAATCAAATAATTTTGGAGCAGCTTAAATATCTTCCTATTTTCTCCTGGGCTAATTGTTCTGGAATCTTTGGAATAGGCATAGCTTTGTTAGATATTCTCTCCCTCTCTCCTTCTCTCTTTTTCCCCCTCTCTCTCCCTCTCTTTCTCCCTCTCCCTCTCTCTCTCCCTCTCTGTCTTCCTCCCCCTCTCCCCCTCTCTTTCTCCCTCTTTCTCCCCCTCTCCCCCCCTCTCTCCCTCTCTTTCTCCCTCTCCCTCCTCTCTCTCCCTCTCCCTCTCTTTCTCCCTCTCCCTCTCTCCCACTCTCCCTCTCTCCCTCTCCTGCTCTCTCCCACCTCTCCCTCTCTTTCTCCCTCTTTCTCCCCCTCTCCCTCCCCTCTCCCTCTCTTTCTCCCTCCCTCTCCCCACCTCTCTCTTGTTATGTGTGTATTGGAAGTGGAAGTTCTTAAAAGTTGGCTGAGTTATCAAACTGAGTTATGCTTTGGCAGCGTTAAATTATACAAGTTGTAGAGTTATTTTAAATGTGTTGCGTGTTTATGGCAACGTATTCAGAGGAGCTCGCTAATATGCATATGATAAGGCAGGAAATTGCACCTTTAATATCTCCTCTTTCTGATATAGCAGAGAGTTTTATTTGTTTCGTAGGGAAAGGAGAGAGAGTTTTATCTTTCTCCTTTCCCCACAGGATGGATAAGAATCATGAAACAATGACATTCTATGTGATGGTCCTATCTTATGTAGATTCTTTCTTTTTTTCCTCCCATTTTCAGTTTCCAAACAAATAAACCTCAGTCCCCTGACATTCCATATATCTGATTTATATAGCTGTTCTTCTGGACCAGTCTTTGGAATAAACTCAACTGTGGTAATATTTTCATCTGACAACAGAATTGTTAAAATACACTAGGGATTGAAATCAGGCTGCACAGCAACCAAAAGAGATTAGAGTTGTGGGGACTGCATGTAACACTGATAGATTCAATATTAATAAATGTAAAGTCCCAAAGTCATAGGGAAAAGAAATGAAAACAGCACAGATACAATGCTGAAAGAAGTAACCAAGCAACAGCATCATTGCAGCACAGAGTCCTGTTATTCTTTTTAAGTACATCCTAAATTGTCCTTTTAAATAACTTCAAAATGAAACAGGGAAAAGAAAGAAGAAAGCTAAAATAAGAAGATAGATGAATAGCCAGACAGATCGATCTATCTATCTATCTATCTATCTATCTATCTATCTATCTATCTATCTATCTATCTATCTAATCTACACTACTGGTGATTCCATTTTTCCTTCCTTCCTTCCTTCCTTCCTTCCTTCCTTCCTTCCTTCCTTCCTTCCTTCCTTCCTTCTTTCTTTCTTCTTTCTTTCTTTCTTTCTTTCTTTCTTTCTTTCTTTCTTTCTTTCTTTCTTTCTTCTTTCTCTGTCTCCCATCCATCTATCTATCTATCTATCTATCTATCTATCTATCTATCTATCATCAATCATCTATCTAAAAGAATATGAGAAGCTGGAAGTCTGAAGGAACAACTAGATAGAAAGTGGAAATCCATCCATCCATCCACCCACCCACCCACCCACCCACCCATATATAATTTATATTTGCTGATAAAAAAATAAAGACATATTGGGGTAGACCAGGTGCTTCAACAGATAAAAAAACACACACACACACACATACATACATACATACATACATACATACACACATGCACACACACACACACACGGTGGCTCAGTGGCTAAGATGCTGAGCTTGTCGATCAAAAGGTTGGCAGTTCAGTGGTTCGAATCCCTAGTGCTGCGTAATGGGGTGAGTTCCCATTACTTGTCCCATCTTCTTCCAACCTAGCAGTTCGAAAGCATATAAAAAATGCAAGTAGAACAATAAGGACCACCTTTGGTGAGAAGGTAACAGCATTCTGTGCACCTTTGACATTTAGTCATGCCGGTCACATGATCACGGAGACATCTTCAGACAGTGCTGGCTCTTCAGCTTTGAAACAGAGATGAGCACTGCCCCCTAGAGTCGGGAATGACTAGCACATATCTGCGAAGCACGAAGCCGAGAACACCAGCCTGAAGATGACGAATGAGACTTCGTCGAAACGTTGCCAAGACACCTCCAATTTTACGCGGGAGAAAACCCGAATAACCAAAGACCTACATACAACACCCGTGAAAACCTCAGAAAACAAATATACATACATACATACATACATACATACATACATACATACATACATACATATATTTACACACATCAACTGCATTTTTATGACCAGTGAACCATAGAGAACCATGGTTCAAATTTTAGCAGTGTAATATATTGAATTGACTGCAGGAGTGAAAATGGTTGCTGATTCATTGAGGGAATAATTCTTTACTAAGAGAAGGTGGCGACCCACTTGCTATATTTAAGGGAAATTTGGAGAGGATACAATAAACTGCCATCTTTCTTCTCTCAGAAATGCATTTGTAATCTCTGTTTTTCTGGGGAGTAGCTGTCCGAACCTTTTAGTAATCCTATCCATGATGCCTCAAAAATAAACGAGTTTAGGATCTGATATAAGGGTATGTGGGATTGTCATCTTGATATTTATCTCTCAGATATTTCTTCCATTAATAAAACAGATCATCTCTTGCATTTTTCTTTAGCTTCAGTTCATGGTTTTAGCAGGTATCAATGAATACCATTTTTTATTTGAAAATGGAAAATGGAAATAAAATAAACAGTAACATTTTTGGATGGAGGGAGCTAGACTACCGTAAACCAACTCTGATTTTTCTCACATATGATCTACACTACTTGTGATTCCATCTTTCTTTCTTTCTTTCTTTCTTTCTTTCTTTCTTTCTTTCTTTCTTTCTTTCTTTCTTTCTTTCTTTCTTTCTTTCTCTCTCTCTCTCTCTCTCTCTCTCTCTCTCTCTCTCTCTCTCTCTCTCTCTCTCTCTCTCTCTCTCTCTCTCCCTTCTATCTATCTATCTATCTATCTATCTATCTATCTATCTATCTATCTATCTATCATCTATATCATCTATTTATTATCTATCTCCTTTTTAGTTTGCTATATTGAGATAAGATGGATGGGAGCTGAACAGAATTTCAGATATTTTAAAATAATGATTGATAGTCATTATAAACAAAATAACATATTTTCATCTTTCCTTCTTCCAAAATGCCTTCTTCCAAAACTCACCCAAAGAAACACCAGCAATCAAAGAGAGTCCAAAAAATCATTTTATTTCCCAAACTTTTCACTCAGAGAAGTCATGAACCAAAGCCATACATTTACAACTTTCTATTATATGGAATATTGATCATAAATTGACCTTTGGATTTGTTAACTGAAGCCCCTAACTACAAAATGAATTACTGTACAACTATTAAGGGTACCAGACAAGAGAAAGGGAAATGGGTATATTATTCAACTTCTATTTTTTTAATTTTTTTTTTTTAAATGGGACATAGCAGCTTTGATATATGGGAGGTGCCAAGTTTTAAATTGTTATTTTAACAAGCTGACTATATACTTTACGGCGGAAAGAAGAAGGAATGATAAGCTGGCAACATTTTGCATTTCTGAATCAGCCCTTCCTGTTAAGGGCAGAAGTTCCACAGGGATTTGAATCATTGTCATCATACTGGCAATGTTATTAAGTTTGAAAGAACTTACAGAAAAATGCCATGAAAGGTATATAGGTAAAAGTATGGCTCTGTATTAAAAGAAAAAACAATTATAGAAAGGAACAATAAATTAAGACTAAACATCTTATATTGGTTCTCCAGAAAACATTGCAAGTTCACCATGTCAGAGTTAATCTATGGACCTTCAGGGTGGCATGGAACAATGTGGGTTGAAATAAGCGCTTGGCCTTATTGCCATGCGCTCAAAAGCCCAATTGGGCTTATTATCAGGGAATGTCTTATTTTGGGGAAAACAGGGTATGTGTATATGTGTGTGTGTGTGTCTCTGTGTGTCTCTGTGTGTGTCTCTGTGTGTCTCTCTCTGTGTGTGTATAAAGTTACGATTACAGCAATCATAATCCATTTGTGTCATGCCAAGAATAGAATAGAATAGAATAGAATAACAGAGTTGGAAGGGACCTTGGAGGTCTTCTAGTCCAGCCCCCTGCCCAGGCAGGAAACTCTACACCACTTCAGACAAATGGTTATCCAACATCTTCTTAAAAACGTCTAGTGTTGGAGCATTCACAACTTCTGCAGGCAAGTTGTTCCACTGATTAATTGTTCTCACTGTCAGGAAATTTCTCCTCAGTTCTAGGTTGCTTCTCTCCTTGATTAGTTTCCACCCGTGGCTTCTTGTCCTGCCCTCAGGTGCTTTGGAGAATAGCTTGATTCCCTCTTCTTTGTGGCAGCCCCTTAAATATTGGAACCCTGCTATCATGTCTCCCCTAGTCCTTCTCTTCATTAAACTAGACACCTGAAACCTGAACCTATCAGATAATCCTCAATTTACGACCACAATTGAGCTCAAAATTTATGTTGCTAAATGGAACATTTGTTAAGTGAATTTCTGCCCCATTTTACGACCTTCCTTGCCACAGTCGTTCAGTGAATCACTGCAGTTGTTAAGTTAATAACACGGTTGTTAAACGAATCTGTCTCCCCCATGGACTTTGCATTGCAAAAGTTGATGGCATGACCCCGGGACACTGTATCAATATGAGTCAGTTGTCAAGCAATTGAATTTTGATCACGTGATGATTTTGGGGATGCTGGCATGGTCATAAGTCCCTTTTTTCAGTGCCGTTGTAACTTTGAAGGGTCACTAAATGAACTGTTGTAAGTCAAGGATTATTTGATTGATCAGAAATTGAGCTACGCTCACAAGCATCATCTCCTTTACTTTCGCAGTCCCTCTATTTCAAATATGTTGTTATGCTTTAACAGATTTTGCCAGAGCCTAAGACATTTCTTGAAAAACATGTTTAAGATAACAAATGTTATGGGTTGGTTCAGTGGTGGGATTCAAATTTTTTTACTACTGGTTCTGTGGGCGTGGCTTGGTGGGCGTGGCATGGATTGGTGGGCGTGGTTTGGTGGGCGTGGCAGTGGAAGGATACTGCAAAATCCCCATTTCCTCCTGATCAGCTAGGATTGGGAGGCAGAGAATAGATGGGGCGGGGCCAGTCAGAATTTTTACTACCGGTTCTCTGAACTACTCAAAATTTCCGCTACCGGTTCTCCAGAACTGGTCAGAACCTGCTGAAACCCACCTCTGGGTTGGTTAAAACTCAACATTTGGGACATTAGACATTGGCATTCTGTACTCATGAAATGAAAACTCACGATCCATCTCTGATAGCATTAGAGTCCCATGTTGTCCTTGATGCTTCAGCTAGAATTTTTTTTTTTTACCCAGGATGTACAAATTTGTGCAATAAACCTTCTTAATCTTAAAGCTAACACCAGATGGAAATACAAGCTTCTACATTTTCTGGGATTGGAAAGTATTTGTCAAAACGAGCATGATGTGAGATTTGAAAGGCGGGGGGAAAAGAATTCATGGGGACAGTGACCCATTAATTTTGAATTATTGAACTAAGAGAAATGCCCTAAATCAAAACAAAATAATGTTCCCAGAAAAGATATATATATATATATATATATATATATATCCCATCTGGATGTGGAATGAAAGGTTTGCTGGCTAAAGGAATATAGCAAATTAAGTTCCTGCCTGCCCCTTTGTGAAATTGGATGATAACTATATTCCAATTACTTCTCAGTAAAAGGAACATCAAACTTAATTGCTACTATTCAAATAGCTGTGTCTTTTAACTAGAACTGTTTAAAAATGTGGATCTAGGAACTATAGAAACTATTTTGTTTTTTTTTACCTTTTTCAATGGACACTGAAATATTTTTTGCAACAGCTGCAGTTCAGAACTTCTGAGGTCAATTCTATAGCCTTGCTGAAGCCCAGCAGCCTCTAAGTACAGAGTGAAGAACATTCATACTGGGGAATGAAAATTCAGTTCCCCAGGGCCTGGCCCTAGACGTGGCTAACTCTCAGCATTTCTTGGTTAAGAAACAAAAACAAAATCCCAGTAATGGGAGAAAAGTGTTGATCATCCAGTAGGGCTGTCACACTTGCCCCAACTTGGGTTCTTTGGAAAGAAAGACCCTCGACTCCATTTGTGCAAAAGGTATGTTTTTACTAAAAGCCAAGTGGTTACAGTACAGCAAAGCCAGAATTAAACGTTTGTGCACAAAGATTCCCTAGTTAACTTTCCATTTCCTGTCCCTCCTCCATGTTATCTCCCTACTGTCCAATTACATTCAAAGAATTGTTTTGCTAATGGTCCTTCATCAGCAGGTTAGGTGATGAGCCATTGCATTCCCCTCCCAGGTCTCTGTCCTTGGGGTGATGAGCCGATGTCTTGGGAAGGCACAGTGAATAGTTTTGGTTTCCCCCTTCCTAGTCTATGGCAGGCTGGCATCTAGCAAAGCAAAGCTGAAGCCCAGGATGGCAATCCTGACATCTGGCTTTTAGTTCTGGCTTTTATAGATGCCTACTTGCCTTTCTTTTCCCCTTATGCCCCAATATCTACCACCGTGATGGCGAACCTATGGCACGCATGCCACAGGTGGCACGTGGAGCCATATCTGTGGGCACTCGAGCGTTGCCTTAGCTCAGCTCCAGTGCCCATGCGTGCACCAGCCAGCTGGTTTTTAGGCCTTCCGGTCCCACTGGAAGTCAGGAAACAGGCCGTTTCCAGGCTCTGGAGGGCCTTTGGGGTGGGGAAGGCTATTTTTGCCCTCCCCAGGCTCCAAGAAAGCCTCTGGAGCCTGGGGAGAGCAAAAAAAATGGGCCTACAGGCCCACCTGTAACCTTTTTGCCATCATGTGCCAAAAGTGGGGGGAGCATGGGGGGGTTTGCTTGTGCACGTGCAGGGGGCATTGAATTATGGGTGTGGGCACATGTGTGTGCGACCCTCCCCCCGCAACCTTCCCACTTTTGGCACGTGACGACAAAAAGTTTAGCCATCACTGATCTACCATTATGATATGCCAATGTGAGATCTTGAAAACAGAATCCTATTCTTTAGCCATAAGCCGGTGAGCCTGAGAAAAGCCTTTGAGATGATGGGCAGGAGAGCATCAAAGATCAGACCCGGTCAAAGTTGTGTAGCACGCCTATAAATTTCAATAAAGTTGCACTTTGCTCTAGTGCTCCCGATGTGGATTGCTAAAATCCAGCTGATATAAACACACAATTCCTGACAGTCTTCGCTTTTGATTTATGATGCTGTCGTCTGTGCAATACCTGTGCATTTAGTTTTTCACAAAGTGTGGGGGGGATTGCAATTATGTGTACATTGTTCTATCCCTTTGTTCGTTATCAAAACAAATGTAAAATGATGATGATGATGAAGCTGTTGTGTAAACAAAATGGTTTTCTTGCTGTTAAACAATGATTATTGGCAAAAAGAACAAAAAAAAAAAACAACCCTAATTCTTTGGGGACTATTTTGGTAACGCTAATAGTTTTTGTAATTTGATGTGGTTTCTGACATGACACGTGTGGAGATACAATGTAGACAGCTGCAGCCAGATTCTTTTAAAGCTGCACTATTGTGTTTCCCCGAAAATAAGACCCTGTGTTATAGTTTTTTGAACCATGAAATAAGCACTTGGCCTTATTTTCGGGGAGGTCTTATTATTTTGGGGAGTGTGGAGCAAGATGGGGCTCCTCTTGCTGTCTTACCTGATTTCCAGCTCTGTGTTTAATTTTTTTCCGGGAGGGCTTATTTTCGGGAGGAAGGCTTATTTTAATGCATGTGCCCAAAAGCCCAATTGGGCTTATTATCAGGGGATGTTTTATTTTTGGGAAAACAGAGTATTTTCTGCCCCTTGGTGAAAAACGAAGTCTATAATTTCATGTTTGTGATAGCCAAAGGCATTTGCATCTGAACTTCTTTTCCTCTGCCCTGTCCAATAGAGATTTATTACCTGGATCAGGTGTCCATGAATCAGTATTGGCAATTTACAGATTCTTGGAGTAAACAACAATAAGCCTCAGCTTTAATGTCACCTGTAATGATTGAGCTTCTCTAAAAGATAACATGTCGCTAATTTTTACCTGACTGCTTTCTTATTCAAATGAATTAAGAATGGTTCTTTTGAATGGTAGCTAGCCAGTCAAAGCAATTTATCTGGACCTTATCTCAATATATGGATACATACCCATAATTAGAGGTAAGGTTTTCCTAGCATGGAAGATTGCTTTCTGCAACTGTGTTATTTTTTTGTTTTGTTTTCATCTGTCCACATGGGTACCTTCTTTATAGACCTCTCCAAATCTTCCTTGAGTTTCCTTGAGTGTGAAGTAAAATATGACAGGAAAGTGAAGATTGTCAGTGTTGGCAGCCAAGTTGAAGGACACCACTGAACCCTGTACTGGCCTATCTCCCGCTAATTAGCAGTATGGAGGAACTGTGTGCCACAGGCACAGTTTTATCAAGAAAGGACATCTTTGCTGTTCCCACTGACAGCTGAAATGCAACTGTTCGTGAAGAAAATGGCACGCTGAGCAGGAGAACAGGAGAGGTGAAGAGGCTTTAGGATAAGTGACAGTTCTACTGTCCTGAACTGAGCCATTCCTGAGTGATCATAAATAACAGAGATGAAAATAGAAAAGGTACCGGAGAAACTGGAATGATGGAATCAGAATTTAGTCGTAAGGGAGGAAGCCACAGAAAAAGGACACGGACATTGCTTTGCAGGTATGTGATGCAGAAATTGGAATGAAACACCGTTGTGATTAATACAGGGTCAAGTCAGGGGTGGGCACTTGGGGGTTCACAGGGGTTCGGGAGAACCTCTAGGTAAGATTCTGTGCAGTTCAGAGAATCCCATTCCTATCTGGTCAAGCCCACCCCCTGGTCAAGGCTTTCATCATGAACACAATCCAGGAATTGTTTGATTCTGGGTCTCTTAGAAAAGAGGACCTGGAAACCACTAAGTTTAGAACAAGACCTGATATTAAACAGCCTAAATAATGTAGAGTGATCCAGATCTTATTGCTTTGATGGATGGTTGGAATCAAAATAAGATTTTCTACTATGGAAAAGATTCACTAAGAAAATCATGAGTGGCGCCTATGGATTCAGAACATGGGGGATTGTCTTTGGAATAGCCAAAGCTGTTGGAGATTTGGTCCTTATTGGGATGACAATGCAACATAATTCATATATTTATTCCTAATTGCATTACTGCCCACATAGGAAAATGGTGTCTGGGGAGATTTCCTCCAATTAAAGCAGGAGAAAGAAGAAAAGTTGATGGATTTGTGTTTTTGTCCCCCTTTCAATAGATAATTTTTATTAAGAATTTTTATTATAATTTTTATGCAAACTAAATGTAAAGGAAAGAGTAGTAAAATGTGCAAGAAAAAAGAAAAAGAAAGAGAAATATAAGAGTATAATAATGGAAGAAAAAATAAATACATAGAGAAGTTATGATCTATGTAGAGAGTTCCAATCTTAATCATACTTAACTTAATTGGCTAAGTATAAACCAATTTATCGACTCTTCTTTTACTTTAATGTTATAAACATTTATTTCTTTGTACTATATCCTGATAGTTATTTAAAAATAAATCCATAAGACTGCAACTTTTCAGTTCCCGTATCAGCAGACAGTTCATAAAGGGTTGCCAGAAGAAACAATATATTTTGTTTTAACTTTGATCAAATAAACTAACTTTATATTATCTTAATACTTAGTTCATTCAAACATTGGAGTATGATTTGATTTGATTTCTTCTTTGTCCAATTCCACAGAATTCTTTAAAGCTTTAAGGAGCATCTTTTGTAAATCCAGTAGGGAAAATAAAATATCCAGGTCACTCTCTTCATCTGTCATTTAAATTTATATTTCCACGTGGAGAACATATGGGCAATCTTCTATCCTCTGCTTATCTGGAAAAGGTTCCTTGGTCTTTGCCATGGCTATTAGCTCCCCTTTTGCAGAGCCTCTCCAGTTTGTCATACTTCACCTGGAGTCCAGGAAAATCCAAAATGTAATGGACATCACCACATTTTATTTTTTCCAATCCATCCAAAAAAGGGTGGGAAAAAACCTATAATCTTATTATATTGTTTCCTGTTGGTGCCAGACACAGTCTCAGACAATGTGAGAGCATACGACCCCTGTTTCTTAGTCAGGTCTTCCTGACTAAAGAATACTTCAGACTGAGTTTGCAAAAGTTTATTGAAAGGAATTGTTAGGAACCAAAAGTCTCAAGTATTATTCCATCTGATGCTGTTTGTACCAAGGTATCCAAAAACTACTTGCTTTGGGATTGTGGTTCTATAATAAAATACTGACCTCATTTAATAATGAATAAATAAAGTTAAACTAAAAAAGGGGCAATAAGGCTACTATGCTTCAGCTGCTTGAGTGCATAGTGTGCAAGAATAATGCAAGATTTCTCTCTCTAAAAGCTTTGTTCTAAAAACACATAAACTGTGAGAGTGGAGGGGGAAAAAACCCCTCCACTTTCCCACAGAGGTTGAGTGGGAATAAAGTCCATCCGTTGGATATCAAAAGAAATTTCCTTCTATGTCTTTTATCTTCCATTTTCTTCAGGTTTCATTTTGATTTAATCTATGATTTTATTGAAGATTTACTGCTTATTGGCTCTGGCTGCGCTAGCAATTCTTGGACCTACCCATTCTGTGAAATTAAAAGACTGCCTCTGGACGTAGGAGATGCAATCTGTTTGTTTGGCATACCTATCTGCTCATTGCGTCTGTTAACATATGATTAAAAAAAACACCCTTGCTTGAAGCTGCATAATTTTTTAATCTAAAGACTCTGATAGATGCGGCCTCAAATCAAAACACTTTATGGAAGAGAAGGCCTGCAGAACGTGTGATACTCCATATTGTCAAATGCAGCCCCACAATAGGCTGGGGAAAAAAATGGCAACCAGATCAAGGGTGAAATCCAGCAGGTTCTGGAGAACCGGTAGTGGAAATTTTGAATAGTTCAGAGAACTGGCAAATACCACCTCTGGCTAGCCCCAGAGTGGAGCGGGAATGGAGATTTTGCAGTATCCTTCCCCTGTCACACCCACCAAGCCACAAACCACGGCCACAGAACCGGTAGTAAAAAGAAATTGAATTTCACCACTGAACCAGATACTTCTTTAGCCGAATCTCAGAACTATGCCAAAGATTGTTCAGACCTTGGTCAAGCTATCGGGTGTGATTGTGGGTCAGCTGAGTAGCTACAGAAAGATGCAGATGTACTCGGAGGAGTCTTTTGAAGCATCGTAGAAAGATAGCAATAAAGCTTTCTAACAAAGTGGCTAACTGTGTAGCATTGCAATTATGGGAGATAAATCCTGCCCCTTGTAAGACGCCCCTGCTGATGTAGCGTAGTTAAAACAAAACTGTGGCCAAAGGAAGTAAACACCTGATTAGTTCTGATTCAGCAGCGGGGTGCTAATCTACCTTTATGCATTACAGATACAATAAATTTGAAGGGATGTTGACACATAGGATTTGGCAAAGCCCTGTGGATGTTACATATTGGTTTGATATTTTTAATATTGTTAATAAAGTTGGAGCAGAGGACTTAAAGCTGAAAATGCCAATTATATTGGTAATGTCTGGAATTTATCTACTGATGAAGAATGTTGGCTCAGTTACGCCAGGTTATAAAAAGGATTATAATGTGTTTATGGAAAGATGTTAGTAAAACAGATGTCAAAAAGAACATTTCAAGGAATTTGTTCACTCTCAGCCTTTTAATTGGTTCTTTACCCATAGTCATACAAAACAATATGATTCGTTGTAATCAAGGTTAATTTGTTGTCTTAACGTTGAGCTGTAATGTTCTTTATTTCTACACACACTCACATATACATCAGGTTAATAGTCAATTAGTTTTGTCCTATTGCTATTATCTCAGATTCCTTATATTTTAGAACTGGAGAGTATAAAATATAATTCTTTATGTCTTTCTCTTTTTCCTGAAATAGCAATAATAGCAACAGCACTTAGACTTGTGTACTGCTCCACAGTGCTTTATATCACCCTCTGAGCAGTTTACAAATGTCAGGATATTACCCTCAGCAATCTGGGTCCTCATTTTACTGACTTCAGGAGCATGGAAGGCTGAGTCAACCTTGAGCCAGTCATGATCGAACTTCTGGCTGTAGGCAGAGTTATTCTACAATACTGCATTCTAACCACTGCACCACCATGGCTCTTTATTCTTTTCTTTTTTAAAATATATATTTTTATTAAACATTTTTTTTAAAAAAAGAATTTTTTTATAATTTTCTTCTTTTCAACAATTTCACATCAGTAAATATTTCTTACATATCCATTTTTCTCCCTTACTTCAATTTTCCATTTATACATATAGTTCTAATATTGGTTTATCTACAGACAGATAACAGTGTACTCAATTTCAATCATACATTCTGTGTCCATTCCTTTTCCACTTGTATGTTACTGCATTTCAACTTCTATATCTTTCTCACTTACTCTTACCTTGCCTTTTATCCCTCTCCTCTAACCATTCATACCAGAGGTGGGTTTCAGCAGGTTCTGACCAGTTCTGAAGAACTGGTAGCGGAAATTTTGAGTAGTTTGGAGAACCGGTAGTAAAAATTCTGACTGGCCCTGCCCCCATCTATTCTCTGCTTTCTGAGTCCCAGCTGATTGGGAGGAAATGGGGATTTTGCAGTAACCTTCCCCTGGAGTGGGGTGGGAATGGAGATTTTACAGTATCCTTCCCCTGCCATGCCCACCAAGCCATGCCCACCAAGCAATGCCATGCCCACCAAGCCACGCCCACAGAACCGGCAGTAAAAAAAATGTGAAACCCACCACTGATTCATACCATTTCTCCCATACAACAACAACAACAACAAAAATAATGTCTCATTATTCTTACCTACACAAACAAAAGAGTGAGTCACATCATGGAGCCATTCAAACAATTCAACAGTCTTCTCCAACTTAATCTGACCAGTATAGGGGAGAGTAGCTGTTACAGGGTTTGAGACAGTGGTGGATTTCAAAAATTTTTACTACTGGTTCTGTGGGCATGACTTGGTGGGTGTGGCATGGCTTGGTGGGCATGGCAGGGGAAGGATACTGTAAAATCTCCATTCCCACCCAACTCCAGGGGAAGGATACTGTAAAATATCCTTTCCCTCCCCAATCCAGGGGAAGGATACTGCAAAATCCCCATTTCTTCCTGATCAGCTGGGACTTGGGAGGCAGAGAATAGATGGGGGTGGGGCCAGTCAGAATTTTTTATACCGGTTCTCCGAACTACTCAAAATTTCCACTACCGGTTCTCCAGAACTGGTCAGAACCTGCTGAAACCCATCTCTGGTTTGAGACTCTATAAAATAACAGCACACAAAATCAAAAAAAAAAAAAAATCTCAGGATAGGAGCTGAACCTCAGGAAAAGGGGGAAAAAAACACAGGTGTGTTTTCAAAACAGGAAATGAAACTCAGGTTAGTGAGGAAACAGGATGTGGAAAAGCGGTGGTGGTCCAAAAAAATAAACATGGCAATCAACTCTCTGAATAATTCAACAGCGTATTTGAGTTCGGTTCACCAAGATTTGAAGCCAAATAAGTCTGCAAAAGAAAGAAAACCTGACACAGAAATGGACAAGAATGGGAGATGGATGAAATGGGTACAAGCAGCTTTTAAAATATTGTTTGTTTTTCTTCTCAATGGAAGCACGGAGAATCTATTTTGCTCACTGAGAAGGATCTCTATTTGAAATCCTTGTAGGCAGGAAAATCAGGTAACATTGACAGATGATCTGGCTGATATCCAAATTGGGGGGATTTACCCCTCCCCCCCACACACCAACTTTTGGGCAGTGGTGGGATCCTGCTGGTTTAACAACCGGTTCAGTCATCGCGTGCTTCGCGCACGTGAACAGTTTTATGAAAACTGTTACCTTCCATGTTACTGCTGGGGAGTAATACAGCTGAGGCATGACAATCGCGAATCAGCTGAGAAGATATAGGTCAGTAAAGCACAGGGGCGGGCAGGCGGGCCTGGTTCGCTCCCAGCTGATCGTCGGAGCTACCGGTTCGCCCAAACTAGTCCGAAATGGTAAAATCCCACCCCTGCTTGTGGGGGCCAACAAAACCATCTCCCCCCTTTCAATTCAATTGGGGGAGGGTAGGCTGCATCCCCTGTCTTTGAAATATTGGAGATTGACAGACTACATTTAAGAGCCTGCTGTTTCCATGAGGAAGCATTGTTGCTGAGTGGTCTGGAGATGTTCCTCTGGTTTGATCTAATAATGCAGAAGTAGGAGACAAATATTCTTAGTGACATAAACTGGATTATCGATTGATTGATTTTAATGTGCTGTTTGTTTCCTGTCTAACACACCCTTGAGAGGCACTATTTTAACCCACCCGCCCCCCACCCCAAGAGACTGGTGTGAAATGCTGCAACAACTTTTTCCCTCCCCACCCCGTCTCCAACAAGAGATGAGTTATCACAGAATGGCAGATGCAAACTGTGAAAAAAATCTGGAGAGATATTTGCCACTGGGTTTTTTAATGAGGTCACTAACCCTGTTCTCTGCAGCCATTAATTTCTATGGCACCTTTTCTGCTGAATTTGCTACTGGGTGTTCAGGTTTCTTTCTCTGTCCCGCTTCTCCCCCACACAACAAATTCAGCTGTGCTTTGCATTCATCCATAACCAGCCTGTTGCCTTGCTTTAATTGCTTTTCCCTTACTCCTGCATGAGAACTTTTAAGAATCAAACTTTGGCTCTAAAAATGTAGCAGGCAGAAGATATCGCTGAAGGGCCAAGTTAAAGGAAATGATTTCTGGGACTTTTTAAACTCTCGTTCTGCCTTCACATGAGCTTTTAGTTCATCTGCTTGTTGGAAGTACTCGCCATTCACAAAAATTATATCTATGTATGTCAATCAAAATAGAGGTGGAAGGGACCTTGGAGGTCTTCTAGTCCACCCCCCTGCTCAAGCAGAAGACCCTATACCATTTCAGACAAGTGGCTGAAAATCTTTCTGGAAGCAACCCAACATAGATTGGAAAAAGACTGGTTTGAATATCCAAGTCATTAGGAAAATGAAAAACCATGAAAGGTCAAACAAAAACAATGAATATTTGTAGGGAAACAAAAGAACTTTGGAGAAAGAGAATGGCTGCAGTTTTATTAGCTAGCCAGGTGTTGTAACTAACCACGAAAAAATAACATATCCTAGCATATTCTCTCCATCCAAAAGTTATCCAATATCTGACCCCTTTTCTGCCCACAATTGTTTTGAGTCTCAACTGTCCCACAAAGTGAAAAGATCTTCCAAAGTTTGATTCAAAAATTGAAGACACCCCACCCCCCCCAAAGAAGATAGAATCTTGAAATGATGTCCTGAGTTTTGAGAAAGATTGACGTATTGAGCCTCTCGGCTGTTTATCCCTCTTCTAAATTCTTCCCCTTCAATATCTTTGGGAGACACAGAAAATTGGGATTTTGAAGAAATGATAAATTCGGTAAAGGATGATGGTCTTTATGTCTCCAGGCATTTGGTCTAAGAAAAAAAAAATGGGGGAAACCCCCAAACGGTAATGAAACGAATTGTTTGTTTTTTCCAGGCACAAAGTCCATGCTTTTTATTTTATACTAGGATGTATTGTGCAGGCCAGCAATAGTAAGTCCTGCAGGCAGTGTAGGGAAGGTGATGAACATTTTATCATGGTTCCAAACATATTAATATTTTTTTTGCTATAACATTTATCAATAGCATATATCCTGTATATGTGCCGTAGTGGCGCAGTGGTTAGAATAAAGTACTGCAGGCTAACTCACTTCTCACTCCAACAGTTCGATTCTGAGCATGTTGTGACTCCGATTCCCGAGCCTGTCCTAACAGAAGGAGAGGACTCAGAAGGTGAAGGAGAGGATTTGGCAAGGCCTCCCTCTCCAGGACCCTCCTCTCTGGCAATGCCTCAGGTTTCCTCTGAAGGCCAAGAGATATGCCAGGAGCAAGGCACTTCAGAGCAGCCACAGATAGAGAGTGAGGGGGATGAGTTTTGGCTGGATCCCAGACAGTGTTGGAAGGATAAGCATGTGCAGCAGAGAAAGAGGCATGGGCAGGCCAGAGATTGAGCTGAGTCACTGGACCACACCCCATAAGGGATAAAAGGGTGTGTGTCAGCTATTCAGGCCTTGTGACGGACAAATTGAAAAGCTCAGAAGTCATATCATGTTTCTAGAACCCTGTTAGAATCTCTTTTTGGATTTCTTCGGACTGGACTTTGACAATTCTTTGCTTTGTGGAATTAATTTGGTATATCGGACTGAGGAGAAAAAACCTCCCTTAGTGAGTAAAATCTCTTGGCAGGCAGTTCACGGTTCGCTGCCAAGACTTTATCTTAAAGGAATTCCTGACTGTTTGATTCATTAACTCCTGGCTGTCTGTTTGTGTGCATGTGTGCGACGGGGACAGAACAGAGCAGCTCAAGGTTGATTCAATTTTCTATCCTTCTGAAGCAGGGGTGGGTTCTACTTACCTTTACTACCAGTTCGCAACAGGATTGCTCGTGCGCAGGTCTTGCTTTATCCGGGACGGTGAGTGGAGCCTCCTGCCGGTTTTACTACCGGTTCTTGCGAACCAGTCCAAACTGAGGGCAACCCACCACTGTTCTGAAGTCGGTAAAATGAGGACCTGTATTGTTGGGGGCAATATGCTACAGCTTAGAGAGGGCTGTAAAGCACTGTGAAGTGGTATATAAGTCTAAGTGCTGTTGCTATTTATGTGTACATTTTGTGCACGCGCTGACCCATCTCTCTGCTTTCAAGATCTTTTTCCCACAACTTGTTGAGCAAACGTAGCGAGTGATACACCAAGAATTCCAATGTGTACATTTTAACTTTGAGCCAGGGTATAACATGCAGTTGTAAAAAAAAAAGAGCAAGAACTAGAATACTCCAACTTGACCAATGGGCATAACACACATACCCACAGATTTTACTCACTAAGGGAGGTTTTTTCTCCTCAGTCCGATACCCAGAATTTTCCCAGCATTAGTTCTTAAACTCTTTTAGTTTTGTTTTGCTTTTTTTTTTTAAAAAAATGTAGAAACTTCAACTTCTCTATCATAAAGCTGAATAAAAGGGGTTAGATTTAGATTTATGTTTTCGCTACTCTTTCAAATCAGGGCCATGGAAGGCAAAAATGTTCTCAGGAGTAGAATGATCATTTGCAAAACTTGAAGGAAGAAGCACATCAAAGGAGAACTTTAAGATTTTTTTAAATTGGATTTAGACCAATCTGCATGCTTGGCTCCAATTTAGGGACATGTGTTCAGTTATATTTTAAATACATATTTTAAAAAGTGATGGAGAGCTGTATTTGCTCAGTCTGCTATCCACACACTGAAATTAATTTTCAGAGCTCATCGTTTCTCTTCTGCATGTTAGTTCTTTTCTCTTTTCTTCAAATAATGATTGGACTAACTTTAGGAGATCTTCAAAAGAAAGGTCAATCTTGACAGTACTTTAAATAGTTGTATATCTGGAGCAGGGATGTTGTTAAGGAATTCACAGAGTAACCCTTGAGTAGCAAGGGTGTGCACATGAAAGCAATTGAGAGTAGTTACAAATAAACAAAGTCAACACAAAGATACACTGAGTTGTGTTTACTTTCAGGAAATAGTAAGGCACAGTCCAATAAACAGTCCAGGTCATACACATATAAAGCAGGAGATAGCCAAAACAACAGTCAAGGGATAAGCCAATAACAAAGTCTTCTTACCAGTTGTCGTAGTCATTCACAATAAACAGTTCTTCTGGATCTGCAAACAGTAGCATACAGAGATATCAGAGAGCAAGAACAGCAAAGAGAAACAAACCATGTTTCTAGCTCCCTCTTAAGGACATTATTATTGTAATATTCATTTCCTAACAGGTGGTATTCACTTACCTTCACTACCGGTTCGCAAATGTGAACGTGGACGCCCACCTCCGTGCATGCACAGAGCATCAAAAACGGGACATGATGATGTCTGGGCGGATGGGCGGAGCTTCCCGCAGCCACCGCTACCAGTTTGCCCAAACTGGATAGAACTGGCTGAATACCATAACTGATCTGGAGGCCTACTTGCATGCATAGGTGATCCTTTGCCATAATTTACTTTTTCTCAACAAAACCACATCATAGTCATACATCAATATTTTCACTTTTCTGAATTTCGCAAAATTGCCATTCTCCAATTTCTTTCTTTTTTTTAAAGCCTACTACATTTTACTATTGATTAAGGTCAGGTGTCAAATGGAAACCTTCATAACTGGAATTCCCTGATAAATATGGACAAACTGACTAAATTGGAAGAAATTTATATAAAAATGTATCAAGTTAGTCATGAAAACGAGGAATAAGAAAAGAAAAGGACCAATTTAGAAACGAAGCAAAAATTAAGCTTGTACACACATCCATTCTTCATGTAAAATAAACACGATTAAAATTGTCCGGTTTATCGACTGGGCACAAAGGATAATCTAGTTTATTCATGAGGTTAATGCAATTCTTGCTGGATCTGCCCAACACATTCTGGTGATGTATCCAGCTGATTAACCATATTGTGGTAAATAGCATTAAAAGGATATTATCTTTTTCTTTAATGAATGAACAAAATTATATAGCACAAAAATGTGGCACCGAATACTGGTCATTTAAGAAATCACTTGGGGTTTATACCTCTCCTCACCCCAAATTATGAATGTTTGTACATCATTCCTAGTTCTTTTATGAAAAATATAACACGCTTGCTTTTCTTTCAAATAACATCTGGTAATACGTTTCTCTGGCTTCCCAGATGCAGAATATATCTAAAGCATTTTTGCAAATATTTTAGAAGGTTGGCACAGGTGATGTGTATTATTTATTTAAATCCACAGCAGGTTCCTAGGTGTTCAATTAAGAGATGATACAATGCAAAACACTCTCAGAAATCCTAACCATTTCCCTAGGAATATTTATCACTTCTCTTTAAAAGCTTTAGGTGGTTTGAACAAGGATAAATTACCCTTTTGTTTCTCCTAAAATAAATTCATAACCAATATATTCAGATTCATCACTGTTAAAATTGAGATATCTCTTTATTGAAGTTTTTTTCATTGGTAGACATTTCACCTCTGGGATAATTTGTAAAAGCAGATTTAATAGGTGAAATGTGTTCACTACTGTTATGAATTACATTTCTTATTCTGAAATACAACTGCAGAGAAGGGTTCTTTAACCTGGTGCGCTAAGCTATTACAAATCCTATCCATCACAACTACCATTTTTGAGATTAACTCTCCTAGAATCCAAGAGTAGAATAACAGAGTTGGAAGGGATCTTGGAGGTCTTCTAGTCCAATCTCCTGCTTAGGCAAGAAACCCTACACCACTTCAGACAAATGGTTATCCAACATCTTCTTAAAAACTTCCAGTGTTGGAGCATTCACAACTTCTGGAGACAAGTTGTTCCATTGATTAATTGTTCTAACTGTCAGGAAATTTCTCCTTAGTTCTAAGTTGCTTCTCTCCTTGATTAGTTTCCACCCACTGCTTCTTGTTCTACCCTCAGGTGCTTTGGAGAATAGCTTGACTCCCTTTTCTTTGTGGCAGCCCCTGAGATATTGGAACACTATTATCAAGTTTCCCCTAGTCCTTCTTTTCGTCAAACTAGATACACCCAGTTCCAGCAACCATTCTTTATATGTTTTAGCCTCCAGTCCCCTAATCATCCTTGTTGCTCTTCTCTGTGCTCTTTCTAGAATCTCAACATCTTTTTTACACCGTGACGATGAAAACTGGATGCAGTATTCCAAATGTGGCCTTACCAAGGTGTTATAAAGTGGTATTAACACTTCACGTAATCTTGATTCTATCCTTCTGTTTATGCAGCCTATAACTGTGTTGGCTGTTTTGGCAGCTGCTGCACACAGCTGGCTCATATTTAAATGGTTGTCCACTAGGATTCCAAGATCCCTCTCACAGTTACTGTTATTGAGCAAGGTGCCACAAATACTGTACTTGTGCATTTTGTTCTTCTTGCCTAAATGTAGAACCTTACTTTTTTCAAACTTTTAATATACTTCTACGTTGAATAAGGTGGTGTTGGATATAGGTGTGGTGATCTTATCAATCATTGGTGCTAGCAATGCAATCTTGCTAGTGAACTTCAGAACAGATTTGCAAATATTCAGTATGTCAGATGCTTAAGCTCACTAACATGTCTGATGGAAAAATAAATGATGCATGATAGAGAAACAGGATATTTCTAGCTAACACATATATTTCACGTTTAAGATGTCCAAGTTTAATTTTCAATATCTACTGTTCAGGCAGCTAAGTATTTTTATATATATATATCTAGAAACTAAATATTTTGGATATCATGAAGAAAATAAATTCACTATGACGGTTAGGCTCTTTAAATTATGATATAAGGCAAGGTTCAATCATTTAATGCTCTGTTAAATTGTGTCAAAAAGAAAAATACATTGTGTTTGCTGAAACAGAGGAAATACGTAAGCATTTTGCCTGGGTCAGTCCATGTTCATTAATTCAAACATCTTCGGCCACTTAAGAAAACTTATTACGTCTCCGTATTTGTTCAAACAATAATATTTGAAACCGAAGCAAATATAATTTCATCAAGAGTTAAAGCATAGCATGGAAACAATGTTTCATTTCAAGGTTTGATTTCAAAAATAACTATCGCTCCACTCCTGAGTATTTCTATTGTAGTCTTAATTATGGCTGACAGTGAGAACGTTTAATCAATGGGACAGCTTGCATTCCAAACTTGTGGGTGCTCCATCATTGAAGGTCTTAAAAAAAAAAAAAAAAAAAAAAAAAGATTGGACAATCATTTTTCCAGGGTGGTGTAAGGATTCCTGCCTTGAGCAGGGGGTTGGACAACTGAATGCAGGTAGCCTTCTACGGCTGCACCATAGAGAGTATTTTAACTTATTGCATCTGTGTATGGTTTGCCAATTGCACAGTGGCAGATAGGACAGTACTCTAGAGGGTCAACATCATTGCCCTGAGGATCATTGGTGGACCTCTCCCCTCCTTGAAAGAGCTTTATAGCTCCCGCTGCCTTAAGAAAGTTCAAAACATTCTTAAAGATCCATCTCATCCTGGGCACCCTTTTTTGAACTATTACCATCTGGCAGATGGTACAGGACAATAACAACAACAACAACAACAACAAGGACAAATAGGCTGAAAAACAGCTTCTATCCCAGGGCAATAACCATATTGAATTCTACGGTATAGTGCAATATCGGGTTTTCAGTTTCAATTATATAGAATGTAAAGGATGTATGTTTGTGTTTTTATTTTTATAGTTATAATGTACACTGAAGACCGCATTTAATTTCGTTGTACCATGTGCAATGACAATAAAGTAAACTATATATAACTATACTATATGATCTTCCCCCAACCCTCACACTTGCCGTGTGAACAAATCTAAAATGGCTAAGAATTTGCAAAATATGCAATATTGCACCTTATCTCCAAAAAAAAAAAAAAAAAAGTACACCCTATAAATTCATTTTTCACATATGCAGAAGAAAACCAGTAAACCTGTGTCAAGACATTTAAACAGTTTGGGGAATAAAATTTCAAGGATCTTTTCCCTGAAAACTAGCATTAGGGTTGTGAATTATATTCTTGAGGTTTAGAGATTTGCAAAGAGGTTTTTCCAAAGACAGGTTTTCTTGGCATGAAATAAGTTTGCAACAATGACATGTGCTTTGTTTACGTGCTACCAAAGGTTATATTTTTCAGCTTCACGAGGGAAAATGGTTTGAGAAATTGTTGAAGCATTTTAACACGATTCATGATCTCAGATCGACAAACGCCAGTTCCCTAAATTGGATGAACTGGTCTTTGCTAAAAATTTGTGATGATCTTCCTGTAAAGTAGTACTTAATCGAGGAAGAAGAAAGGGAGCAACTGTTCATTTCTCCAATATATTCTAAAATAGCCCAAACAAGATAGTGTTTAAAGAATCAAAAATCAGGTATGAAATAATACATGGTGAAGAGTTGCAGGACATTTAAATATAACCCCTCCCTCCATATATGTATGTGTGTGTGTATGTGTGTGTGTGTTTGTGTGTGTGTGTGTGTGTGTGTGTGTGTGTGTATGTATATGTATATGTAGGTATATGTATGTATGTATGTGTGTGTATATATATTTGTCCTAAAGATGCGAGTTCCAGGTATAGTTATAGAAGAAGCGATAGACATCACGATCTCCAGAACGTTTAAAACTTTAAAAATATTTTATTTTAAAACTTGTGCTAAGCTTTCGTCGGCCCCTACTGACTTCGTCAGAGTATAAAATCACCATTGAAGAGCTGCTTGCTTTTATGTAATGCTGATCAATTTAGTCATTGCGCGTGTAACAGGCCCACACCGTTGCCTTCCCCCTGTAATTATCTTATTTTCTGCCTTAGTCATGCTGATAGATGAGGCAACACACAATGGGGCAGGAGGCAGGGGAAAGTGCATATTATATATATATATATAATATGTCTCCCCAACAATAAGACCCTGTCTTATATCTTTTTGAACCCTGAAATAAGCGCTTGGCCTTTTCTTCAAGGAGGTCTTATTATTTTGGGGCGTGTGGAGCAAGACGGGGATCCTCGTCCTGATTTCCAGCTCTGTCTCTCTAACCCTAACCAAAGGAAATGGTGGGGACCGGCTGCGCATGCATTTAAATATTTTTGGGAGGGCTTATTATCTGGGGAGGTCTTATTTTCGGGGAAACAGAATATATCTACATATCTATATATCTCTATATATCTCTATATATCTCTATCTCTATCTCTATCTCTATCTCTATCTCTATCTCTATCTATCTATCTATCTATCTATCTATCTATCTATCTATCTATCTATCATCTATTTATCAATCTACAGTATCTATCTATCTATCTATCTATCTATCTATCTATCTATCTATCTATCTATACCTCTACCTCTATCTATCTATCTATCTATCTATCTATCTATCTATCTATCTATCATCTATCATCTATTTATCAATCTACAGTATCTATCTATCTATCTATCTATCTATCTATCTATCTATCTATCTATCTATCTATCTATCTATCTATCTATCTATCTGAAGCCCTTTGCTGCTCTTCTCAATGGCTTTGCTTAAAACTGTTTGCTGGTCTTTGTGATTGACTTCTGATTTTTCTGTAGATTTTTTTCTCTCACCTAGAATAACAAAGTTTTTAGGCAGCCTACAAAACTTATTAAAAGTGTCTCCTACATCTGACCTCAAATTAGCTTGAAAGACAGTGTTCTGCCACTCCTAACATTTACTGAGAATGATTGATTGATTGATTGATTGATTTGATATGTACCAACCCAGACATTTAGAAAGGACTTGTGAGTGAAAACCTATTAAAGGTGATTGCATTTGAGATGTCCTGCTGAGGGTTCTGAGGGCCACCTCTGGCACGCATGCTTTTGGTTTGCCACCACTGCTATATACACTTTTGAAATTCAAAACCGTTAGTTT
Organism: Pituophis catenifer annectens; assembly: GCF_029215685.1. Classification (NCBI taxonomy): domain Eukaryota; kingdom Metazoa; phylum Chordata; class Lepidosauria; order Squamata; family Colubridae; genus Pituophis; species Pituophis catenifer. Next base: position 9,909,684 of record NW_027256884.1, on the reverse strand, counting down.
ACTTATTGTGATGATTTTTTTTAAAAAAATACTCTTCCTTTAAAAAAAGGTTGGTGAATGGAAATATACCGAATTGTTTCTGGGCATTTGTGGATAGAACAAGGAGGCTGACTTGCTGTTCAGAATATTTTCCACAGCTTCTTTCTCCTGGGGGTTGTCATTCTTTGTAGTCCATCTTGTGACCCTATTTCTCCTTCTCTGATCTTTCGTTACAGCCTTCTTTGCGGTCACTTTTCAAGATGGGCCTTCCTCCTTTCTCCATGTTCGCTGCAATGTAGGCGAACAAAGAGGGACAGAGGAACCTGACTGAAAAGGAGGCATCTCCGACATTGTGTGTGATGGGAAGGAGTTATTACCACGGTGGGAAAGTGTGAACTAGTTTCTAAAGCAAGCCGAAAGAAAAGGAGAGGCAGAAAAATAAGTCATAAAAGGAGAGAATCCTCTAAAGTAATACTTATTCTCACTGCTAATAAATATTTTAAAAAGCATGTTTTCTGGCCCCTAAACAGATATTGAATTATCTCCCCTCCCCACTTACATTTTTTTCCCCATTGCCCCAGATCTCCAAAGGACATAGTGCAAAATAGATCACCTGAATGGCACTTTTTACAGAATAGAATAGAATTCTTTATTGGCCAAGTGTGTTTGGACACCCAAGGAATTTGAGTTTGGTGCATAGGCTCTCAATGTACATAAAAAGGCAAGATACATTCATCAAGAATCATAAGGTACAACATTTAATGTTGCACTTGGCCTAATCTCTTCCCTTTTTTAAATATGTAAATTTTAATCTGTTTTTAAATTATTGGGGTGTTTTAATCTGTCTGGGCCAAAATGATTTAATTTGATTTTATCTGGTTTTTAAATTTTTTGTATCTATGTATTTTATTGTTTGGCTGTTCACCGCCCTGAGTCCTTCGGGAGTAGGGCAGTATACAAATCAAATAAACTAAAATAAACTAACTAACTTAAGTCATAGGGTACAAATAAGTAATTGAATCATCACTAGGAAACAATAAATAGAAGAATAGAATAGAATAGAATAGAATAGAATAGAATAGAATAGAATAGAATAGAATAGAATAGAATAGAATAGAATAGAATAGAATAGATTTTTTTTATTGGCCAAGTGTGATTGGACATACAAGGAATTTGTCTTGATGCATATGCTCTCAGTGTACATAAAAGAAAAGATACATTCATCAAGAATCATAAGGTACAACACTTAATGATAGTCATAGGATACAAATAAGCAATCATATCATATTAAGAAACAGTCAATATAAATCTTAAGAATACCAGCAACAAGGTTACAGTCATACAGTCATAAGCGGAAGGACATAGGCAATGGGAACGATGAGAAAATTAATAGTAATGCAGACTTAGTAAATAGTTTGACAGTGTTGTGGGAATTAATTGTTTAGCAGAGTGGGAAAAAAACTGTTCTTGTGTCTAGTTGTTCTGGTGTGCAGTGCTCTATAGCATCGTTTTGAGGGTAGGAGTTGAAACAGTTTATGTCCACGATGTGAGGTGTCTGTCAATATTTTCACAGCCCTCTTTTTGACTTGTGCAGTATACAGGTCCTCAATGGAAGGCAGGTTGGTAGTAATTGTTTTTTCTGCAATTCTAATTATCGTCTGAAGTCTGTGTCTGTCTTGTTGGGTTGCGGAACTGAACCAGACCAGTTATAGAGGTGCAGATGACAGACTCAATAATTCCTCTGTAGAACTATATCAGCAGCTCCTTTTTTTTTTTTTCCTATTGCCCGAGATCTCCAAAGGACCTCCTGCAAAATAGATCACCTGAAGGGCACTTTTTACAGGATATCTACAACACGATGTTTTCTTGAAAATATTTTGCTTCTCATCCGAGAAGCTTCTTCAGTTCCCCTATGTTGGAAGGCTTTGCTTCACCGGATTTTTAAAAAAGAAAGAAAAAGAAACTCACTCTGCTGTAGGTAGAAAAAACTGTATATCCAGCTATTTCCCCTGATCTCAGCCTACAGTAGCTGAATCCTAAGGGCAACGCTATTCAGGAGTGAATTTATGGGTTGCTTCTTAAGTATGGAGGGGGAAAAGAAAGAATGTAGAAAAGTATAATTGAAACAAAAACTAATGGCAGGCAGGTAGCATAACTCTGCAAGTATTAAAATCCATTCCTCAGAAAGCTCTCTTCACGGGCACTAAAGTATAAATATATAACTGAACTTTAAAATATTAAAAAAAAAAGAAGTTTTAAAAGCGTTGTGACATTTAGAAAGATGTTGTGTTTTTTTTTGAATGAGGGTAAGGAAGAAGCCTACTGTTCACGTTGTGCGTTTTCTTTCAAAGTTCCTAAAGGAATATTCATCTGAATTTTGATTGCAAATATTCAATATCCTTTCTAGCAGGAAAAGCAATAAAAACAATGATTGAGTGTGCATCAAATATCCCTGCGATATTTCTGAAAGTTTCTTAGCTAAGGTGGAACTGAAAATAACTCATCAACCTTTTTACCGAGTTTCTGATTTTAGAAGAGTCTCGTGTATCTGCCTCCATTTTCTAGTCTTCAGTCCAGAAGTGAAATAGAGGAAATGAAATGTGGTTATCGAACTATTCTGGCTTTCACCTTTATAAATTCTGTCTTGGGATGACTCCGGTATTAACAAGTAGCCAACGAAGGCTAGAAAGGGATTGGTATTAATTCACATATATTACTGCCTAAATGAAATGAAATCTAACAAAATGAAATTCAACAGTGAAACAGGTAAGATTCTACATTTAGGCAAGAAAAACAAAATGCAGAGGTACAGTATATGTGGTACCTTGCTCAATAGTAGTAATTGCGAGAGGGATCTTGGAGTCCTAGTGGACAACCATTTAAATAGGAGCCAGTCAAAAAAGCCAACACAGTTCTGGGCTGCATAAACAGAGGGATAGAATCAAGATTGTGTGAAGTGTTAACACCACTTTATAATGCCTTAATAAAGTCCCCTAATCATCTTTGTTGCTCTTCTCTGCACTCTTTCTAGAGTCTACACACTTCAGAAAATAATAACAAGAGCAACAAAAATGACAATGTTATCTGACTGTTCTTTCCATTAGAATGTTGGGAGAATGTGATAGATATGGCCAGATAAATTAGCGAAAAGTTTAGGAAATTAACAAAGATTTTGTGGGAACATCAAGCCTTAACACAGTTATTTAGAATAATCTGGGCTTCAGTCCATGAAAACAAATGCCTAAGCTTGGCAACTAGTAAAAGAAAAGATTGATAGATCACTGAGTTTCAATGTCAACTATCTACACATTAATGTACATACAGTATGTCACAGAAGGGAGTACACCCCCTCACATTTTGTAAATATTTAAATATATATTTTCATGTGACAACACTAAAAAAAATGACACTTAGCTACAATGTAAAGTACTGAGTATACAGCTTGTATAACAGAGTAAATGTGCTGTCCCCTCAAAATAACGCAACACACAGTGATTAATGTCTAAGCCACTGGCAAGAAAAGTGAGTACACCCCTAAGTGATAATGTCCAAATGGGACCCAAGTAGCCATTTTCCCTTCCTGGTGTCATGTGATGCATTAGTGTTACAAGGTCTCAGGTGTGAAGCGGGAGCATGTGTTAAATCTCTCTCACTCTCTCATACTGGTCACTGGAAATTCGACATGGCACCTCATGGCAATGAACTCTCTGAGGATCGGAAAAAAACAAATTGTTGCTCTACATAAAGATAGCCTAGGCTATAAGAAGATTGCCAAGACCCTGAAACTGAGCTGTATGAGAAAGGAAGAACATTCATATGGCCATCAAACAGCTATAGCCTATTTGACCTTGTTGAAATTGTAGAAGTCGCAGGAAAATCAAAAATTTCCACTTCTGTACAGTTCCCGTGCGGAATAACTGTCTTTCAGATTTCTTGAAAAGGATCACAATTTTCCTCAAGAGATTTGGAAGCAATGTCTCCTAACAGCTATAATGATTAGGATTCCCGCTAGCTGACATAAAATGTTTATATTGCCTTAAAATGTTGTGATGATTAGCTATAGTGTGGCTGGAAGCGATAGCGGTGAGAGGAAGTGTGTTGACAGAGTGCAAAAATGGAGAGCATAAAATAAAATAAGATTTTCCTTGAATCTAACGGGTTGCAGATAATCCTATTCTGCCAGTAGATACATAGATATAAAGCCCAGTCTGGAAGGTGTTAATTGATCTTTACGTTTGTCCAGCCAGGGTCACAAATAATGACTAAATCTTGTTTAATGGGGTCTGTGAGACTGACCAAAGGAATTTCACTATCCACTCTGGAGAAACCATTGATTGATTAAATGGACTGGTACTATTGATTGAATTATTAAATATGACACTTATAAACCTTTCTTCAAATATTACCATCATTATAAGTCTTAGGATAGAATACATGGCATTTTGAAGGAGCGGAGAAGATTGTGATCAGATTTACCAGAAAGAGAAATCATGAACAATTGGCTATACTGAATAAAAGGATGGCAGGGGCCAGTTTGCTGAAAGAAAGTTCTTCAGAAATTCATCATTATTCAATTTATTTCCTAGACTCATCATGGGGAAAACATGTTTACATATTATTATTTTTTTGTCTTTATGTTGCCTTTATTTAAATTTTCAGATGTTTTGTTGGCTGAAAGAGCATAAATATTACCTTCAAATTTAGTTTGTCAGAAAACTAAATTGGGTTCAGGTATTGCACCAAACCTAAATACGATTTCTTTGCTTCCGGTTCTGCTCATTATGTAAATCTAGTATTTATGATTTGTAAAATATTGTTTATGACTTAGCAGATTTGCTGATTCTAGCTTCTGGTGATTTATCCAAGAAGTGACAGTTGTTATTGTTGCTGTTGTTGTTGTTTTTAAATGCTTGGTTATGATGAGTCATATAACTCAATGAAAACATGACTGTATGCATCTTCAAAAGCCCCAAATGTTTTAATTCCCTACTGAATTTGTTTTGACTTTGATTTGTTTTGATTAAATTACAGAGTTTCTGCTGCTAATTTCAGGCATGTTATTCTAATGATAACTATTGTATGACTTACAATTTTTTAAAAAAATTAAGTCGGGTCAGAGATCTATGTTACTTTTGTATATAATATTTGCATTGGTATAATTCAAAAAATCAAATCAAATCCTCAAATAGGGGACAAATATTCACTATCTACTAGTGATATACATAACCCATTGGAACAGGAGATGCTAGCTGGATGGATGGGTACATGAATGGTAAATAGATAGACAGATATAAGATATATGGATGATAGATAAATAGAAATAGATGAGAAAGAGAGATAGATGGGGGACAGATGGACGGATGGGCGGATGGATGGTAAATAGATAGACAGATAAAAGATAGATAAATGGAAATAAATAGAAATAGATGAGAAAGAGAAAGAGATGGGGACGGACGGATGGATGGATGGATAGATAGGTAGATGATAGAAGATAGATAGATAGATAGATAGATAGATAGATAGATAGATAGATAGATATGGATTGTCCCATAATCTCATTCTGAGTATTACTAGGTCTGGGAACAGAGCTATTTTAGTAAATTGTTCTAGTTAGTGGCTAGCTTGGTGGCGCAGCAGAGTAAAGTGCTGTTAAGTAACACCAGCTGCCTGCAATTACTGCGAGTTCAAATCTCACCAGGCTCAAGATTGACTCATCCTTCCATCCTTTTGAGGTAGGTAAAATGAAGACCCGGATTGTGGGGGCAATAAGCTGACTTTGTATAAAAAAGAACATCGTTTAGGAGGGCCCGAAAGCCCTACTAAGCAGGTATATACAAAAGTATGAAGGCTATTGCTTAACACATTGTAAGCCGCCCTGAGTCTCCGGAGAAGGGCGGCATATAAATTGAACCAATAAATAAATAAATAAATAGTTAAACATTAAAAGATGCAAGGGTTATATGTGAAACAAACACAAAATACTATAGAAATTCAGATAATAGTCTTTCACCAAAAATAAAAGTTTTTTTTAAAAAAAAAAAAAAAAAAATCAGGTTCAGGCAATGCAAACATTATTTTGCCTTTTCTGGTATGTCCTGCAGGGTAAGGTGGTAGCCACAACATCTTTTTTGGGGGAGGGTATTTTAATCATACCCTGCCGACCCCCCTGTGCTTCTTGGATCATTCCATTATTAGGCTGTAGCTTCAACATGCTCATTGCACTGACTCCTTTTCTAACAAGCCACTTTCTGCAGAGGGAAAAAAAACAAGAAAAATCTGAAGTCATTAAAGTCAGGAGATTAACCACATCCTCTATTGCCTTTTGTTTTTTAAACTTCTGAGGATTCCTCTACTCCAGGGGCGTCCAACCTTGGCAGCTTTAAGACCTGTGGACTTCAAGTCCCAGAATTCCCCAGGCAGCATGCCTTCTATTTTTGGATGCTCTCCATATAATGTAGGAGTCTGATTTTCTAGGATTCTCATTCAGATGGTAAGCTTTGTCTGATAGATATGGGTGTTTGTTTTTCTTGACAAAATTAGCTTCTAACATTGGAAGAAAATGTAAAGGTCTCTTCTAGGGTTTTCCTTCCCCTGTTTCTATACTTGGCATATATTAATGCCATAAAGGGGCCATATATTGACAGTGATAGCAAGAAATTCCTGCCTAAGCAGGGGGTTGGACTAGAAGACCTCCAATGTCCCTTCCAAGTCTGCTATTCTATTCTATTCTATTCTATTCTATTCTATTCTATTCTATTCTATTCTATTCTATTCTATTATTCTATTCTAGAACAGAATAGAATGGAATAAAATAAAATAGAACAGAATAGAAGAATAACAGAGTTGGAAGGGACATTGGAGGTCTTCTAGTCCATAGAATAGAATAGAATAGAATAGAATAGAATAGAATAGAATAGAATAGAATAGAATAGAATAGAATAGAATAGAATAATAACAGAGTTGGAAGGGACATTGGAGGTCTTCTAGTCCATAGACTAGACTAGACTAGACTAGACTAGACTAGACTAGACTAGACTAGACTAGACTAGACTAGACTAGAATAGAATAGAATAGAATAGAATAGAATAGCAGACTTGGAAGGGACATTGGAGGTCTTCTAGTCCAACCCCTGCTTCGGCAGGAATTTCTTGGTATCACTGTCAATATATATACATTGTTTGTATAAGGGTCTTAATGGTATAATGGTCTTTCAGCTGCCACCAATCCTTTTATTGATTGTTGGCACTTAAAAAATGTTTGTGAGTGAAACAACAAGGGATCAGATCTTGTTCTAGAGCAGGGGTGTCAAACTCATGATGACATGTCATCACAAGATGTATTATCACAACTTTTTCCCCTTTTGCTAAACTTGGGTGGGCGTAGCCAGCAACTGGCCCACGGGCTGTGAGTTTGACACCCCTGTTCTAGAGGGACACAGGGACCACGATCCAGTTTTTATCAATTTCTTGCCATTTTTCTCTTTATAATTATGTGGCAAACTCTTTGGTTTTAATCTCCTTTTCTGTAGATGGAGACAATTCTTTCACTGCTTGTTGGTTATGAAGGATAGATTTCCGTTCTGCTTCAACCCTCGCTTGATGTTGCATGGAGGAAATAGCATTTCTGTGCTAATCTGATGCAAATGAATTGTTCAATCATGCAGTTAGCTAAATTGCTGGCTCATCAACTCTTTCAGAGCCATAGCATTTTTGGTTTGTCTTTCTTTCTTTCTTTCTTTCTTTCTTTCTTTCTTTCTTTCTTTCTTTCTTTCTTTTTTTCTTTCTTTCTTCCTTCCTTCCTTCCTTCCTTCCTTCCTTCCTTCCTTCCTTCCTTCCTTCCTTCCTTTCTCTTTCTCTCTTTCTTTCTCTCTGTTTTTCTTTAGCTCTTGTTAGACTACTACCTAAGCTCTGCAGGACTTTCTCTGCATGGTGGATTTTCTCTTTTTATTTTCCTTTTTAAGAGGAAGATTTCTCTGAGTTGTTTGAAGAATGCCCCCACCTCCCATCCTCACCCCATGTTACTCGTGGTAGAGATAGGAGGTCTATATTTTTTTTTCTGGATTTGGAAATGAAATTTCATTTTCCTTCCTTCCTTCCTTCCTTCCTTCCTTCCTTCCTTCCTTCCTTCCTTCCTTCCTTCCTTCCTTCCTTCCCTCCCTCCCTCCCTCCCTTCTTCCCCCTTTCCTTTCCTTTCTCCCTCCTTCCTTTTAATGTCCTTCCTTCCTTCCTCCTTTCCTTTCGTTTCTCCCTCCCTCTCTCCTTCCTTTTTAATTTCCTTCCTTCCTTTCCTCCCTCCCTCCCTCCTTTTTAAACTTTTTTCTTTCCTCCCTTCTTTTTAACTTACTTAATCTTCCTTCTTTCCTTCCTTCCTTCCTTCCTTCCTTCCTTCCTTCCTTCCTACCTACCTACCTACCTACCTACCTACCTACCTACATTTTTTAAAAAATAAATGAAGGCAAATATATGTGTTTTAGGATGATGTTGCATGATTCAATCTGGGTCAGTCATCAGGACCAGAGGTTTAGCCTTCCAAACTTTTGGACTCATGCTAGAGTATGAGCTTCAGGAAATTTCTCTGTCCTGCAATATGTGCTTTGAGTTATTCTATGTGTTGTGTTTATGTGGTGCCTTCCTATTGTTTGGTTGGTGTGTTGATGTCCAGCGAGTGACTGTTGTTCACTTGTGCTGCCAAACCCTCAGCTTCTAAGTATCTGACATATATGTGTATGTGTGTGTGTATATATATGTATGCATACATGTATACATATAGTACATACATATATATACATACACATAACCCAATAGGTTACAGATTGTCTAGTGGATGGATATGTGTGTGGGTCTGTGTGTGTACACACACAAACACACATCCATCCACTAGTCAACCCATAACCTGTTGGGTCATCGTTTCATAGATATTTTATTGCCTAAAGAGAAAAGCATAATGACAGCCAATGGCCAAAAGCATAGTGGGAACAGAAGTGACTTCCAACTTCCTGCCAGCTTCCCACAAGGAAAGTCAAAGGAAGCATTGGAAACAACAATCCCATGACTACGATGGTGGCGAAGCAACCACACCTTTGCCAAATTTCAGTCCCGCTAGAGGAAGGAGGTCCAAATTTTGGACACATTCTTTAAATTAGCCCATTCAAAGTTACTTTGGATTCATGCCCAGTTTCACCCAACTGAAAGTTACAAACAAACTGGAGAGTTTGAGGAGCATATACAGTAGATTGATCCACTTTTAAAAGGACCACTTTGCTAGTGAAAGACAACAAATTGGCAAGCCTGATGCCTAAATTTCTATGATTAAGGATGCAAGGAATCCTTTTATGGTTCCCTAAACCTTGTTAGGAGCTAATCACTGGAAATCAACAGGAAGCACACCTGCTGGAGGTTGGTTGATGGTTCTAGGGGAAAAAAATAGGACATCAGTTGCACTGTTCTCTTGGAATTCAGGCTGGGCTTCCTTTAACTGGCTTTAACTGGCAAAAAATCACATTTCTGGCTGCAAAATGCAAAACAAACAAACAAAAAAACCCCCTATGAAATACTTGAAAACATTTTGAAAATCATAGATCAAACTCAGTGTCTTTTAGAGTTTAGTGAGTTTAGGCAGTTGACCACTTTCTCTTACAGCTGGGATGAAAGATATGTAAGCAAGCGGTGCAAGATTCAATTATTTTTCATAGGTTTCTGTGTGTGCAGACATGTGTGCGTGCTACAGTTTAAAATTTAAAATCATCAAAGTACTCTAGTGCTTTTTGAGAATGTTTTACACACTGGAAAAAGCTGGAAAAAGCTTAAGGTAGTAGTGGCTGCTTGACTTTTAATGTCCTTTCCAGAGATTAAACTGGCCAAGGGATCTAGGCACCAACAGTAGTATGAGGACAAAATAGTAACACTAGATGGTCATACAGAAATAGAATATAAAAGCAAGAACTTCTCTGAGGCTTCCCCCCTCCCTCCAAAATTTAGAGTATATCCATACACTCAGAAATATACTGTACTGTACACATGTATGCATATGCAGCAAAACGAATAAAGTAGAGTAGAGTAGAGTAGAGTAGAGTAGAGTAGAGTAGAGTAGAGTAGAGTCGCGTAGGGTAGAGTAGGGTAGAGTCAGGTAGGGTAGGGTAGGGTAGGGTAGAGTAGAGTAGAGTAGAGTAGAGTCGAGTCGAGTCGGGTCGGGTAGAGTAGAGTAGAGTAGAGTAGAGTAGAGTAGAGTAGAGTAGAGTAGAGTAGAGTCAGGTAGGGTAGGGTAGGGTAGGGTAGAGTAGAGTAGAGTAGAGTAGAGTAGAGTAGAGTCGGGTAGGGTAGGGTAGGGTAGAGTAGAGTAGAGTAGAGTAGAGTTGGGTAGGGTAGAGTAGAGTAGAGTAGAGTAGAGTAGAGTAGAGTAGAGTAGAGTAGAGTAGAGTCGGGGAGGGGAGAGTAGAGTAGAGTAGAGTAGAGTAGAGTAGAGTAGAGTAGAGTAGAGTAGAGTAGAGTAGAGTAGTGTAGTGTAGTGTAGTGTAGAAGCTGGAAGGGACCTTGGAGGTCTTCTAGTCCAGCCCCCTGCTCAAGCAGGAGAACCTGTATTTCAGATATATATTTCAGATAAGTGACTGTCTAGTTTCTTCTTAAAAACCTCCAGGGATGATGCATCCATGATTTCCGGAGGCAAGCTATTTAACTGGTTAATTGTCCCCACGGTTAGGAATTTTCTCCTTAATTTCAGGTTGCTTCTCTCTCTTGCTTAGTTTCCAGCCATTGTTTCTTGTCCTGCCCTTTGGTGCTTTGTAGAATAATTTGACCCCTTCTTCTTTGTGGCAGCTCCTCAAATACTGGAATACTGCTATCATGTCACTATTCTTCTTTTCTTTGAATTAGCCAAACTCAAATCCTGTAGCTGTTCTTCATCTGTTTTAGTCTCCAGGCCTTTGATCATCTTAGTTGCTCTTCTCTGAACTTTTTCCAAGGTCTCAACATCTTTTTTGTAGTACGGTGACCAAAAGTGGTTGCAGTATTCCAGGTGTGGTCTTACTAGGATTTTATAAAGTGGTGCTAATACTTCACGTGATCTTGATTCTATACCTCTGTTTATACAATCCAGGAATTTATTAGCTCTTCCTGTTTCTGTTGTTGCTATTATAATTTCTGTTGTTGCTGTTATTATCTCAGATAACTTTTGAAAACCAACTTTGGGCTATTAAGAATCCATATATGTGTGTATTTCCATTGTGGATTGATTTTGTTCCACCAGATCAGCACTGACTCTTAGCAAACACATGGATAGATTCTTCTCCATGAAAATTTATCTCCAACCTGGTCCTTCAGGTCTTCCAATGCTATACCTATCACCAGTGAAATTGAGTCCGTCATCTTCCTTACAGATTAACAGAGTTCGGAGGGACCTTGTAGGTCATCCAGTTCAAACCCCCCACCCACACAAGCAAGAGACCCTACACCATTTCTGACAAATGGCAATCCAATCTCTTCTTGAAAGCTTCCAGTGATGAAGCTCCCACAGCTTCCATTGGTTGATTGTTCTCACTGTCGGAAAATTTCTCCTTGTTTCTAGGTTGAATCTCTCCTTGTTCAGTTTCCATTATTTCTTGTCTGGCCTTCAGGTGCTTTGGAAAATAGCTTGACTCCTTCCTCTCTGTGGCAGCCCCTCAAATATTGGAAGACTGCTGTCATGTCTCCCCTGGTCCTTCTCTTCACTAGACTAGCCATGCCCAGTTCCTGCAACCGTTCATTGTAAGTTTTAGTCTCCAGTCCCCTAATCATCCTGGTTGCTCTTTGCATTTTTCTAGAGTCTCAACATCTTTTTTATGGTTTGACCAGACCTTGTTGCTGCTCGTTGACTTCTTCGTACATGTGTTTCCATATTGATTTTTTTTTTTGACCTATTTCCTGCAGAAACAACTGCTAAACCTCACTGCATCAGATATGGAGAAGCAAAGTCTGCATAGATAGCTTCAATTTGACTTTTACCCAAAGATGGCTATTTTGTAACTTGGAATTATATGGTAAGAGATTGCCTCTTCGGGATGGCTTATTGCTTAGAAGTTTTCACTCTGAATATCTTTTGATTATCTTCAGGGGAAATAATAACTTCAAATTAGTTTCCAATTTTGTGTGCATTTCTATGCACTTCAGGATTCAGTTTCAGTGACAGGATGACATTGGCTGCTGGCAGTGCTTGATAAACACTGGTGCAAATGTAGACTCTTAATTTGCAAGCAATGATGATAAATAGGGATGTTTGTGGGATTTGAATTTTGTGAATTTTCTTGGCTAATGCATGATTTGAATTTAGGTATCTGTTGGAAGCACAGTTCTCGGCTAAATGGGAAAAAGGTGATATTATACCGATTGATGAAAAATGCATTTAGAAAATGCATTAAAAAATACATATTTAAATATGATTTAAAAATAAATAAATCTTCGGGCTAGAGAGATATGGAACAGACTAAATAGATCCAGCTATCACAGTACCTGAAATTGTAGCGCCACCTCTAGCTGATTTTGATTGGCCTTGGGGTGCAAGATCATGTAGGAAGTCTTGAATTTCCTGGAAAACTAGGAAGTGGACCATCTGTAGAGATTCTCAGTCATCCAGGTCATGGTTGTCCCAAAGGTGCTTTTTCAGGAGGCAACTGGACTTTCTTATTTTTCCAGATTTCCAGAGGAAAAATTGCAGACTACAGAAACCAGGAGACCCACTCAGGTGACCCTGAGGACACAGATAAACCTCCAAGTACTTCAACAACCCTCTAAAAGGATGAAGAAGAAAAAAAGGATGCAAATGACCAGCTGTCTGCAAGGAATATAAATCCTTCCATTCCCCTGTCAGAGCCGAAGAAGCTTCTTGGATGAGAAGCAAAATGTCTTCAAAAGAAAAAAAACAAACAAACAAGAAAGTCCAGTTGCCTCCTGAAAAAGCACCTTTGGGATAGGAAGTGGAACCATAACCCAGAAGATGCCAATGGTCACTTCCATAGTGCTGCCTGGACTCTACACAGATTCACATGTGAATTCAGGATTCAAAGTTGACTTTAATAGTGCATAATAATGCAACAATGTCAGTCTTCTGTTGATGGGTTTGCCATTGATTCTCTACTGTGGAAAGAAACAGCAGTCAGTTGAGCCTATGGTCTAAACTGGATGATTCTTATTATTCTTGGGATTTAATGTGGCAGAGAAATCAGATTTAAATCTAGACCTATTTTGTTCTGAGACATGTGATTTGTCCTCCTCCGTATGGTGCAAAGTCTCACATGAGGGGTTGTTGGGTTCAGATGGTTTTATAAAGTGGAAGGAATGTGTCAGGTGTGCCTCCTTTCAATACTCAAGAAAGAAAAACCCCAACTCCGAATGCAACCAAAGAAAAACAAGGTCTGAGGCAATAGGCATGAAAATCACATATAGAAAGCATCCTTAAAACCCTCCCCCCAATCATCCAGTCAGGATTATCCAATCCACATCCCCCTCAGGGGTCATGTGGGGTGCAGCTTCCGATGGTGCCATCCTCCTGATAGGCCACGACAGTTGACCTTGAGTGGTTATTAGCGCTCTTCCCAGCTGCAGAGAAAACGCTGAGGAAAACTTTCTCCCCTCTTCTCCACCAGCTCACTTCCCCCCTCCCAGACATCCAAACAGCTCCCCCCTCCCCCCGTTACAATGGAAGCCGAGCAAGCAAGCAATAAAAAGGCGGAGGCTGACAGAATGGGTGAAGAGTGAGAAACACTAAGTTTAGGACTGTAAGTCTTTCTAAGAAAGTATTATTTGGGTTGGTACTAAAATGAAACAATAGTACAACAACTAGCTTCATTTAGGAAATAATTTGCTGATGAAGGTAAAGATTTCCCTGTCAGTTATGCCCAACTTTAGAGCACGGTGCTTATTTCCGTTTCTTGGCTGAGGGAGCCAGCATTGTCCGAAGACACTTCCATGGTCATGTGGCCAGAAGGACTATACACCAAAGGTGCACCGAATGCTGTTACCTTCCCACTGAAGTCGTACCTATTAATCTACTTGCATTTGCACGCTTTCAAACTGCTAGGTGGGCAGGAGCTGGAGCTAATAACAGGAGCTCACCCAATTGCACAAAGTTTAGGTCTCCAACCTCAGCTATCAGCTCTCCGCTGACAAACTCAGTGTCTTTAACCACTGAGCCATCAACGTCCGCTAATTTGCTGATAGGAAAATCTGATTTACTTAGGTTTGCCTACAACTCACAACTGTGCTTTCCTCTATTATGGAAAGAGAAGTAACTGGACAGTGAGGGGAAGGAAGTGAAGAATGTCCTGGGAATTAGAAACATGACAGAGGGACAGTTTGATGTAGTGGTTAAAGCAGACATGTCAAACTCAAGCCCTGTGGGCCAGATCCAGTCTCCGATGTGGTTAAATCTGGCCTATGGGTACACCCTGGAAATGGTGAGAGGCCGGTCCCTACCACCTCATCCCCAGCCCACCCAGCCTGGCCAAGCACTCCTCTGAGCACACAGAGAAGGCATTGTCAAACCAGCTACACCCACCTTTCCATGCCCATCCAGCTGCTGTTAATCATTATGGTCTTACATGCAACTCACCCTTTGAGGTCATCTGTAATGCTGATGCAGCCTTCAATGAAATTGAGTTTGGGTTAAGGCTAGAAACAAGGACACTCTGTTCTGATCCCACCATACGCATATAGCTAGCTAGGTGACTTTGGGCCAGTCACTCTATTTCTCTGCCCTGGATAGCAGACAATGGCAAACCACTTCTGAAATCTTAGCAAGAAAAGGACTAGAGCAGGGGTCGGCAACCTTAAACACTCAAAGAGCCACAAAGGTCCTAACCGGAAGCATCCCGTTCAATTCTTGAACCGACCGGAAGTCTGGTTCTCCCACCATAGAGTCTTCTCCTAGCACGGCCTCCTTTTTTCTATGCTGACCGGAAGTCTGGTTCCCCACCACCACCATAGAGTCTTCTCCTAGCACGGCATCCTTTTTCCTATGCCGACCGGAAGTCTGGTCCCCCCCACACATACCATAGAATCTTCTCCTAGCACTGCATCCTTTTTCCTATGCTGACCGGAAGTCCGGTTCCCCCACCATAGAGTCTTCTCCTAGCATGGCGTCCTTTTTCCTATGCTGACCGGAAGTCCGGTTCCCCCACCATAGAGTCTTCTCCTAACGGCATCCTTTTTCCTCTACCTCACCTAATTGAAAGCCCTATCAATTTTGGAGCTGACCAGTGACAAGGAGCCGCAGCAGAGAGATGAAAGAGCCACATGCGGCTCCAGAGCCCCAGGTTGTTGACCCCTGACTAGGAGTCATCATTTACAATAAGAAGCAGGTAAATAGAGAAAAAGAAAAGAAAAGAAAGTGCAATGCCCCCTCTGTCCTCTGTACATCCATTCCCCTAATTTTCAGGAGGTATATTAGTACAGCAAATCAGAACTTGCAAAGATGAATTCCATCGAGCATAAACACAGTTAAAAACCCAACGTTACAAATCACTCTGGCTAGACTTCCCACATTATTTAGGGAAGCTTGTAAGGACACAGTCATATTAGAGCTCTCTTTATCCTCTGCAAGAGTTCCCTCTCTTTTTCTTAATACCTGGAAGGGCTTCTGTAAAACATACAAAAGGACCCTACAGTTATAGTTAAAAGACAGGCTTTACAAAATTTCCAAGAACAATTCAGACCCCTGCCTTTTTCACACTGTTGCCTCACGCTCTAATGTGTTGAATTGTCAGTTCCGAGCGGCGGGATTATGTTCCCAAGCTTGGCTGATTTTCCTGCGTTTTCAAGATCCTTTATAGAGCTTTTGAATTATATATCCTGCATGAGTTCCAGCGCGCAACTGAAGACTGGATTAGGAGTAGTGAGGATTGGGAGTAGGGACAGTGTGTGGAATATTACTCAACCCATTATGGATTGATTATCTAGGAGTCTTTGCGGCATCTTCAAAGGGCTATTATTCATCAGGCCACATAGAAGGAAGCAAGAAACCATTTGAGTGTCTACCTGCATAATGGAAATGCCTGCAATCCAGGAGTGCTATTCAACAGGTTCTGACAGGTTCTGGAGAACCAGTAGTGGAAATTTTGAGTAGTTCAAAGAACTGGCAAATACCACCTCCGGTTGGCCCCAGAGTAGGGTGGGAATGGAGATTTTGGAGTATTCTTCCCCTGGAATGGGGAGGGAATGGAGATTTTGCAATATCCTTCCCCTGCCACGCCCACCAAGCCACACCACACCACGCCCACCAAGCCACGCCCACAGAACCAGTAGTAAAAAAATTTGAATTCTACCACTGCTGCAAGCATACCATATTGTACCAATAAGGGAGAATATTTGTTGCTCAGGGTTGAAATGAGCATCTTTGATGCTTTCTGAGCTTGGTTGTTTTCTTGAAGATGTTTCATTACCCATCCTAGGTAATGCACGGATGACACTACCTAATTTGGGTAATGAAACTTCTGCAAGAAAACAACCAAGCTCAGGGGAGCAACAAGGACCTCTCGTACTTATTCGTCTTATTCACACATTTAGTTTCAAAAAAGCATCACTTTTGGAGACCATCAATCAGTGGTGGGATTCAAATTTTTTTTACTACCGGTTCTGTGCGTGTGGCTTGGTGGGCGTGGCTTGGTGGGTGTGGCAGGGGAAGGCTACTGCAAAATCCCCATTTCCTCCCAATCAGGTGGAACTCGGGAGGCAGAGAATGGATGGGGGCGGGGCCAGGCCGAGGTCGTATTTACCAGTTCTCCGAACTACTCAAAATTTCCGCTACCGGTTCTCCAGAACCTGCTGAATTCCATCTCTGGCATCTATCCAAAGCCAACCAAGGAGAAGGTGACCTTCTCATCCCTCAAGTTTACCTGCACACCATCCTTGTGATTTGTTGTACTTCTGCTTTCTCAGTGGCAGGATGACAAGAAAAAGCTTTTCATTTTCTGTGGAAGGATAGCCATAAAATGGAAAGAAAAGATTTCTGCTACATTGCATTAGTCAGCTGAAAACAAGTTTGAGGCTGGGAAAAGAAAAGCCAGTTGCAACAGGGGCTGTACGCTGACCTTCCTTTTGTAGTTCCCTGGGACTCAGGAGGCTCTTTCCATTACTATGTGCGGGTCAGAAGTTCAATCTGCTTTTATTTTATTGGCGAAGAGAGCAATCATTCTTACCTCGCTTGCTGCTGGAATACAATATATCACCCAACCTGCAGATATTTTAATGCCTTTTCTCTCCCTCCCTCTTTCCCTCTCTCGCCTTCTCACTTTCCAAGTGTTATTTTGCTGAGAAACTCTTGCAAACACACACACACACACAAACCTGTGTTTCTTGATGGGGCAGGTGAGATTGCATGAATTGGCCCTGTTGTATTTCCATTGAAACATATTTTGCTGGTGTCAGCACAGGAGGAAAAAAAAAACGTAAGCAGGAGGAGGCGAGGAAGATTAATTCAAGCAAGCTGCATTTTTTTTATTTATTTATTTATTTTAGGCAATCAGGTTTATAATGGCTTATTTTTTTTTATTGAAAAGTTTTAGAATATTTTGCAAACAGATTTTTCCCCTTCTTCCTCCCCCCCCCGACTTCCCAGAGCAAAATATATAAAAGTATTGCATTTAACAAATATAATCTAACATAAACAAACTAACTATAAGCTCTTAACTCCCCCTTACTCTTTAACTCCCCCATAGGTACCAAAATATCAGAATAAGAAGAAAAATCATCTAAATATTTCATTCATAAGCTATTTGTAACTTTTTAGTCCCATATTTGTTTTGTATATAGTCAATCCATCTTCTCCATTCCAGTACATATCTTTCATTCGAATGATCCTTCAAATATGCAGAGATTTTAGCCATCTCCACCAGGTTAGCTACTTTTAATGTCCATTCTTCAATAGTAGGTAATTCTTCCTTCTTCCAGTATTGTGCCACCAAAAGTCTGGCTGCAGTTATTAAATTCAAAATCAGATTAGTGTCTATAACTGTACAATCTACAGTTATGCCCAATAAAAACAACTGTGGAGTAAATTTTATCTTTCTTTTAAGAATATTTTGTATATTTTATAATGGCTTAAATTTTATCGACTTTCAGACTGACAGGAACTGAATGACTCCGACAGGAAGTGATGAGTTTGACTCTTTATATGGGTTGCCTGAACCCCAGCAGATAGCTACTAGCTTTCTTAAAGGATTTTACACATCCAATAACCCGATGATCAGGAATGGCAGGAGTTTTTCCAGAATTGAAATCGAAGAGATGCCTCCAGAATGGAAGGGGTGGGTGCAGCGGTAGGTTTCACATATTCTTACCACTGGTTCACCATGAGCGCACATGCTCGCTTCGCATGTGCGTGCCTTCTGTGCATGCGCTCAGCCTACCGCGCATATGCTTTGCTTGTGTGCACGCCTTCCACACATGCGTCCGGCTTCGAAAACGTGGCTAAACAGGACGTCTTTAGGTCAGGGCCTGTGATCTCCACTACCGATTCGCCAGAACCAGTATGAACCAGCTAAATACCACCACTGGGTGGGTGGGATTAATTAGGGAAAAACATGGGGTAAAATGTTTTCCCAAACTTTTCCCAAACTTTATCACTTCAACACCGTATCCTTTAGGATTGAGGGTTTCTCTTTCTTTTTCCCGCAGGATTTTCTTGTTGATATTTGTCAATTTCTTGATGGTCATAGTGAGAAAACATCATCATCAACAACAACCACTATGCACCAGGAACCCACTCTCAAACGTGTGGAAAACTAAAAATGTAAAGAACATGCAAAGAAAATGATCAAACTAGAATAGGGGTGTCAAACTCTATTTCATTTTTTTTTTATTTGATTTATATGCCGCCCTTCTCTGGAGACTCAGGGCGGCTTACAATGCGTTAAGCAATAGCCTTTATACTTTTGTATATTTTTTATACAAAGTCAGCTTATTGACGACAAACTGGGTCCTCAATTTACCTACCTTAGAAAGGATGGAAGGCTGAGTCAACCTTGAGCCTGGGGAGATTCGAACTTACAGTAATTGCAGACAGCTGGGGTTAATCACAATGCTATCAGTCTGCTCAGCCACCAGGCCCTTGCATTGAAGGCCTCATCAGGGTTGTGTTTGACCTTGGGGGGCTGGGTGGGTGTAGCCAGCTCGACATCACTTGTGTCAGCCTTCTGCCAGCAGGCCCCATTTTTGACTGCAATGGCCTCCTGCAGCTCAGTGAAAATGGAGCTTGGGGGGGGCTGCATGCGGTCCCCCCCAAGCTCTGTTTTCATTAGCAGAGGGCTGCAGGAGGCCGTTGCAGCAGAAAATGGAGCCTGGGAGGGCCGCATGCAGCATTTTTGTTGGCAGAGGCACCACGAGCCGGTCCTTAGCTATTTCCAGGGTGGCCCTGTGGGCTAAATCTAAGCACCCCACAGGACGAATCCAACCTGCAGGCCTTGAGTTTGACATCCCTGAACTAGAAGTTTGGGCATATTTTTTAAATATTTGGAAGAGTTTCCTAATACTTCAAAGCAAGCATAGGTTGGTAATTCTGAGAAGCCCTGGTTAATGTACATTTCATTATATTTCATTAAACAAAAGTCCTTCTGTCCCATGCCACAGAGTTGTGAGATAAAATGAAGGGGGAAAAAAAACATATTTCAGTCTGGAAAAAAAGTGAGATATAAATCCAATACCCCTCCTCCCAAAACAAAACTCCACCTCTACCAAAATCAATATTTAACTCAGAGGAATGATAATGAGATTCTTTATCTTGTATAGTTGGCCATATAGCTTTATCATTTCTACATGTCTGTATTCCAGACCCTTACTGTTCTTCAGAATTGTATTTAGTTCTCTATTTAGACCCGTGGTGGCGCAGTGGTTAGAATGCAGTATTGCAGGCTATTTCTGCTGCCTGCCGGCTGCCTGCAATTTGGCAGTTCGAATCTCAGCAGGTTCAAGGTTGACTCAGCCTTCCACTCTTCCGAGGTGGGTAAAACGAGGACCCAGATTGTTGGGGGGACATGATGCTGACTCTGTAAGCCACTTAGAGAGAGCTATAAAGCTCTGTGAAATGGTATATAAGTGTAAATGCGACCGCTATTTAATCTTGAGAGTCAAGCTAATTGGAATCCAGTGATGTTGGTGAAGTTGGTTGTTTTGAGTTATTTATATGAAGCCAAGCCTTAAATGTTTCCATATCATCATCATCATCTGATGATGACAATGACAATGATGATGACGACGATGGTGATGATGATGATCATCATCTCTAAATTATTATCACTAATTGTGTTGCTATTCCTTCTTTCCTGAAACATTCAAGATAGTTACCAAAGCATGGAAAATATAGGTATGTGCCTCCCCTCTTTTTAAAGTTTATTAAGGATGCTTTTATTGAGGCCATACAAAATTCTATGATTTAGCTTCAAGAATTCAGGGATCCTTTACTATTTAATTGTACCTTATGGGATAAACTCAAATGTCAGAAGCAACAAGGTATATATAGTTTTTCTTTTTTAGTATATTATGTTTCAGGCACAGATATTTTTTTTCCCCATGGTTGGACTGCCATCTTGTTTTTCTGTAAAGTGATTACAGTACAGAAATCTCTTTAAGAAGGTAGAGTTTACGGGTTGAGTTATTCATTTGTGTTAAAATGCATTTGCTCAGGCCCTTTGAAGTTTGATTCCAAACTAGTGAAGAACTAGCTTTCTGTTGTTTTGAGGTCTGTCTCCCTTTGAAAGAAGAGACAAGTTGGCAAACAAGGGAATTCGTCCAATGTAGTTGCTAACTTCAGACTTGCTATCAGAGGAGAATATTGTCAGTGAATATAAATAGTCAGAGGCTGCTTTCAAGACCAGCATTTCAATAAAAAACAAAGCATCTACAATTCAAGAAATGTGATGTTCACAGAAGAAAAACATTGAAATCCTTGTGACTTTTCATAGGAGCTGACAGCACGGTTTGATGTAAAAAAAAAAAAATCTGATATTTCTACCTTTGAATGCTGATTCCTTTTCACTGGACAAATGTATCACACAGATACTGCGCCTTCATTTTGATTATCAATAAAAGATCCTTATCCCTTAAAAAATTGACTAGAATATAAAGCGGGTGGATTGTTGCAGGTGAAAAAGGGAAGTCAAGTCACTCTTTTGAGAAGTGAAATACTGTATTGTAGGAATGATGCAAGTTATAAATATAAAGGTTCCCCTCGCACATATGTGCTAGTCATTCATGACTCTAAGGGGTGGTGCTCATCTCCGTTTCAAAGCTGAAGAGCCAGCGCTGTCTGAAAACATCTCCGTGGTCATGTGGCAGGTATAACTAAATGCCAAAGGTGGT
This sequence comes from Pituophis catenifer annectens, assembly GCF_029215685.1. Taxonomy (NCBI): domain Eukaryota; kingdom Metazoa; phylum Chordata; class Lepidosauria; order Squamata; family Colubridae; genus Pituophis; species Pituophis catenifer. The sequence continues at coordinate 9,888,388 of NW_027256884.1, read as the reverse complement.
CCCTATTTTTCTACTTGCATTTTTGCCGTGCTTTCGAACTGCTAGGTTGGCAGAAGCTGGGACAAGTATCGGGAGCTCACCCTGTTACGCGGCACTAGGGATTCGAACCACTGAACTGCCGACCTTTCAATCGACAAGCTCAGCATCTTAGCCACTGAGCCACAGCATCCCTTATGCAAGTTATAGTCCAACATTTTTGGAAAACGTCAGGTTAGGAAATCCTTCCTTACTCTTCAGGAGACATACACATAATGCTTTTTGTTTTGCTTTATTTGGCAACACAAGGACAATTAATCTGAGTTTACATATTAACACTAGGCCAATATTTGTTAACTGTGTCTGTTAAATGAATCCCAATAGTTCGGATTTGCATGGGATGATAAGTTAGGAAGCCATGGTTGAGCATAGAACATAGAATAATAGAGTTGGAAGGGACCTTAGAGGTCTTCTAATCCAATCCCCTGCTTGAGCAGGAAACCCTATATCATTTCAGAAAGTGGCTGTCCAGTCTCTTGTTGAAAGCCTTCAGTGATGGAGCACCTACAACCATGATGGCGAACCTATGGCATGCGTGCCACAGGTGGCACACGGAGCCATGTCACCTGGCACGCCAGCTCAGCCTCTCTATGAGTCTCTGGAGGCTGGGGACAACAAAAAATGTCACTTCCTGTCCAACTGGAAGTTGGGAAACGGGCCATTTCGGGCCTCTGAGGGGGTGGGGAAGGCTATTTTTCCCTCCCCAGATACATAGAGAGGATCTGGAGCCAGGTGAGAAAGAAAAACGGGCCTACTGGGCCATTGTGTGCCAGGAGCGGGGACGGGGAGTAAGGTCATTCATGCATGTGCAGGGCAGGGTGCATAGAATTATGGGTGTGGGCATGTGCATGCTCGCAAACCTCCCATGCCCCCCCTTCCTGGCACGCGTTGGCAAAAAGGTTAGCCATCACTGACCTACAACATCTGAAGGCAAAGCCATTCCACTGGTTAATTGTTCTCACTGTTAAGAAATTTCTCTTTAGTTCTGGGTTGCTTCTCTCCTTGGTTAATTTCCAACCGTTGTTTCTTGTCTTGTCTTTTGGTGCCTTGGAAAATAGTTTCACACACCCCTCCCCCCCCATCTTTGTAGGAGCCCATCAAATGGTGGAACACTGCTATCATGTCCTTCTTTTTATTAAACTAGACATACCCAATTCTTGTAATTGTTCTTCATATATTTTAGCCTTTGACATTCTCTGAGATTAGGTTGGGATTCCTGCAAGCTTTTCAGCCAAATCTACCCAACCCAGTTGGCTTAAGAATGAGGTAGAAACAATACAGTGTGATCCCTAAAAATAGAACATGTGAATTGTATTTCATCCAATTTAGCTCTCACCTGGAGCCATTAATCTGCTAGATGTCCTTGTCAATTAATCTAATCCTGTTTTCCCACTTTTCCTATGGGGAAAATAAGGCTATTAGGGCTAATTGAATTCTTGTACAAATCCCAGAGACAATGCAAATTATGTGGAATGCACAAAACAAATAGGCCTCCTTGGCAACCATTATAGGTCCCTTTCTCGTGAATGCATTTACTTGGTAGCTTTCTTTATTCGTGCCAGAAGCATAACAATTAAAATAAGGTGTACTATAAAAAACTTCCTTTTTTACAACCCCGTAATCCCTTAATTCAGGGTAGAATTGGGGTGACTGGATGAAACTGAGCGTTTACTGACTGGATGCCCTTCCTGACACCACATGAAGTTCACAGCATTTTTTTCCACCCCTTTGCTCCTTAGAAGTGAAATACTTGCTGCTACATAGGATTGAACTCAACCTTCTGAGTAGGTGGCGAGCATCTTCACCACTAGGTCACCACACTGTTGACAAAATAAATATAATACATGTCATAAAATATAAATTTAAAACATGTACAAGTTAAACAGATCTTGTCCTGAAAGATCTTGCCCAGTGCATTAATTGTGTTGTGTCATGCTGCCATGAGGTCCTCACTGATCAGGACACAAAGCACTGGCCTCCATTTATTTCTGTTGGGAAGCCCATACATGAATGTTGTGGACCCACAGCATTGGAAGCAAGCTTAAATCAGCAAAATAAATAAATAAATAAATAAATCTGAAGAGGTTCCATTAATGTGTTTTTCTCTACTGATTTCAAATATTATATTGCATCATGTTTCTAACTGCTCAGTTTCCAAACTACTTTACATTGATACTCATATATCAAGACCAGACCTGAGTATTAACTCCACAGGAAGCCTACACTACTTCTATTGAGATTGATTACAAGATAATTTTGCAGGTCGGATTATTCTGTGTCTTCTCCTCTTTCTTTTACTCCAGCGAACTAGGAAGCCCTCTGCCTGAATCTCTTCCAAATATTAGCTGAATTTTGAATGTAAAAACAAAATGTTTTACACCCCTTTACATAAGCAACAAAGCCTCGGTGTTAAATTAATTTTTCTTACCCTCTACAATGCCTCTTTTAATATAGACATGTTTTCTCAACGTGCTTTTGATGAGGTATCCAAGTCATTTTGGTCAGTGACTATTTTGAAGGAAAGTAAAGCTGGGTTCCAGAATGATCAGAAGTTACTTTTGATGGATACAAGCATTTCAAGTTGTTTAGGTCACTAGCTGTAAAAAAAAAAAAAAAAAAAAAAGTTAGCCTTATCATTGGGCAAAAGGAGGAAAAAATCAAAACTGGTGTAAAGTTAGTGATCTTCACTTTTATACTTATATTTTGCTAATAGGATTTGGAGGTGGAAACTTTCTGCCTTTGTTTCCATGTTGACATTATTTGCCTTGAGTGCTATATAGCACATATTTTGAAGTAAAATAATTATTTCCTAGATATATAGAATGCATACTGAAGACCTATAACAGATATGAGAAAAGCTCTGAATAATGTTTTGGTTTTCTAAAGGCTACAATAATATCAGTGAAGCACTTAAGGGTTACTTCAGCTGCTAATTGAGTGCATATTTAGTTTCAGTTGATCACAACCAAATGGGAGCTAAAAGTGTAATGTGGTTGCAAAAAAAGAAATTTTAAACTATCAACAGAAGCATGATTTAGAAGCCACTGGAAGTAACAATTCTCATCTAGAGGGAGGCCCTCCTTCATGGGATTAGAATTTCTCTAAAGAGAAAGAGAAGAGAAAGGGAAGTTGAACAGATTTAGACTGGAAAAGAGAGAGGAAGGATATAACAAAGGATGTCACAAAATCTATTCTCATGGATGGATGGATGAATGGATGGATGAATGGATAGCTAGATAGTTGAGAGAGAGAGAGAGATGATAGATAGATAGATAGATAGATAGATAGATAGATAGATAGATAGATAGATAGATAGATGGATGGATGGATGGATGGATGGATGGATGGATGGATGGATGGATGGATGCATGGATGGATGGATGCATGGATGCGTGGATGCGTGGATGCGTGGATGGATGGATGGATGGATGGATGGATGGATGGATAATTTCAGTTAAGAGCAGAGAAGTTAGGTGCTGGCCTCCTATTCACTGGAGATGTTCAAGCAAAGCTTGGTAGCTAACTGAGATTTCCTTTTGGATTCCTGTCCTAATTAGTGGCTTGGGCTTCATGTCTTCAGTGGTCTATCCCAGTTCTATGATGCCATGATCCTAATTCTGGAATCCAGAACTGAACAAGAAAGAGTAGCTTGAGAAGTTACAACTGTGGCTACATCAAATCCAACCCATTATAATGGTGAGAAAAAAAAGAACAGGGCACCAGCTTTAATTTTCTATTGGTTAGACATTTATCCTAATTATTTGAGGGCTTGTTCATCTCCCAATTTATAGGATGATGTTTGAATGAAACTGATAGAATTTTGATAGCAGCTTCAACCATTTATAAGCACGGAGTAGCAAGGCAGAAATAGTTAGGTTTACGCATTAATCACAACTTATTGTAAAGTTCTGCTTTACATGGTCAGAGCTGATTTATAATAGCTTAGTAACAAACTTAATTGTGCAGTGAATATTTGTAAAAGTTCTTTCTTAAAACAAGGTAATTGATTGTTTCACAATTGTAATGTTGTAGTCAAGAAGACATTGCATCTTGGACCATAAATGATTAATTTGCAAATTTATGAGCCTGAGGATGAACTCTCTGTGTTGGAGTTAACTGAAGTGTGACTGTAATGGCCTTAGTTTTATATAGATTGTGATAGAGATGATTTTGGTGTATTCTTGCAGGATCACATTTATCAGCCTTATTGTCCACAAGGCAAATAATAATGTCTTTTTGCCTGTTACTACATTCAGCTTTCAACAATCCCTCAAGTGTTTACCTTTTTAAATCTGCCAGCTCTTCAACATAAATTAGACCAGAAACCCAATGCCTTATAAGCAGTGGTGGGATTCAAATAATTTAACAACCCTAATGACCAGCTGGGTAAGTGTGGCATGGCCAATTCAACATCACTCACGTCTATGGGCGAAGCACCTTAGCTGTTACAATGTAATAAGGGTTAACCAGAGAGGCAGTTTCTGTAAGCAGGGCAATAAAGATTAGGCTAGAAACAACACCAGAATGTTTCCTTCCTGCATTCCTTACAGGATTAGCCCTGTAAAGTGAAAAAAAAAAACCCAAAATAAGATTTCTTTTAACAACCGGTTCTCCTGAATAAGTGCAAACTGGCTGAATCCCACCACTGCTTTTATTTCCAAGTTATAGTAACATAATCTTACCAGTCTGAATGCTCTTTTCTTTTACCTTCACGATAACAGCTTGTCAAAATGTATACCTCGCGTCTTGGGTGCAGACTCAGAAACAAGTAAAGTAATAACTAGAAGTCAGCATGGGTTTGTTAAAAATGGATCATGCCAAACCAATCTTATTTCATTCTTTGACATAGAGGGTAAATTAGTAGACCAGCAAAATGCTGTGGACATAGTATACTTAGACTTCAGCAAGGCATTCGACAAGATAGACCACAACCTACTTCTTGGCAAGCTAGAAAAAAGTGGGATAGATAGTATCACCATTAGATGGATTTGTAACTGGCTGACAAAACATACTCAATGAGTAGTCCTTAATGATACTACATCTATATAGAGGGAAGTAAGCAGTGGGGTACCACAAGGTTCTGTCTTGGGTCCAGTATTCTTCAATATCTACAATATCCATCTGTTGCTTTGGTAGAATATTCTTACTATTACTCTTACTCTTAGTAGATATAAATAAACTTCTTTATGGAGCATATCCCTTTGAGGAAGTGAGCAACGATGTGACAATAAAACTAGATTAATAGTCTACCTAACATTACATTGTAACAACAGAAGTATTTTGTTTGCAACTCTGGAAAACAGGTGTGCTTCTATTGGTGCACAATATAATATGCATGGATGCATTAAGATAGCTTGTCTTTTTTTTGTAATTTGTTGGGAGAGGAGAAGAACTGAGTGATATGCAAATACAATTAGGGAACTTATTGGGTGGCAAAAGCTCATGTGATTTAGAAGTAAGAAGTGATTGGGGCAGTTTTATTCTGAAATATGCAATCAAGCAGGACAGGGTCAAAATAGCCAATGTTGCAAATGACTTGATTCTGTACAATCTTTCAATCAAACCTCCAACTGTTTTTATGCCAACCCAACAAATATATGTATAGACCTTTAATCAGAGGTGGTATTCACTTACTTTCCCTACTCGCTTCGCTCGCACACGCCCCATCCACGCATGTACCCGGCCTTCTGTGCATGTGTCCGGCCTCAAAAACCATGCCTAAATAGGATGGCTGTCAACTTGCAAAGCTTTCAAGTTGCCATGAGCAGGAGGGAGGGATAACTGATAGAGCTGATTGATTTCCCTAACTGAAGCTACATTCCATAGATGCTTTCTTACCGCAATCAGTAGGAGAGTGTTGGGTTTCACAGCCAGCCAAAGTAGTTAATTGGAGAATGTGATTTATGATATGGCCGGGGAGGAGGGAAGAGACAGGGTCATAGGGGAACATAAATCTACATGGGATTAGTTCTAACTGCATCCAAATATTGCTGAAATGGTACTCCTAATAAATGACTGTATTTCTTTTGAAGTTTGGCTCGTGGCTCATGAATTAATTAGGACATCTTTTGGAAACTTCACAATGGCATAGAGCCAGGCAGGTGGGCAGGACCATCTGTGATTTCCGCTACTGGTTTGGGTGAACCGGTCCAAACCAGCTGAATACCATCTCTGCCTTTAATCATCCTGTAGGAGATGCATTTTGACTTTTTTTTTACAGTATTTCATGGACATCATGAGCTGTGGTGGTGCAGTGGTTAAAATGCAGTATTGTGGGCTAATTCTTCTAACTGCTGGCTGCTTGCAGTTCGGCAGTTCGATCCTGACCAGCTCAAGGTTGACTCAGCCTTCCATCCTTCCGAGGTCGGTAAAATGAGGATCCAGATTGTTGGGGGCAACAGGCTGACTCAGTAAACTGCTTAGAGAGGGCTGTAAAGCACTGTGAAGTGGTTTATAAGTCTAAGTGCTATTGCTATCCAGGAAGATTAGACAGGAAACATAACTGAATGAACAAATTCTACTTTATTGTAAGGCTGCATGAAAAGAACATTGCAAATCTGAAAGTACAATTTTCTCCCCATCTCTTTTACATCCCAAGAACTTAGTGACAGTCCCTTCCTGAGCCTATTGTGTCCCTGTCTCCCCTGCCATTATGCAGCTGCAGGCTGCAGGCTGTCTTATCTGGCCATTCCTTAGCCAGCATTTATTTGTCCTGTCCATCAAGGTCTTTCTCACACAGTATTTCATCTTCCTGCAAGAAACGTAAAATATTCATTGATCTTACTCAGCTACCTTTCTGAAATGCATCTACATGAATTAACAAAGAACAAGCTGAGAATAATTACAAAAGAAATTGTTCTTTTTAAGCAACCCATCTCCCCAAAAAGAAATCCTGAGAAGATAGGTGGTTATCCAACAAACATATTAATTTAATTATTCATTCATTCTATTTATATAGTCATTCTTTTAGCATACTGACACCGCAACAGTGCTTTTCATTATGTTTCCAGGACTTATCTATAATCTCTTTGTCACCATTCATACAGGATTGTCAAGTGTCTTTTCCTGCAACATTTGTTAAATTCATTTACTTTCTTTTGTCTTTGGGGAGTCAGTGTAAAAAAAAAAAAAATCAGAAACATAGATCAATCTAGCCCACTGGAATAAGTTTAAAGGAAATGAAGAAAATAATGCAGGTTAAATATTCATTTATCACACCTGGTTTTCATTGCATCTTTTTATATCTTTTTCTAGAACTAAAACTATAGAGTTCCCTCTAAATTCCTTTCCTTTTCCCTCCCCCTCCCCTCCTCCCCCTCCTCCTCCTCTTCCTCTTCCTCTTCCTCTTCCTCTTCCTCTTCCTCTTCCTCTTCCTCTTCTTCTTCTTCTTCTTCTTCTTCTTCTTCTTCTTCTTCTTCTTCTTCTTCTTCTTCTCCCCCTCCTCCTCCTCCTCCTCCTCCTCCTCCTCCTCCTCCTCCTCCTCCTCCTCCTCTCTTTTTCATTATCTATAGAAATCCATAGACCCATAGAAGGAATGTGATCCCATTGTGGCTGTAACCAATCAGAGAATGAATAAATCATGGAAGGAATCACTGAAGGAAGAAATCACTTAGGAGAGCTAGTCTCATAATTTATCAGTTCATTTCTGGTGCTGTCTAGCTTGATAGACAGAAAGGTTTAAGTTCCCATATGATTTCACTCTATTACAGTCGTTTTATTTGCTGCTAGGATAATAAACGATAAAGGCACAGAAGCTTAATATCTGCAGTGCCTATACTGGATTCTGCGCCACACCTCTTTATGATCACTAATTGTTCAGAAAACTGCTAATTTATTTGCTGCCAAATACATGCACATTTGTGTTTTCGATAAGAAACTATCCTTTTAAACATAGATGGGAGTAGAAATAAAGCAAACATCTATCATTGCTTGACCAACATATTAATATACTACTGTCTTATTGTAGAAAAACTCCTAAAATTTTATTTATTAAGTAACACAGTAACATTATTTATTAAGTAGCATAATAACCTATTTATTAAGTAACATAGTGTTAATTTATGCAATAGTTTCCAGTCACAATACTGTATATACTCCATTTGTAGGGGAACAATGAAACTCTTGGAAATGATACTCAAATGCTATATGAAAATATATCATATTTCCCTGAAAATAAGACCCTGTCTTATATTTTTTTGGAACCCTGAAATAAGCGCTTGGCCTTATTGCCATCCACTCAAAAGCCCGATTGGACTTATTATCAGGGGATGTCTTATTTTGGGGGAAACAGGGTAAGTACCATAATTATATAGGCATTTTCCCCCTATAGAAGCAAAAATCAGATTTTGAAGAAGCAGGATGGAAAGAGTATTCATGCTTTTAAATTTTGTTCTTGGAGAAGAATTCTGAAAATACGAAGGACAGCCAAGGAAGCAAAGAAATGTATCATGGAACAAATCAATCTTATTTGAGACGCAAATGATCAGACTCAAACTATTCTAATTCAGACACATTATGAGAAGAGCCAGCTATATTGAGAAATCTATAATGCTGAGAAAAGTGGGGAGGAAAGAGAAGAGGATGACTAGCAATAAGGCAGATGGATTTCATTTTAATAGAGATGGGTGAGCTATTGGAAAATCTGTACGACCAGGTTGGAGACAGGAGAACATCTGGAAGGAAGGGAGGGAAGGAGGGAGGAAGGAAGGAAGGAAAAAGGAAGGAAGGAAGGAAGGAAGGAAGGAAGGAAGGAAGGAAGGAAGGAAGGAAGGAAGGAAGGAAGATTTAATACTCATGAATATAGTCAGGCACAAACAACCAGACTCACATGTGAAGAGTTCAAATATCTACTTTATTGTTCTTTGTCTATTTCACAGGAATCTTCCCAGGCTGGCAGTTTATCCCCAGGAAAGACTAGATAAGTCTTTCCCGGGATAAACTTATAAACAACATTCAAAGGGGTGGGGGGGCGGTCTGTCAAATCTTGCCATCTTGTGTCTACATAACGATTCCAGGCTGCTCCTCCATTGACTCCTCTTCCCAACTGGGACAGTCTCTCTCCCACAATATTGACTTTTTAAATCAAGTATTCCCACATAGGGTTGTATTAATTAGTACTCTGAAGGGCTAGACACTAGACTGGAAAAAAATATTTTTTAAAAAAAAATAAATTCTAGAAATCAGCAATGTAAGTAGCAATGGCAATGTGCCGATGGAGCCACAAGCATTCAGAGATTGTATTCTTCTAACACAAACAGAATAAATTAATGACAAATCAGTAACATGCATGTTGCTAGACTGGGAAAAAAAATTCAAGTGTTTTGAGACGGACAACAAATGTAGAGAATCTTTCTGCAATCACTAGTAAAATTGTACTGACCTAACAAGAAATATATACCTGTTGAAGTTTGTTTCTAATTAATTTCTTATCAGCTCAAGGTAGGAAGCATCTCTTCCCATGGTGTCACCATGTTCAATTTCAGTTTTAATGGTTAAGATCATGGTGAGTCAGTGGTTTGATCTGGAAAGTGGAAGGATCTGAAGGGCTATGCAGAATGATGAAGGCAATATAGTTTTCCTGGCTATACTTAGATGTATTCCAGATTGCTTACCCCTGCTGATATGTAAAAGGAAGGCCTGAGGCTTTATAGGTGCACTCATCAAATTGACCCGAGGATACACAAACACAATAACTCATTAACCTAAGCTTCTACCTGAGATCCAAGTTTTTGCTTGACAGTCTCCTATGGGGAAATATTTCCAAATGTGTCCAGAAATATTGAATGTTTCCTCCAAAATTAAGGCAGAAAGTAGTAGTAAAGGATCATTTCATTTGGTGGGGTGGGAGGAGAGTCTACCTCCTTAAGGCATGTCTTGAATCCATCAACAAGGAAACAATCACAACATGTAGCCATTAAAAATCACTTGGTTAGTTGCAAAGTCGTGTCCAACCCATCACAACCCCATGGACAACATTCCTCAAGGTCTTGCTGTCCTCCACCATCCCCCAGAGACCATTTAAGCTCATGCCTACTTCTTCAGTGACTCCATCCAGCCACCTCATTCTCTGCCGTCCCCTTCTTCTTTTGCCCTCAATCTTTCCCAGCATTAGGCTCTTCTCCAGTGAGTCCATCCTTCTCATTAGGTGGCCAAAGTATTTGAGTTTCATCTTCAGGATCTGGCCTTGTAAAGAGCAGTCAGGGTTGATCTCCTCTAGGACTGATTGGTTTGATGGAGTCGCAGGAGTCTTCTCCAGCACCATAGTTCAAAGGCTTCAATTCGTTGACGCTCATCCTTCCCTATGGTCCAACTTTCACAATATTGCAACTGGGAAAACCATAGCCTTGACAATACACACTTTTGTTGGCAGGGTGATGTCTCTGCTTTTTAGTATGCTGTCTAGATTTGCCACAGCTTTCCGCCCCAGGAGCAAGTGTCTTTTAATTTCTTGGCTGCAGTCCCCATCTGCGGTGATCTTGGAGTCCAGGAAAATAAAATCTGTCACTACCTCCATTTCTTCCCCATCTATTTGCCAGGAATTGAGAGGGCCAGGAGCCATGATCTTAGTTTTCTAAAAATCACTACCATCATTAAATAAGGTGTGTGGTGGCTCAGCAGTTAAAGATATGTTGAGCTTGTCAGCTGGAAAGCTGGCAACCTGGGTTTGAGACCTGAGCGCCACGCAACAGGGTGAATTCCCATTACTTACCTCAGCTCTGTCCACCTAGCAGTCTGAAAGTATGATCATGTGAATAAATAAATAGGTACCACTTAGGTGGGAAGGTAACAGCATTCCATGCACCTTGGCATACAGTCATGATGGCCACCTGATCGTGGAAATGCTCCTTCAGCTAAGAAACAGAGATGAGCACCAATCCCTAAAGTTAGAAACAATGGGACAGGGGGAAAAGTTTTACCTTACCAACATAAAATAATTAAAATTGAAAGATGTGAGTGCCAGGATGAGCTTCCAATGGAGCATATCACTATTATTAGTAGTCTTCTCATCATTCCTATTACTCATCTCCTCCCACTTATGACTGCATGACTATAACTTGTTGCTTGTATCCTTACGATTTATATTAATTGTTTCTTAGTATGATTTGATTGCTTATTTGTAACCTATGGCTATCAGTAAGTGTTGTATCTTATGTTTCTTGATGAATGTATTTTCTTTTTCTTTTTATGTACCCTGAGACAGTGGGGGTTGCTACCGGTATGCAGCAGTTTGGGTGAACCGGTAGCACCAACGATCACCTGGTAGCGAACAGGTTCCTCCCCATGTTCAGAGTGGCCCACTTGCCTTCCTGGGCTCCTTTTTTATCTTTATCTTCTCAGCTGATTAGCGCAGCAGAGTGGATTGCCGCGTAAATCAGCTGTGCTCTTGCCAGCAAAAACACGGAAGTGGAAAACCGGTAGCAACCCACGACTGCCCTGAGAGCCTATGTACCAAAGACAAATTCCTTGTGTGTCCAGTCATACTTGGCCAATAAAGAATTCTATTCTATTCTAAATATTCCATATTTTAGGAATGACAAAGAGAAAGGGAAAGAAGGAGGAACTTTCCAGCAGCTCCAGGAAGGGAATTTTTGCAACCCTTTAAAGAGAGCTGTTCTTAATAACAAGGCAGCTGTCTAAGGAGAACATCTTCCCATTAAGATGCCATTAACTGCATTCCATCAGTGTATACAGGTGATTTCACGCAAAGCACTCATTGAAAGCTTTGTGTTTAACCAAAGGGATGGCTTTTTAGCATGCAGCACGATTCAAACAAAACAAGCCAGATTATCTTCCAGGAATTTCAGTGGGTGAAATTTAAATACACGCTATCTTCTTCCATTGACATCAATGTCCCAGCATGCTGGCAAAGTGTCTTCCCCCTTCCCCCATCTCTTTTCTCTTTTATTTTCTTTTTTTAAAAAAAAATTACTACCTAAAAACTAAAACATGCAAATGTGGCTTTCGGATTTATCTCAATCGTTTCAGATTTATCTTAAAGGGTAGCGTGAAAGCTCTCCTTTCACGCTACTTTTTAAGATGCTCTTGCACTTATAGGCCACCATACTTAAAAGATCCTACTGTTTTATTGCAAAGCTCGGGAAAGTAGAATTTTAAGTAGAGACTTTTCCTCCCTAAATAAACGTAATGCATTTTTTTTAAAAAAATAATTTGCCTATAAAGGTTCATACAATCAGCTAGGATGACTTCAAAGGAAACCAGAAAAATGATAACAGAATAACAGAGTTGGAAGGAACTTTGCTGTTGTTGTTGTTAGTTGTGAAGTCATGTCTGACCCATCGTGACCCCATGGATAACATTCCTCCAGGCCTTCCTGTCCTCTACCATCCTCTGGAGTCCATTTAACCTCATGCCGACTGCTTCAGTGACTCCATCCAGCCACCGCATTTTTTGCCGTCCCCTTCTTCTTTTGCCCTCAATCTTTCCCAGCCTTAGGCTCTTCTCCGCCGAGTCCTTCCTTCTCATTAGGTGGCCAAAGTATTTGAGTTTCATCTTCAGGATCTGGCCTTCTAAAGAGCAGAAGGAACCTTGGAGGTCTTCTAATCCAACCAGAGATGGTGTTCAGCTGGTTTGGACTGGTTCAGGCGAACCGGTAGTGGCGACCTGTGGGTGGGGCAGCCCACCCACCTGGGAGCAATACTGTCCTATATCACTGTGTTTTTGATGCTGCATGCATGCACGGACGGTGCGTGTGAATGAATTGCCGTATTGTTTGATGTTGCACGCATGTGTGGATGGTGCACGCGAGCAAATTGCCGTGTTTTGTGATGCTGCACGCGCACTCTCACATTTCTGGTTGCTACAGTATGTGAACCCCACTTCTGGATCCAACCCCATGTTGAGCAGAAAACCTTATACCATTGCAGACAGGTGACTGTCCAGTCTCTTCTTAAAAGCCTCCAATGATGGAATACCCACAATTTCTGAAGGCAAGTTAAATTGGTTAATTGTCCTATTAGGAAATTTCTCCTTAGTTCTAGGTTGCTTCTCTCCTTGATTAGTTTCCATCCATTGCTTCTAGTCCTACCTTCTGGTGGTTTGGAAAATAGGTTGACCCCCTCTTCTTTGTGGCAGCCCCTCAAATACTAGAATACTGCTATCATGTCAACTCTAGTTCTTCTTTTCTCTAGACTACACATACACAATTCCTGCAATTGTTCTTCATATGTTTTAGTTTCAATAACAGGTCTGAATTGATAAAGGTAAAGGTAACAGTTCCCCTCACACATATGTCATTCCCAACTCTAGGGGGCGGTGCTCATCTCCGTTTCAAAGCTGAAGAGCCAGCGCTGTCCGAAGACATCTCCATGGTCATGTGGCCGGCATGACTAAATGCCAAAGGCACACAGAACGCTGTTACCTTCCCACCAAAGGTGGTGCCTATTTTTCTACTTGCATTTTTTACAGTATGTGCTTTCGAACTGCTAGGTTGGCAGAAGCTGGGACAAGTAATGGGAGCTCACCCCGTTATGCAGCACTAGGGATTTGAACTGCTGAACTGCCGACCTTTCGATCGACAGGCTCAGCATCTTAGCCACTGAGCCACTGAGATACCAAGCCTGTAATATGGATATTGATTACTTTGTCTGTTTTTCCTCCCCTGTGCCCCTTCTTTTTTACTTTTATATTCTTTTAAAAATTTTACTACCTAAAAACTAAGCATGCAAATGTGGCTTTTAGATTTATCTCATCTGAAGCTCTCCTTTCACGCTACCATTTAAAATGCTCTTGCACTCATAGGCCACAATATTTAAAAGAACCAACTGTTTTATTACAGAGCTCCAGAGAGTAGATTTTTACATACAGATTTTCTCCCCTAAATAAACATAATGTATCTTTAATCATTTGCCTGTAAATGTTCATACAGTGAGCTAAGGTGACTTCAAAGGAAACCAGAAAAATATTACCAAGCTTGTAATCTGGACACAGATTATTTTGTGGCAAAAGAAGAATTAGTAGCTGGCTATTAATGGCAGCTATCAACCACATGATTGAAGCATCTCAGAGGGAAAAAAGAAAGGTGAGCGTTCAATCATGCAGAAGTGGCTGCCATATGAGCTTTATACCCGTGTTTTCCTGAAAATAAGACCCTGTTTTATATTTTTTGAACCCTGAAATAAGCGCTTGGCCTTATTTTTGGGGAGATCTTATTATTTTGGGGCATGTGGAGCAAGATGGGGATCCTCTTGCCGTCTTACCTGATTTCCAGCTGTATGTTTAAATATTTTCAGGGAGGGCTTATTTTCGGGGAGAGGCTTATTTTAGTGCATGCACTCAAAAGCCTGATTGGGCTTATTATCAGGGGATGTCTTATTTTCGGGGAAACAGGGTATTTCCTCCTCTCCACCAAAATGCTTTTAAGAAGTGCTCTGGATTCATTACAGAGGTGGTATTCAGACGGTTCATACCAGTTCAGGTGAACCGGTAGTGGCCCACCCACTGACCTGCCCTGGCATAATGCCGTCCTATTTAGTCATGTTTTCGAGGTCAGGTGCATGCGCGGAAGGCCATGCACATGCACGCGTGGTGAACCAATGGTAAGAATATGTGAAACACACTACTTATTCATTACTGCCTAGGAAACAACTTGGTCTTTAGACCATTGGTTCTCAAGCTGTAGGGGAATAAATAGCAATAGTAATAGCACTTAGACTTATATACTGCTTTATAGTGCTTTTACAGCCCTCTCTAAGCAGTTTACTGAGTCAGCATATTGCCCCCAACAATCTGGGTCCTCATTTTACCAACCTTGGAAGGCTGAGTCAACCTTGAGCCGGTAAGACTCACATTACCAAACTACTAGCAGCTGGCAGTCAGCAGAATTACCTTCAGTACTGCATTCTAACCACTGCAGCTCTGTGTCCACCAAGACACATACAATATGTTTTATGTTGTGCAGGTGAAAAGGAGGCAAAACCTTTGTGCAAAATGGGTTCTGGGTTTTCTCCTTTTTGCCAGCACAAGCTCATGGGTCAGTTGGTGGAGCACGAGATTTGGAAACCTCTGCAAAACGCGGATTAAAACTTAATTATTCAGAGAGGTTTATTTATCTTTTCTCCAAACTTAACACAAGAAAATGTATAGTTGTATTCATATTAGGGCATGGGGAGTTGACCCAGATTCATCTATCACAATTTAGAAGGTCATAACACTGGGGTTTTTGAGAACTGTTGCTTTAGAACCGGCCTGTTGAACAGCTTGACAATCAATGGGCTAAAACCCAACTTGTTGAGACCACTCATCAGCTGTTGAAATCAATTCAATAGATTCAATTGTAGTTGAACCAACCCAACTTGTTGAGACCACTCATCAGCTGTTGAAATCAATTCAATAGATTCAATTGTAGTTGAACCAACCCAACTTGTTGAGACCACTCATCAGCTGTTGAAATCAATTCAATTCAATTCAATTCAATTCAATTCAACTCAATCATGTAATGGACTTGAGTACTATGGTGTTGATGTTCATGGTTGTTTGAGTCCTATAGTTTGCTAAGATTCTCAAGACATTTCCATGTGTGGCACCATAAGTTGCTAAATTCCTAGCCAGAAAAAGCTTGTTACATGAGAATTAAGGGGTTGCAAAAGATCTAGATGGCATACTAAATAAGGAGCAGACTGAGAATGATTCTACTAAGGGTTTGGTCTAGGTACATCTCTTTGCAGAACACTGAAAACCTTGTATTTGTACTATCTTCAGTGGTGGGATTCTACTGGTTCAGACCGGTTCGGGCAAACCGGTTCGCTCCAATTTTGAAGTGGGCTACCGCCCTGCATTATATTCACCTATATTTCTGTTTCCGAAGCCCAGCTGATCAGCGCGGCAGATTGGATTGCCGCGCCTCAGCTGTTTTCCTTGCCGGCAGCAATGCAGAAGGTGAGTTTTTTCTAAACTGCGCACGCACAGCGAACCGATTGTTAAACTGGTAGGATCCCACCCCTGACTATCTTCCATTTATGGAGAAAGCAATAACTCATTTTGCTAACGTGAGTAATTCTTGCAAACCAGTTCAGAAAGTTAGGGCAGATATTTTTTTTTTACCCCTCCATTGCATTATACTTTTATGATTAAAAGTAATTTTTGCAACATTATTATTTTATTTACTTTGGCTCAAGCTTTCAGAAGTCTGTAGTTAAAATCAGCTGTTTAGCTTGGGTCGAAGTTCAGCAAGCAGAAGTTCACTAATTTGGTTGATGCAGTGGTATTGGTGTTTGATTTCTTTTGGCGCTTTTTAAAAAGTTGGGCCAATTGTAACAGCTACAAATGAGGTAGCAATTACATCAACATTCAGGTAGCTTCACTCCAATGAGGTGCTGCTCTGAAACCATCGCAGTGAAGCAAGCGGAGCAACAAGATGTGTTTTATATCTCAAGTTCATCTGTCCCTAATTAGTAGTGCTTAATGAACCATTCATACACACACCCCTTCTTGATTCTTGCATTTTTCCCCTGGGGGATTTCCCAGCTGTTTTTGCTCTCCTGTTATAATTGAAATCAAACTTGTTCCAACCTGTAATTGATAGTGAATTCAACCATTTTATGTTTGCCACGAGACTGACGAAAGGTAGACGTAGGCAGCGTGTAACATATGGGCAGAGAATGTGCTCCTATTGTGGAAAGGAAATGCGTGTTGGGCTATCATTTGGTGATTTTCCAAAATAACTGATGCATACTTAAAACAAAGATGCGTACATGTGCAGACAATCATCATGCAAAATTTATATTAGCTGGGAGTT
This sequence comes from Pituophis catenifer annectens, assembly GCF_029215685.1. NCBI lineage: Eukaryota > Metazoa > Chordata > Lepidosauria > Squamata > Colubridae > Pituophis > Pituophis catenifer. Next base: position 9,871,599 of record NW_027256884.1, on the reverse strand, counting down.
ACCAAGAAGGCAAATGCTGGCAACTCTAACCCAGCTGCTCGTAGTCCTTATTCAGGTCTCTGCTCTGAGAAAGAAACCGTTGAAAAAAAGATGAATGACATTAAGAAGAGAATCCAGACTTTACTGCTTTTTGGGGAGGAGAAGCAATAGCACTTAGATTTATATATCGCTTCATTATTTATTATTATTATTATTTTATTTATTAAATTTTTATACCGCCCTTCTCCCGAGGGACTCAGGGTGGTGCACAGCCAACACTAAAACACATATATACAAAAAATTTAAAAGCAATTTAAAAATATATTAAATAATTTGGCCCCAGTCTTATTAAAAAACTAAAACAATCATTTAAAATTCACGTTTAGGCCAGCCCAGCTTGCTGAAGCAATAAGGTCTTGAGGGCACAGCGAAAGGCGCGTAGGTCAGGGATCATCCGTATCTCCGGGGCCAATTCATTCCAGAGGGCAGGTGCCCCCACAGTGAAGGCTCTCCCCCTGGGGGTCGCCAGTTGACATTGTTTGACCGATGGCACCCTGAGGAATCCCTCTCTGTGGGAACGTATTGGCCGGTGGGAGGCTATTGGTAGCAGAAGGCGATCTCGTAAGTAAGCTTCATGGTGCTTTTACAGCCCTCTCTAAAAGGTTCAGAGACACAGCACATTGCCCCCCAATAATCTGGGTCCTCAGTTTACTGACCTCGGAAAGATGGAAGGCTGAATCAATCTTGAACCAGCCAGGATCAAACTGCTGGCAGTCAGCAGAGTTAGCCTGCAATATTGCATTCGAATTACTACTGTGCTGGAATAGAATAGAATAGAATAGAATAGAATAGAATAGAATAGAATAGAATAGAATAGAATAGAATAGAATAGAATAGAATAGGGTAGGGTAGGGTAGGGTAGGGTAGGGTAGGGTAGGGTAGGGTAGGGTAGGGTAGGGTAGAGTAGAGTAGAGTAGAGTAGAGTGTATAGAATAGAACAGAACAGAACAGAATAGCAATAGCAATAGCAATAGCAACAGTACCTAAGACTTACAGATTGCTTCATAGTGCTTTACAGTCCTCCCTAAGTAGTTTACAGAGTCAACACATTGCTCCCAACAATCTGGGTCCTCATTTTACTGACCTTGGAAGGATGGAAAGCTGCATCAACCTTGAGCCGGTCAGAATCGAACTCTTGGCAGTGAGTTAACCTGCAATACTGCATTCTAACCACTGCACCACCATGGCTCGTCGTATCCAGTTGCAATCTGGATGCAATCATGACCAGCTACAAACCATAGTGAAGGTACTACAAAATATGTTGACTGGAAGAGTCATGCTGGCTACATGACCATGGAAATGTCTTCCGACAATGTTGGCTAAGAAACAAAGATGAACACCGGTCCCTAGAGTCAGAAATTTCACCTTTACCTTTAAAATCAGTAAACATTCATCTTCTTCTCTCTTTTTTTTTAATCTATTTTTTTTTTGTTCCATTTCTCATCGTGCATTCAATTACTTAACGGAATGAATTGATCAAACTTGTGGATGGATGTCAATTAGATGAAGGATTTCTGGACTGGAATAGAATAGAGTAGAGTAGAGTAGAGTAGAGTAGAGTAGAGTAGAGTAGAGTAGAGTAGAGTAGAGTAGAGTAGAGTAGAGTAGAGTAGAGTAGACAACCCTTTTCTCATTGACAATTCCTGCTTTTTCATGTAGAACTTTGCCATTTAAGAATATATTTGCATCTTACCTTCAGACAATAACGCTTCAGGTACCTTTGACAAACTCTATGGAGATTCTCTGTCATCCAGCTCATGGTTGTCCCAAAGGTGCTTTTTCAAAAGGCAATTGGACTTACTTGTTCTTTTTTTTCCCCTTGAAGATGTTTCACTTCTCATCCAAGAAGCTTCTTCAGTTCTGAAGAAGAACTGAAGAAGCTTCTTGGATGAGAAGCAAAACATCATTGGGGGGCGGGGGGGGAGACAAGAAAGTCCAGTTGCCTTTTGAAAAAGCAAAAGAGCCAAGGTGATGTAGTGGTTAAAGTGCAGCACTGCAGGCTACTTCAGCTGACTGCTAGCTGCAGTTCAGCAGTTCAAATCTCACCAGTTCAAGGTTGACTCAGCCTTCCATCCTTCCGAGGTCAGTAAAATGAGGACCCAGATTGTTGGGGGCAATAGGCTGACTCTGTAAACCACTTAGAGAGAGCTGTAAAAGCACCATGAAGCGGTATATAAGTCTAGGTGCTGTTGCTAGTGCTATCCTTGGGACTTTGACCAACTCAAACATAAATATTACAAAACTGTGTAACTAGTTCAAAGAGAATTAGTAACTATTCAGGTTTTTTGGCCCTGAAATAGCATCTCCATTTGTGTGATGGTGTTGATGATGACTGAAGTATTTTGATTTGACATTACTTTGAAAGTTAAGCATTTGGCAGATAAGCATTAGAGTATTCACTTGTGGTTAGAGATGGACGAAGGAAAAAATAATCTACTTTTGCTTGAAACTTTTTTCCTGGCTTTGATTTCTGTGATCAGCAATAAAATATGTACATTACAAGTAGGGTATTGTTGTTTTTTTAAATGTTAGAAGTTTAAAGGCCCAGTTTATCTGCAGTCTTGATCCTTTCTTTTCCTTTTTTTTTTTTTTATTTTGAAAGGATGCAGATCTGGGATGTCAAAAAGAGACAACAATCATGGAAAAGGCTCTTCTGCCTTCTTCAATGGAGGCTTGAAAAGAATTTTATATGCTGTGAACTTTGTCAGATGTTGGCAAAAGCTCACTGTAGTATTTTCTTCTTCTTCTTCTGAGCCTTCAAACTACGATTTGGGATCATTTCAGACATTTTAGATCAGGGGTGTCAAACTCGGTTTCATTGAGGGCCGCATCAGGGTTGTGTTTGACCTCAGAGGGATGGGTGTGGCCATGGTGGGTGTGGCCAGCTCAATGTCACTCATGTCGGGAGGCCAAGTGCTAAGGCAGAACTTCCCTGAGACCTTCCCTCACTTTCATTATAATCTTCCTTCCTTCCTTCCTTCCTTCCTTCCTTCCTTCCTTCCTTCCTTCCTTCCTTCCTTCCTTCTTCCTTCCCCTCTTTCCTTATTTTTCCTTCCTTGCCCTCTTTCCCTCTTCCCTTCTTCCCTTCTTTTTCTTTCTCTTTCCTCTTTCTCTTTCTCCTTTCCTGTCCCTTCTTGCATGCTCAGATGCAAAAGTGGCATATACAACGGACATAGCTAGTGGCAGCTTCAGCTGGCTTTAGTTGATCTCAGAAAGTTGAGCTGAATCATATCTGGTTGAGACTTAGTTGGGAGGCAACCAAAAAAAAAAAAAATCCAAGGACAATAGATGAGAAGTCAAATAAATAAAAAAAATGTTAGAAGAAGACATAAAAGCCACTTGGGTACCACTGCCAAGGAAATGCAGGCTCTCCCAGCTTTACAAATGCAACTGATTTTAGCCTTCCATACAGAGCAAATAATAGAAAATCATGGCAAGAGGTTTGCAATCCTAATTTTGCCTATAAATAGATGATGTCTGAAAGCAGGCTACATCCTAGAATTTTTGTGCAGGACCATAAACGTCCTTCTAATAAATATCATTGACCGGAGCTTTGAAAAGCCCATTCTTTGGCTGATCTCTTTTCATCTTAATGGCATGGAGGAAAGCTTGATAGAACAGAGTAATTGTGGGAGGAAAAAAGGTTTATTTGTTTGGGAAAGATCTAGTGTATGATGTCTGAGCACCTGACAGCTAATGAATGCAGGTATACCTTCTTAACTGTGCCAGCCAATACAAGTGATTTCAGTCAATTAAATGAAAAATATTCAGTAAGTCTTACAGGGAGCCATTAAGCAAATTTGTTTTGTTGTTGTTGTTGTTGTTTTTTTCCTTCTTTCTTTTCTAAGTCAACACTTCTGATAAAACATATTCCAGTCTGGCTATTCATTTATTCTGAAGTCATAATGGCAGTTGGAAATGGCTAGGAAATCTCTAACCCATGTAATACGTTTGTTCACATTGTGCAATGCACAACGTGAGGGGAGATTGGGGGATGAGGTGGTGACCCATTTATTGTCTTAATTAAACTTTTTGTTTAGCCTTTAGAGCAGTGGTGGAATTCATTTTTTTTTTTTACTACCAATTCTGCGGCCGTGGCTTAGTGGGCATGGTGTGGCTTGGTGGCCGTGGCTTGGTGGGTGTGGCAGGGGAAGGATACTGCAAAATCTCCATTCCTTCCCCACTCCTGGGGGAAGGATATTGCAAAATCTCCATTCCCACCCCACTGTGGGGCCAGCCAGAGGTGGTATTTGCTGGTTCTCTGAACTAACCAAAATTCCGCTAATGGTTGTCCAGAACCTGTCAGAATCTGCTGAATTTCATGCTCCGAAGGTGGGATATTTTGCTGCATGGTGTAAACAAGGAGAAGAAACACTGGAAAAAATGTGGGTTTTTTTCCTCTCTCTCTCTCTCTCTCTCTCTCTCTCTCTCTCTCTCTCTCTCTCTCTCTCTCTCTCCCTCCCTCCCTCCCTCCCTCCCTCCCTCCCCCTCTCTCTCTCTCTCTCTCTTTCTGCCATGTATTCATAACATGGCAACAAAGATTCTAGGCAAGGATATCCTGCACTGTGAGATTGGGAAGAGTTGGAGTAGAAGCCACCTTGACTTCCTGGACACAATGGGACACAACTCTAATAAACCAAAGAACAAAATGAGGCAGGCCCAAATTCAAGTTAATTCCCTGCCATTGAAGCTCAGTAGATGATCTGGAGCTGGATGGTACCTCTCAGCTAAAGTTTTCTTCCAAGTTTTGGGAAGCAGGTGGTGAGAGAGGGTCCTATCTATGCTATTTGATGTTCTTGGAGAAAAGCTTGGGTAACACATTTAATAAATCCTCACTATCATCATCAACACAAGGAATCAAAATAGTAGTCATGCATAGTCTTCTCCTTCTCCTCTCGTTTTCCTCCTTTTCCTACTCCTCTTCCTCCTACTCCTCCTTTTCCTTCTTCTCTTCCTCCCTCTCCCTCTTGTTGAGTTCTTTGCCCTAAAACAGTGTTGGCGAACCTTTTTGACACTGAGTGCTGAAACAGGGGGAGCACATGTGTGTGCCAGAAACCGGAAGTGCAGACACCCAGTGCACATGCGCACACCAGGAAGATGATCTTCCGGTTTCTGGTGTGCACATGCGCACTGGCCACCTGGTCTTCCAGTTTCTGGTGTGCATGTGCATGCAAAGACCAGCTGGCCGGTGCACATGGGTGTGCCAGAAATAGGAAGATCACCTTCCTGGTGTGCAGATGCACATCGGGTGGCTGCTCTTCTAGTTTATGGCACTCCCGCATGCGTGAAGACCAGCTGGCTGGCGCACTGGAACCCAGAAGAGCAACTGGCGATTGCTCGTGTGCCCAGAGAGATGGCTCTGTGTGCCACTTCCAGCACCTGTGACATAGGTTTGCCATCATGGCCCTAAAATGTCACCTTGTTGTGGCCCATCAGCGGCCTGTGCAGATTGTAGCTGATTCTGACAACGAGGAGGCTGGTGTGGTGCTGCGCCAGCAGCCTGTGCTGCTGGCACTTGACTCAGACAATGAGGAGGCTGGAGAAGATGTGGGATTCAGCCAGGGCCTTCAGAACCTCCAGATGCTCCTCAAAGTGAAGAGAACGAAGTGGAGGAGCCTCTTCTCGATGCACGGGCGCGCAGAGGTGGCAAAAGGCAGGAGTGGCTCCTCAGGAGGAGGTCTCCTCGAGAGTAAGGCTTGGGCTAATTGGCCACTCCCTTAGCCTATTTAAGGAGGAACACCGACTGAAGCAACTTGTAGGGAACAACTTTAGTTCACTCTCCTTCGCGTCTGGATTCTCTGTAAATTGCTTCTGGGCTTTCTGCCAACCATAGTAAGATTGTGATTACTTTATCTTTGGTTTCTTGTAGGCTGTTAAGAAAGTTTATTAACAACCTTTGTTTGAAATAGACTGAGTTACTTTAGTAAATTAAGTTTTGTACAGACTTTGTGTGAGCTGTTTCTTTGGGGTCCATAGCTGGGGCAGAACACACCTTTGCAGCCAATGATTCCTACTGTACCAGTAAAATGGACATTTCCCCACAATTGTCTTCCTTGCTCTAGGTCAACCTCAGAAGGCCACATGTAGGCCTTGTGTTTGATAGGTAGCCTGCTAATAAACTCACTACCGGTGATGAAGTTGATAGGGTTTGCCCTGAGTGCAGTTCTTGTTCTTGTTCTCTAGAAGCTATGCAGTTATACTTAACTTGTGTCACCTTAGGCAGCAGGAATCTTATGAATACTTTAAATAGTCGTAGGTCTTCAGTGACCTGAATGCTGTCTAAGACCTTTGTCTCTTTGTCATCTAGCTTTTTTTTTTTAAATTCCAGCCCTTGCAATTTTCCTGCTTGTCTAGGAAAACAAAGGCAAAGGTTGCCATGCACCTAATTAGCTAGAAACCTTGGCCTATGGACTACTGTACGTCTGATAGACTTAGAAGCTGAACTTTAATAACCTGAAGAAGTATAAGGCAAAATAATTGATGGCATAGATTAAATTTGACAGAAGAAAACTGCATACACAGCTGTATTATTTGCAGACTTACCAGGCATGACTATTAGTGGGAGACTCGCTCAATTGATGAGTTCCTTTCATGGTTTGGCCCTGGTGGACTTAGTTGGCAGTAGAAGAAATCTTACAAACAGCTGGCAAGTTGGACTTCCCACCTAAGGTATTCTCACCAAGTCCTGCGTAATGATACGTTGAGAGATTGACAGACTATAAAATGCTGGTTAGACTTCTGGCTATTCAAACCCTTGGCTAGCTGCAAAGCATAATCAAGAGAGCAAGATTCTCAGTGTCTTTCTCAATAAGTTTTAACGCCAAGATGTTGGAGTTCAGAATTTTTTTCAGAATTGTGATAGATAACTCCTTTGTTAAATGTCTATGGAGAGTCTCAGTCATCCAGGTCATGGTTCTCTCAAAGGTGTTATTTTTTTCAAGAGACAAATGGACTTTCTGGTTTTTCTTTGAAAGACGCTTTGCTTCTCATCCAAGAAGCTTTTTCAGCTCTTGGGATCAGAGGCAGAGCTGAGGAAGCTTCTTGGATGAGAAGTGAAATACCGTATTTTTCGGAGTATAAAACACACCTTTTTCCCCCCTAAAAGGGGATGAAAATTTAGGTGCGTCTTATATACCGAATGTAGCCCCGCCCACCCACTGGCACCCACCCTTTGGCCTCTGCCTTGCAGCACTTACCTCCTTGCAAGCAAACAGCAAAAAAAGAAAAAACAGTTCCTTTCAGCTTCAGCACAGACTAATTAGCACATGTTGATTGGATCGGCCTCCTGACTCTCAGTTGATTTGCTCTCAGCTGTTTTGCGCAGGGCTCTGCTGCAGGCAAGAAAATTGCTGGAGCAGATTTTTTTTCCCCCTTGTGTTAATCAAGCTATGCTGAAAACGAAACTGAAAGTAAAGCAGGCTGTTTGCTGTTTGCTGCAAGGAGGCAAAATTGCTCAGAGACACAGGCAGAGGGAGATTTCTTTTTCTTTGTTTCCTCACCAAAAAAGGTAGGTGCGTCCTATATTCCGGTGCATCTTATACTCTGAAAAATACGGTATCTTCAAAGAAAAACGAGAAACCCAATTGCCTCTTGGGAAAAAAAAAACACCTTTGGGATAAATTCTTTGTTAGTGAAAGTGGGATATAAAACAACTAAATAAACCTGGGAGTTCAGATTAAATTGGTAGAGTCCCTTCCTTCCTTCCTTCCTTCCCTCCTTCCTTCCCTCCCTCCTTCCTTCTGTCCTTCCTTCCGTCCTTCCCTCCTTCCTTCCCTCCCTCCTTCCTTCTGTCCTTCCTTCCTTCCCTCCTTCCTTCCCTTCTTCCTTCCTTCCTATCTTCCTTCCTTCCTTCCTTCTTTCCTTCCTTCTATCCTCCCTTCTCTCCCTCCTTCCTTCCCTCCTTCCTTACTTCCTTCCCTCCTCCTTCCCTCCTTCCTTCCTTCCTTCCTTCCTTCCTTCCTTCCTTCCTTTCTTTTCTTTCCCTTTTTCTGTTGCAAAACATGAGCCAACTAGAGAAAAGGACACGTGTGTACACATAATGAATTAAAAATATATTTTGCCCCTTAATCATTCCTGGTAATTTTATTCATGGAAACTGTTACGAGGCTGAGTACTATGTGATAAATACTTTAAGTCAAATCAAGGTGCACAAATTACTTCTACCTTTTGGCTTATTCCATCTGAATGATGTGTACTGTGGCAAAATGCTCTTAAAACAGATGCGTTTGCCACAAGGAATGTCTGTGGTGTCTACTTTTTCTTGCGTTCAAGTGCTTTTCCTGTCTAACATCAACAAACAGTGTGAGGAGTTCTATCGTTTCAGGAAATCATTACGTGTGAAGTAAACCCTGATGGAGTACAATTAATTCAGGTATAATTTCCCCCTATTAGCTATCAAATCAGAGGTATTTATTTACTTTCTATTGGTACAAATATTAGGCTTAAGACACAACCTCCTTTATTGAAATTAATAGTGTTTTAATAATTCAGAGTAAATGAAACACCATGAAGAAATCCTGAGGCTGATGTATTGTAGGCTCGAACGTAGGCTCAGAATGCTGCATTATTATCTACTCAATTTTAATGAAATGAGAGAGGAAAAATAATAAAGTGTACTGAGCCTATTAAAGCTAAAGAGCTTAAAATCATAGGGTATATTTTTCACCTAAAAAAAAAAAACAGAAACAAAAACTAGCAATGATACACTAGTTTTGCGAGTCTGTAATTACCAATGATTCACACCAATAACATGTGTGAATAAGTAAGTTACAGAGAAAGCAGACTATGCGAGTAGGTAGTATAGGTAGTTACTTGGATTGCATTTGTTCATCTCTCCCTCTCTCTGTCTTTTTACTACATAAGGTTTTTTTTGTTGTTGTTGTTGTTGTTGATTAATTGTAATGGACCCTGATTCTTTTATGAACTTTTTGAAGAAGCTTCCTTTAGATTAGGGGTGTCAAACTCGTGGCCCCTGGGCCGGATGCATCACGCACTGGCCACACCCATCCCCATTTTAGCAAAGGGAAAAAAAAAGTCGCTATATATATCACGTGATGACAACATGATGCCGTGAGTTTGACACCCTTGCTGGCAAGCTTTGTTTGGCGTGTGAGCTAGAAGTTCCTGAATATCTGTTCAGCAAATGAAATTCATCCCACCATCATTCCTTATTATTTTAAAAGCTAATAGTGGTCTCAAATTAATTTAAGGTACAAATTGACTGTTTCCTAATGTGATTTGATTGTTTATTTGTTCCCTGTGACTATCATTAAGTGTTGTACCTTATGATTCTTGATGAATGTATCTTTTCTTTTATGTACACCGAGAGCGTATGCACCAAAGACAAATTCCTTGTGTGTCCAATCATACTTGGCCAATAAAAAAATTCTATTCTATTCTATTCTATTCTATTCTATTCTATTCTATTCTATTCTATTCTATTCTATTCTATTCTAAATGGGAAGGTGATCATCCCATTATCTTCATGGTACTTTTCTCATATGCTTACCACTCCATTTTTTTATCTCTGTAATCCCTGAATTTGGGGTAAAGTCAGGGTGACTGGATGGAGTTTTTACTGTCCAGATGCCCTTCTTTACGCCATGTGGAGTTCGCAGCATTTTTTTTTTTTTTTGCTCCCTAGGAGAGAGAAACATCTGCCTCTACCTAGAATTGAACTTCCAACCTTCCAAATGTGAAATGAGCATCTTCACCACTAGGCCACCACACTGCTCTCTCATATGCTTATCCCTGAGAGGGACTAAACTGAACATGGACAGTTTATATTATCATGGGAAAATGAGGACATGAAGAGCAATGACATTCACAAGAAAGGGGATGCTCATTAAATCCTCCTTTGTGTGGATTTAGCTAGTCAAATCATGTGCATGCGTTGCACATGAAGAAGGTGTTGGTGTGGCCCGCTGGTGGCCTGCAAAGCTGGCAGCAGAGGAGGTTGGGGAGGAACATGGGCCAGTCCTGGAGTCTGGGGAAGGCTCGGATGAGGGCTCTGTGTTGGAGGCAGAGAAAGGGGCATATGGGAGGTACGTGCTGCCTCCGGAGCCTCCAGAGTCGGATATCAGAGAGGCAGAGGAACAGGAGGAGCCTGTTCCCAGTGTGCACATGTGCAGAGCTACCAGAAGGCAAGAACAGTTAAAACAAATGGGATGACTCGGGAGTAAGGCTTGGAGATGATTGGCTCTTCCCATAAGACTTAAAAGAGGAGCAAAGGCACATGGGCCTTTGCAGGAAGCAACGTTGTTAATTCTGTTCAGTTTAAAGCCTGAAGCTCTGTTTGATTCTGGACTCTGTGTGGCTTTGCCAATTAGGTCTTTGACAGTGTGTCAAGGGAGATAAAAGTGGGTGATTATCCCGAAGGATTTATCCCAAAGGACTCTTTACAACTATTTGGGACTCATCTGTGAATGAACAGAATTCACAGCTGTTGCAATAAAAGAGGATTTTTGGGACTACTTGTGTGTTTTACTGACTCAGGAAGCCTAGGTCAGAACAGTTGGGAAACTGCCAGCCAGACTGGAAGGTGAGGTCAAGTGAGGAATTAGCCTTGAGTCCTTACATAGTCACAAGAGACATAAGCTTGATCCCTAGATACATGATATCTTATTTGCCTATTCCCAAGGGGAAAGGCAAACAGTCTGGAAAACTGTTGTAAAATAAGTTGCTGACATATTTTGTTCACATGTGGCTTTGGTTGCTCACCCCCGACAGGAAGATACAAAGACAGAAGTTCAAACTTTGGACTGTATTCTCCTGAGGTTTAGTAGAGCAGTTTCTATGCATATTAATCTCAGCTTTTAATTCCATCTTGTTTTCACTTTTCCACTTCAGTATCTGACAAAGTGCCAGAAATATAGTGATTGTTGCTAATGCTATCTCGTAATATATATAAAAAAAAAATCTTGGAAATTAGACTCGAAGTACCATTAACACATTTTTTTTTCTTTACTATATAAGACCATTAAGGCTTTGATACTATAAAAACAAATCTACCGTAACTGAGCCAAGTACGTAACACGTATCTTAGGGAGAAACAGTTGCCTGAATCTTGAAATGAAGGATTTTGAAGTTTATTTCAGATTTCACTTTCTTCTCTTATAGATGAGTATGTTCCTTTGGGGGGGAAAAAATTGGGGGAAATTGGTAACTACGTCTTCATTTACTTAATAAGCACATGGTTTGTTTTTCAGTCTGATCGCAAAGTTGTTGTGCAGGTAACACAACATTTTTATTTAAAGATTTATATGGCAGACTATCTGAAGCAACCTTGGGAGGCTCACAGCATGAAAACCGTTTTAAAAAAAAAAACATTTTAAAAAATAGCTGCTTTCCTACATCATTTTGAACTTGATATTAAATCATGAACTTGTCATTGATTATGAACTGGAAGTCTCTCTTGTGAGCTTGCTCTAAAAACATCGGAAATGTATACATCACTCTAATCTAAAAAGACCTTCAGTGTTGTACTGGAGGGATAGCATTCATACCAAATAAGATAATAATAAATCAATTGTCCTTATCAACAGCTGCAGCTCTGCTTCTTTCTTTACCAAAACATCGTAATTGCTTAATTTCTGGTAGCCTCCCAAAACAGCTAGATTTGTAAGTACCTTTCCAAATGCCCTAAAAATGACAGCTACCTTGTCTTGGTACAAAATGTTTCAAAGGAGAGGCAGCCTCCAGAGAGAATACAAAACATTTGCTAGACCAATTCTCGAATACAGCTCATCTGTGTGGAACCCGCACAACATATTGGACATTAATACAGTTGAACGTGTCCAGAAATATTTCACAAGAAGAATCCTCCCCTCCTGTACTCACAACAAAATACCTTATGCCACCAGACTTGAAATTCTGGGCTTAGAAAATTTAGAACTACGCTGCCTTCGGTACGACCTAAGTGTAGCTCATAAAATCATCTGCTACAATGTCCTACCTATCAATGACTACTTCGGCTTCAACCGCAACAATACACGAGCACACAATAGATACAAACTTAAAGTGAACCGCTCCAAACTCGATTGCAGAAAATATGACTTCAGCAACAGAGTAGTCAGCCTGGAATGCACTACCTGACTCTGTGGTCTCATCCCAAAACCCCCAAAACTTTAACCTTAAACTGTCTACTGTAGACCTCACCCCATTCCTAAGAGATCTCTAAGGGGCGTGCATAAGAGCACCAGCATGTCTAGCGTCCCTGTCCTAATGTTTCTTCTATTTGTATCTATTTTATCTATCCAATCTATGTTTATACTTATTACCCAATATGTTCTTGACAAAAAAAAAAAAGAATGACCATTTTTAGCTTCTCTTAATCATATCTCAAGATATGATCAAGAGCCTTGATGGTACAGTGGTTTAATGCACCCTGTTATTAACACAGCTGCCTGCAATTTCTGCTGGTTCGAATCTCTCCAAGGCTCAAGGTTGACTCAGCCTTCCATCCTTTCTAAGGTAGGTGAAATGAGGACCCAGTTTGTGGGGGCAATAAGCTGACTTTGTATAAATATACAAAAGTATGAAGGCTATTGCTTAACGCATTGTAAGCCACCCTGAGTCTCCGGAGAAGGGCGGCATATAAATCAAATTAAAAAAAAAAAAAAAGATAGGTGAGGCTCTTCACCCTCTCTTCCCATTTAATCTCAACGGGCAGAAGCTTTCTGGAAAAGAAGGTTAAACACTTTGTTTCTGAGCCACAGAGGGCCTTATTGACAATGGCTGCCACCTTGAGTTGCGCTTAGAAAGACGTCAATCACTCGTGCAGCTCTGACAGCATAGGTGTTATACAACAAGTAACAGGGCTGCCTCATTAGCGCACCAATTCCTTCATTTTGTACAATGATGCTTCTAGGTGATCTTCCAAGTTAATGCTCGTGTAAATGGTAATTTATCTGAAGTAGGTTTTTGTCCTTATTTAATAGGTCTTTTCCAGAACTAGAAACTTTTTAATGCAACCATTGTTCCTTTATTAAAGGTGTGGTGTGGTGGCCTAGAGGCGACGCTCTCACCTCACAATCAGGAGGGTTTGTGAGTTCGATCCTAGGTAGAGGAAGATATTTCTATCTCTGGGCACAGTGAGGATATATATGCTGAACAAAACTCCGCATTGGCAAAAGGAAGGGCATCCGGCTATTAAAACACTCTGCTAGCTCCATTCAGTTGCCCAGACTCCATCCTGCAAGGGATTATGGGGTTGTTAAAAAAAGATGATTGTTCCTTTATTAAAAACACAATTCTCCCTATCAAAAACACATGTTCCTTTTCAGGCAGAACTTTTACAAACAAATTATTTTTAGCTGGTTTTTAGGAATCCCCATGGATGGGTTTTGTCTGTCCATTTTGGCAGGTCCTGATAATCCAGGATCTAAAAATCAAGGGTACATTTACAAACTGTTACAATAACAGTTAAGAAAAGTAAGGCACAAGGGGAGATGAGTTGTTTGTTACCAGCAGCAGATGCTAACGTCTCCAGTATCCCTGCTCCTCCATGACAATCCATTTCTGCATGGTAGCCATTATAAGAACAGATAGACTAGTCTTTAAGAGGTCAAAATACAGAAGAAAATGAAGAGAAAGATCTTCCAGAAGTGAGGGAAGAGTTACTGATGGGTGCTCTAGAGACTCAACAACAAGAGATAGACGTTGAGGCAGATGAAATACTTAGATTAAATGTGAGTGATGTAAGGAGATACAAGATCCGAAGGGAGGAGCATGGGAAACTTCTCCAAAAGTCAATAAGAGTTAAAATACTAAAAAGGGCAAGAGATGACAGTTAGATATAGAATGCTTCTTAATATGGTAATTGTTTCATGAAGGACTAGAAAATTAGGTAGAAGGTAGAAATTGGGAAAATAGTATTATGTATAGTGAGACATAATAGAATACATTATAATTACTATGTATATGTAAATGTTAGAAGTTGAAAGATTATTATTATGTATACGCAAATAGTATTATTAGTATTATTAGTATTAGTATTATTAGTGGTATTTTATGTTATTTTATATATATATATATATATATATATATATATATATATATATATATATATATATATATATATAAAATCAGAAACAAAACATTTATAGATCCCCATTTCTTTCCAGATTTGTCTTCCTCTATAAGGATCAGCTTTGACTTTTCCCACCATTTCAGATCTGCATTTATGAATCCATACCACCTTGCAACGGTCATTACTGCAACAAATAATCAAGACTTTTGCCTGTGATCTTCAACAAAGCATTAATGTCAAACATGAATCGAATTTCTTTTTTCTCTTGTGCCATTAAAACAAAACAAAGCAAACCCTTTAAAACCATTAGGCTACAGAGCCGTTACCTTCCACTCGCAACGCCAAATCTTTCTAGTGTAAATGTCACTCCATTTGGAAATCCATAATTTAAATAAATACAATCACAACATAATTGTTGCTGTTCAACCTTGGATAGCCAATGAGATCGAGCCCAATAATCAAGACAAATCAATGACGATGTAGCAGCATTGCACACAAAAGTATATCCAGATTGCCTACTTGAAGGAATAATCTATGTTTAGAATAGAGTAGAGTAAAGTAGAGTGGAGTGGAGTGGAGTGGAGTGGAGTGGAGTGGAATGGAGTGGAGTGGAGTGGAATGGAATGGAATGGAATAGAATAGAATAGAATAGAATAGAATAGAATAGAATAGAATAGAATAGAATAGAATAGAATAGAATAGAATAGAATAGAATAATAGAGTTAGAAGGGACCTTGGAGGATTCTAGTCCAACCCTCTGCTTAGGCAGGAAACCCTACACCACTTCAGACAAATGGTTATCAAACATTTTTTAAAAACTTCCAGAGTCGGAGCATTTACAACTTCTGGAGGCAAGTTGTTCCACTGATTAATTGTTCTCACTGTCAGGGAAATTCTCCTTAGTTCTAAGTTGCTTCTCTCCTTGATTAGTTTCCACCCATTGCTTCTTGTCCTGTCCTCAGGTGCTTTGGAGAATAGCTTGACTTTGTCTTCTTTGTGGCAGCCCCTGAGATATTGGAACACTGCTATCATGTCTCCCCTGGTCCTTCTTTTCGTTAAACCAGACATACCCACTTCCAGCAACCGTTCTTTATAGGTTTTAGCCTCCAACAATCATCTTTGTTGCTCTTCTCTGCACTCTTTCATGTTAAGTAAGTGTATGCTTACTATAAGAAATGAAGAGATATGAGGTGGGAGGTGGAATGGGGACTGGGGACTTCATTGTCTAACTTATTCATTACAGCATTGATGTGGAACTTATCTTCTGTCAGCTCAGATACAGGCCCATATATCTCAGGTTACATCTTATTCAATGAAATAAAAGGGACAGATAAACTACCTAATTCTTTCCTAATTATGTTCTAGGAAATTTAATGCTGGTTTAAGAAAGAACCACAGTAGAAGTAGTCCTTGACTTACAAGCACAATTGGGACCTGAAACCTGGTCTGCAGTTGTTAATCAAGGCATCCACCAGACTGGATTTATTTTTCTGATATTTTCTTTCAGCAAATGCCATGGTCATTAAGCAAGTCCATTCTTTTGATGTCCAGCAAAAAATGTTGCAAATCATGATCATTGAAACCGGTTGTATATTTGAGCCAATTGCCAAATGCCCAAAATCCAGTTGTGTGAGCAGGAAGGGGTGTGTGTGTGACATTTTATGATGCATGGAAGTGATTTACAGGCTGTAAAACACCTATTCCAAGGTTATCATAACTCCAGTCATAAAACTGTTGGTTGTAAGTTGAAGACTGTCTGTAATATCCATCATTGTGGTCCCAGTTTCTGTATATGAAAGTTCAGGTACATTATCACGTGGCAAATTTTGATTGGCTTTGTCTTAGATCAGAAACTAAGCATGAGTAGGTTAATATTTGGATAGGAGACTTCCTGGTAGAAGTTACATTGGTGCGCCTGTAAAGTCTTTGGGAGTTGTGTTTGACTTGAAGGAGAGGCTATAATTTTAATATCGAACAATGTATAGTATAGTATAGTTTATTGAATAGCCCGAAGGCCTTTTCAAACAAAACAGAAAAGAAAAAGGGAAAAAGATAAAACAGTTACAAAAATAGCAATCTAAAAATATATGACAGATGACATTAAAATTTTACCATATCAAATTTCAATAGCTAAGTTGCCAAGACTAGAAGACTAGATAACCCAAATAGGATAGCTCCTCTCTAACTGAGCTCATCTTTCTTACAGGATTGGCCTGTATCAACTCTTCCATGACACATGTGGAAGTGGAGCTTAACTTAGAGGCTACCTACTTGGTATCGATTCTACCATGGTTTTCTTCACCCAGAAAATCCGTGGAGTGTCACTTTGCTTGAAGTTTCAAATAATATCTGGCAGAGTAGAGAGCAATAAGTACAAAAAAAATGGTGTCGATTTAGAACATTAAGCTTTTCAGCACTATGCTGTCTGATTTCATATTCTTGTACCAGATCTAAGCCTTGTTTGAATACCACCATAAACCAGCATCAGGAGGTGAGACGGTCATTAAAAAGAAGCATAGAGGAACTATATTTGTCTTCATCTACATCTATATCCAGCATGGGGAGAAAGAGAGAAGGGGGGGAAAAAAAAGCAAATCTGAAAAGAATTATGAAAGACATAAAAGACACGTAAGTATAGAGCATTAGACGGGTTTAGGGATCTCTACAGAGTAGAAGAATGAAGTCTTTGTGCTGTCTACATGTTCAGCTTCAAAAGCAAAAGGATGCAATCCACAAAATGCTCGCCCTTGTAAGCAAGCATCTGTTTTGTCCAGTGTTCATCTGGAGCCTAATTTCTTATCAGACTTCCGAAGCCATTTGGAGATTTATAGCTGTTGAGGACAATCATAGCAGGGATAAGCTGCCCGTGAACTTTTAAGGGCGGCTGAGAGCAGAGAAGGAATTTTAAGCCCCAAAATGTGTTGCCAGGACCCAATTAAAACAATCCATCTTTTGTCCACCAGCTGCACTGACCACCTGATTAGGTTCAGTACAAAGAATTGCCTTGTTAAGAGCAACAAGTCTTTTAACTCCTTAAGAACTGGGGAAATCTGTGCCATCAACTGGCTGTTAGGAAGGGAAAGTCAGGAATCATTACTTGTATCTCGGCCATCTGGCTTTGGAGAAAGTTTCCCGCAAGATGTAAGAATCCCCGAACAGAGCAGGGTTACTGATTCAATTTGTACAACGGTTATTTCAACAAACCGCCCCCCCCCTCCATTGAAATGTCAAGAAGCAATGACATTTGGTCAAACATGTATGAAATTGACCCAGCAATCTAATGAGACAGGAAGTCCTGAAATAGCTCAAGTTCTGGTAACAAATGCTCTGATCTGAAATCACTTCCTGGCCACCCCTGACACATAATGATTAAATGACATTTAATTTCATTGCTTAGGGGAACACGACATGTATACTTCATGTTCTCAAGAGGATTGTCCCCCCCCTCTCTCTCTCACACACACGCACAGAATAACTTTCACAATAAAGCTTTGGAACTGAAAATGGAGGGCAGAATTGGAACCTAGGTTAAGTTACCATGTATGGTGCTAAAACAAGGAAAAAGGAACAGCCAGCAAATTAGAGCATGTTTAATGAATCAGAGCACATTTAACTGTCTAGAACAACCTAGTTAGTAATCTAGGACAAGTTTCTTTTTTTTCCTCTTCTGACCGTACGTTACTTTTCCTTCATTGGGTAGCTGGCATTGTGGCATCTTTCTTTATTCCATGCATTTCTTATTTCTAAAGACATGATGTTTTTTTTATCTATTCAGAATACTTAGGATAAATCCACATTGAACATCTGAAAGTCATTTTTCTGCCTCTGCCTCTCCCTCTCCCCCTCCCTCTCCCTCTCTCCCTCTCCCTGTCTCCCCCTCTCTTCCTCTCTCTCCTCCTCTCTCCCTCTCCCTCTCTCTTCCTCTCTGTCCCTCTCCCTCTCTCCCCCTCTCTCCCTCTCCCTCTCTCTCCCTGTCTCCCCCATCTCCCTCTCTCTCCCTCTCCCTCTCTCTTCCTCTCCCTCCCTCTCCCTTTCCATTTCACTCCCCTCTCTCTCTCCCTCTCCCTCTCCCTCTTCCACTCCCTCTTGCTCTCCCTCTCCTTATCTCTCCCTCTTCCACTCCCTCTTCCCTCTCTCTCCCACTTCCACTCCCTCTCTCTTTCCCTCTCCTTCTCTCTCCCTCTCTCCCTCTCCCTCTCCCCTCTCCCTCCCCCCCCTCTCTCTCACTCTCTCTCTCGCCAAATTTGCTGTTAAAATCTTTTTTTCAACCCAGGGATTCCTTCCAGGGATTGTGATTCTATGCTTAAATCACCCAAAGTCACCATCTGCATCCACTAGCAATTTATTTTGTTGTTGTTTTAACCACTTAGTCATGTCCGACTTTTGGCGACTCTTGTCCGATTCGGGCTCTCCATGCTATCCTGTCAAGCACAGCTTCTTCCAATTGTTAAATGTTCTACTTTGTATCAGATTTGAAGTTACTGAGCCAGCCTGTCCTTTACTTGCTCTTTCTTCTTGTTCCACTAACCACTAACTATTCCTAGGTTCATTGACTTCTCCAATGAATTCACACACATAACATGGCCAAAGTAAATCAGACATAGTCTTATATTTTTAGCTTCTTAGTATAATTTATTTTTATACTGTTCAATTTATAGGCCCGGGTTTCAGTCTAGTTTTGTTTACTTTGCTTGTAAACAAAGTTTACTTTTGTTTGCTTGTTTTTAATTTGGGACATTCAGGGAAAACTCTCTGAGAAGATCAGAGAGCTGTTGGAAGAAATGTCCATCTGGGTTCAGTTCCAAGTGGGGTAAAAGACACTGGAAACATGGAGACAGTTTGGAAAGATGGTTTTTAATGGTGGACAGGATCACATGCCTTGATGATGTTGGGGGAAGGAGAGAAAGGGAAGAGATGCTGAGTATGTCTGGGTTTTATGCCCTCTCTGGGCTTTTGAATTTAAGCTTGTATTCTGATTGGTTGTCAGACTCCCATGGGGCCATGCAGGGGCAACTCTGTAGGCTGTGTTTTGAGTCCCAGGCTTGGTTGAATCTTGCTGAGTGATGCAATCTCCCCAGGTGCATTGTGGTGAGTTCTGTTGCTAGATGTAGCAGATGGTAGAGGGCTAATCCTATCATGTCTTGAGGGCAATGTCTTAATCCTTTCACCCTGGAGCTGAAGGTCTTTTGTGTTGTAGATAAGATCTTTTTTTTTTTTTTTTACTTTTGATTTGTATACCGCCTTACTCCCGAAGGACTCAGGGCGGTGAACAGCCAACAATAAAATACATAGATACAAAAAATTTAAAACCAGAATAAAATCAAATTAAATCATTTTGGCCCAAACAGATTAAAACACCCCAATAATTTAAAAACAGATTAAAATTTACATATTTAAAAAGGGAGAGATTAGGCCAAGCCCGCCTGATGGAATAAAAAGGTCTTCACAGCACGGCGAAAGGAGCGCAGATCCGGGATCCTCCGTATCTCCGGGGGGAGCTCATTCCAGATGGTAGGTGCCCCCACAGAGAAGATGTCTTTTGTCTTTCTGGGGCTATTAACAAAGATGATTTCCAAGAGCATGTTTCTCCTTTTCTCACCCAAGAAGGTATAATATTCCGCCTTTTTAATATTTCCTAGAATATTTCATTTTTCTAGGAGAGGGGTGGATGCTAACTTCCTTCAGAGCATCGGCCAATGCTTAAAAAGCTGTGTTGGTCAGAAGATGGCCATTTTGATCACATGCTAAATTGACATTTTCCTCCAATTCTTCAATCTTTGTCGGTGGCTGTTCCGTTCTCTCTTTTCCCCAGCCTGTTATCAGATCACATAGCATGAAGCTAGCTACAAAGGTGATTAACATGTTAATTGTGCTGTCACAAATTGCCCTACATCGGAATTTTGCAAGCCCGCAAATATCAGACAAGCAGTATGGTCGCTTCTGAAAAGGATATTCAAAACTGGGTGATTTAAAAAAAAAACAAAAAACATACTTGACTTTTTCCATCAGGTACCCATTTGTAGTGATAACCTTCCCCGACCCCAATTTAAATTGAAAAAAAAAATGATTAAATCATGTTACTGCTGGAACACAAAAGGCCAAAGATGTATTTATACGGTACAATGTACAAAAGAAAATTAATCTGAGCATTTAGTGAGTATGAAACCTCCTTGCTCTTTAAGGAAATCTTTCCAAAACTTAGTCAGATCTCAGACACATTATTTAGCCTTATCCTATAATAAATAAAGCATCAACATTTAAGACATGCTCCCTCTAGACCAGGGAGCATGCTGGAATAGGGCACCATTGAAAATGATATTTTTTTTACTATTTCTCCAGGCCATTTTTCTACATTATTTTCTACAGACCCCTCACATCCTGGACATAAATTGTTTCAACTCCTACCCTCAAAAAGACGCTATAGGGCACTGCACACCAAAACAACTAAACACAAGGACAGTTTTTTCCCGAATGCCATCACTCTGCTTAAGAACTAATTCCAACAACACTGTCAAATAATTTACTAAGACTGTATTACTATTATTCTTCTCTTCTTTACTAGTATCTATCTCTTCCCACTTATTACTATAACCATGTTGCTTATATCTTTCAATTACATTGTTTGTATTTGTTTCCTAGTACGATTTGATAGCTTATTAGTAACCTTGGCTATCACTAAGTGTTGTATCTTTTTATTCTTGATGAATCTATTTTATTCTCCTTATGTACACCGAGAGCATATGCACCAAAGACAAATTCCTTGTGTGTCCAATCACACTTGGCCAATAAAGAATTCTATTCTATTCTATTCTATTCTATTCTATTCTATTCTATTCTATTCTATTCTATTCTATTCTATTCTATTCTAATTATAATAAAAATGATTCTATAGTGCAAGTTAGTAAAATAATTCTCAAATATTGTAGAAAATAAAGTATGATTAAAAAAACCAAAGTAATTAATCACTTTTTTGAAGCTTCCGAAGACAGGAGCTTGTTCTTAAATCTAGAAATGAGTAAAGTTTTTGTTTTTTTTTAAAGTCTTCTCACCAAAGTCTTTTATTTCTTCTATCACTTTTCCAACTATAAAAATGACAGATTTAAACTTTGGGTCTTTCGAGAATATTAATTAGATTGAACCAACCACCCCCACATTTTCCACTGTTAACATGCCAAATTTAGAAAAGGATTTAAATTTTTATAGAATGAATAAAAATAATAGATAGAAAGATGAGAGGTTTACACATATTAGGCATTTTCTTTAATGTATGTTTAAATAATATGAGGATTACTTAAATTTGATAAATGTGATGGAGATTACTAACATTGTTAGCATGAATTGGATGAATATGAATGATACCCAGAAACAACTTTGCCTATACGTAATAGAGAAATGCTTAGATTGAACAAGAAAGTTATAGATGAAAATAGAGATAAAGATGAGGAGTTAGGCATTTTTTGTTTATGTATGTTTAAACAATATAATGAGGATTACTTAAATTTGATAAACGTGATATATTATTAATATTGTTACTGCAAATTGGATTAATATGAATGATACCCAGAACCAACTCTGTCCATAGACAATAGGGATATATTTTTTATAATAATAATAATAATAATAATAATAATAATAATAATAATAATAATAATAATAATAATAATAATAATAATATAATTTTTTAAAAAAAGAAAGAAAAGGAACAGGTTTTGGAGAAATCACTGGATTCCATACCTACTATAGTTTAGCCCAGGAGTCAGCAACCTGCAGCTCTGGAGCCGCATGTGGCTCTTTCACCCCTCTGCTGTGGCTCCCTGTCCCTCAAAATATGCATCACAACCGCCAATGTGCGACACCCGCCAGCACGCAATTTATTGAGCTTTTCAACCCCCTGATAGGCCAACCATGGATTAATCCAAGAAAAGAAAAGTTTCAGAAGAAAACAAAGTTTAATTCAACTACATATGCTAGTTTTATGGCCGCTCAAAAAATAGTCAGGCACGGGAAGGGTTTTGTGGCTCCTGGTGTTTTCTTTTCTGTGGGAAAGGAGTCCAAATGGCTCTTTGAGTTTGCAGATCCCTGGTTTAGCCCCTTCTGGACATTTTTTTTAGCACTGAGTTACACATATATCTTTTTTCTTGATGTCATGGAAGAAAAAGTCAACCAAACCTTGCCAAGGGCTTAGCAGAACATCTTCTCAAGCCTCAAGTAGTAATCAAGAATAGTTTGATTCCCTCTTCTTTGGGGCAGCCCCTGAGATATTGGAACACTGCTATCATGTCTCCTCTAGTCCTTCTCTTCATCAAATTAGACATACCCAGTTCCTGCAACCGTTCTTCATATGTTTTAGCCTCCAGTCCCCTAATCATCTTTGTTGCAAAATAAATTATTTTGAATAATTTATTTTGATTTGATGAGAGCAAGCAGTCTCAAGAATGAATTTTAGCTTGGGACAAGGAACTAGCAGTCAGGGTTATTCTTTTGAAAGGAAATGTTGAATCTGAGAACAAAACATATATGGTTTATTTTTGTTTTAATGTAATATCAGATTATCCATGAAGAGACAACAGTAACTCCGGAAATACTGATAGTAAACAGATAAATTGCAAGGTCGAGTTGCAAATTGGAATGCATCAGCAATCCTGAGAATTAATTTTGCTTTATCTCTATTCCCTTTTGGCAGCCTTGTGAAGTTGACCAGATTAGTATACCGACTCCCACAGGAACATCGATAAAATAAGCTAAAAAAGAGAATATTTCAAACCGGTCTATCCTTTGGCCCCATTATTTTTTTATCCCAGTGAATCAGATAAGAAATCCTAAATCTGTTTGTATTATTGTATTATTTCCAGGAATTTTTTAAAAATGTGATAGTCCTCTTGGGTTATAAAATCAGTTTCTGTCTGCCTGTCCCTCCCTCCATCTATCCGTCCATCCATATCTCTCTCTCTCTCTCTCTCTCTCTCTCTCTCTCTCTCTCTCTCTCTCTCTCTCATCTGTCTGTCAGTCTGTCTGTCTGTCTATCTATCATCTCTCTCCCTCCCCCCCCATCTGTCTATCTCAAGGTCATCTCCCCAACTACAGCCACCTATTCCTATATCTATAATCTATACTTCTACTTATTTGTATAATTAGTTTCAATTTTTTTTTTTGCATCCATTGGACATTATTAAGGATATTGTTTGAATGTCAATATAAGATTGCATTCTCCTTTATCCTTATCACTTTTGACATGTCAAAGAAACATTGAACGATAGATGTGTGAATTAAATAATAGAGTAATTGCACAATAACAAATAGATACCATTGACTAGGAATCTGTCAATACAGTCACCTACTTAGATTTTTCCAGACACGATATGGATTCTGTGGGCTGTTTTGTAACGTTTCATTTGAAAAACATGACTTTGTTCAAAATGGAATTGAATGGAATTTTGAATAGGTGTGTGCAACAATGGTGTGAATATACCATTTTTTTAAAAAAAAAATCCTACCACATACTTTAGAAAGTTTACGCTTGCAGCAAAAAAAAAAATGAGAATAATAATCCATTATAAACCTAGAATATGCAAGAAAACCTTGTCTTTCTTTTCTGCCTGTAGGCTAGCCTAGTTTTGGTACATGCTAACTCTTTTATGAGTTTGTTACAGTACTTAAGAAACTTGCAACAATTTCTTAACACCTCAAATAGCAGGTTTTGGGGTTTTTTTTACTCAGCTTATGCGTTCTGCTATGGGCCACTGACTGTACTATAATTGATAATAAAGAAATGAAATAGGCCAGATGCAAAAAGCAGGCTTACCCCCAAATTAAAGTTTGGGCTAATTGCTTAGATTTTGCTGTGTCACATTGTAGCCAAGAGTTACATATTTTGTGTCATGCCAAAATTGGGGGGAAAAGGAGGGAGGGAGGAAGGAGGGTGGGAGGGAGGGAGGGAGAGAAGGAATAAAGTTAAAAAGGAAGGAGGGAGGGAGGGAAGGAGGAAGGAAGAAAGGAAGGAAGTTAAAAAGGAGGGAGGGAGAAAGGAAAGGAAAAGAAAAGAAAAAAGAAAGGAAAGGAAAGGAAAGAAGGAAAGGAAAGGAAAGGAAAGGAAAGGAAAGGAAAGGAAAGGAAAGGAAAGGAAAGGAAGCAATGGATGGAAGCAAGCAAGCAAAGGAGTTAAAAAAGAGGGAGGAAAGAAAGTTAAAAAGGAGGGAGGGAGCAAGGGAGGAAGGAAGGAAGGAAGGAAGGAAGGAAGGAAGGAAGGAAGGAAGGAAGGAAGGAAGGAAATAAATTGTACATTTCTTAAAAAAAAACTGTCTAAAAGGAACATCACCTTTGCAGTGGAAGCAATTATCCAGAAAAATAGTGGATTCCTTTTTAATCTTTATCCATTCTATGAGTGGGTGGGTATTGCTAGAATCTGGCATATTTCTAACCTTGCCTGGAAATATTTGAATAGGACTCATCTACAGTATGACTTAGTGCAAATCAAGCTGTTCCTTGTCCCCAATTTCACCTCAGTTTTATATTCCCGGCAGATATGATGAAATGAGTGTCTTGTTATCCTATCTAGCTCATCAGTTAGACTAAAAGATTAATACAGCGCAACCCCAAGAGGAAGACAAGTTACTCTATTGCGTGTTTCATATGAATTCAGCTAATGCAGATATTTTCTGATTCAAAAAAAGAGAGATCTTATTGCTGGTTCTATTTTCATTCTTCCTTAGTAGTTGCAATCTACCCACATTGTTTTATTTCGATTTTAAATAGAAATTTTGTCTCTATAAATGGTGATATCTCTCGAGGTATATTTACACATGGCTGGTACACCAGCGATGAGGCAAATGCAGGATAGGATAGGATAGGATAGGATAGGATAGGATAGGATAGGATAGGATAGGATAGGATAGGATAGGATAGGATACGACAGGACAGGACAGGACAGGACTGGACAGGACAGGACAGGACAGGACAGATAAAGGAGAATATGTGTAACCAAGGAGCAGCAAGGAAATGATAGTTCCTTGATGCTCTTTAAGGTCCCTTACAATGACATGATGGAATAACAGAATAACAGAGCCGGAAGGGACTTCAGAGGTTTTCTACTCCAACCAACTGCATAAGCACACAAGCAGAAGTCCCTATGCCATTTTGGACAAATGACTATCCAATCTCCTCTTAAAAGCCTCCAGTGATGGAGCACCCATAACTTCTGAAGACAAGCTGTTCCACTGGTTGATTGTTCTCACTGTCAGAAAGTTTCTCCTTAGTTCTAGGTTGCTTTTCTTCCTGATTATTTTCTATCCATTGCTTCTTGTCCTGCCTCCTGGTGCTTTGGAAACTAGATTGACCCCCCACCACCACCCCAACCTATGCCATTAAGCCATGGTTTCATGTGATGGCCCTCGTTTCCTTGGATGCCCAAGCAGCTGATGAAATAGACAGTGATCCACAATTTTGCACAAGAATAAATTGATTCATCTTTGCTGTTCTTCTTTTTTCTAAGAATATGATCTTCACGACTCTGTGTGCTTAGTTTTACAATGGAAGAGCTTTGCACTGTGAAACCAGAATTAATTGCAGTATTTAGAGATAAGTAAGTAGAATATTCCCAAATCATGCAAACAAATGGCTGAGAAAAAGAGATTCCCATCTGCAATTTCCCCAGATGAGGAAGCATTAGTGAGATAAAGGAACTGATAAATGTGGTGTGTAATGGTCCTTCTTGAAGCACTTCTACGGGGCCTCATTAAGAGACCTTTTAGTACAATAATTTTCACCTCTGTGGCCATCTCTCTAGCCAACATGGACAATGTGCCTCTAGGAACTGATCAAAGGTTGTCTTTCTTGATTTCTTTCCTTTTCCAAAACAATGAGACACAAGGGAACTAGTAGGATCTAATTGAAATCAGAATTATTGTTGCCATAAATTCAACCAGCATCACTAAGCTACATGACGAGTAATGAAGAAAGTTGTAGAAAAATAGTTCAATATTATTATGGATGGCCAGACAATCAGCCAGATGTTTGTACTGTATTTGGCATTTTTATCCACCTATTAAGTCCTTCCCAAGAAGCTCGGATAGGCTGATATTGTTATTTGATGGTGTTAAAGATATTATTTTAGGATTTAAACCATTCCAAGTAAAGCTGCCTTTGGTAATTGACTGGTGGTGGGTTTTTTCAATGCCAACGGTATTCAAGTGGTGCTCCGGAAGTTTGGGATTGTACCGAAGGTGCCTATTACTATTGGTTACTTCTTTCTTTTGCCATATTTTATTTTATTACTATCTGTAGGTCTTTGCATTTTATGATTTCCTCCAGTTCTTTCTCTTCTATTCAGTTGTCTCTCGGTATTGCCATTTGGTCCATTATCAAAATTTTTTTTTTTTTGTCTTTCTTATTGACAGTTGTTAAATCTTGGATTTTATGTGACAGGTGCTTGTATGTTTGAATTCTAAAGCAATTCAGCTTCATTTACTATATTTTGCAGTCCCACCATTCTTTCTTGCAGGCAATCTAAGATGCGTTTTGAGGAACCTGTCGGTTGAGTGTTCAGAAGTCTGATAGAACCATATAAAAAGAGACAGGTTGCTTATATGCTTGAGAGAGAAATGGATACAGTCCAGCCAAACTGGTCAATAATTTTGTGATAACTTCAGATAAACAGAGAGTTTATGTCTTTCCATTATTTTAGCAAATCTTTGAAGAAGCTTTTGTTAGCTTCAATATACAAGAGTATTAGAGGTGGGTTTCACATTATGTTGCTACCGGTTCACTGCGCAGGCACACACTTGCTTCATGCGTGTGTGTGCCCGGTTCATGCATGTGCCAGCCTACTGCACAGGCACCCAGCCTTTTGCGCATGCACTTTGCTCGTGTGCGCACATTCCGCACATGCGCTCAGCCTCAAAAACATGCCTAAATAGGATGGCATAGAGCTGGGGTGCCCACCTGTGATTTCTGCTACCGGTTCAGGCGAACCGGTCTGAACCGGCTGAATACCACCTCTCAAGAGTATACAAACACTCTTTGCCCTACTTCATATACAGTTTTAGGTAAGTGACTTTGTAATTCCTGGTTGCTTTTTCTGAGGGCTAATATCATAATGAGAAAGCTTGAAGACCTGATGGATGTTGTGGTTATTGGTTACCATTAAAAATTAAACACATGATTTATCCACCTCTTTTCAGTTAGGAATTATGTGTAATTGTTAGTCAGAATGTTAAGGTGTGAAGGCTCTACTCCCCATATACTTTTTATAGAGCACAGACGGATTCACTTCTGAATAAAGATTCATAGGATTAGGCCGACTTTTTCTTAACAGGATTTCAACTTTCATCTTCAAAGGTTGTTTCAAACAAAAATGGGTATCTTGATTCTTGACAATGCACCAAGATCAATGAGAGAGAGACAGAGAGAGAGGGTGGGGGTGGGGGAGAGAGAGAATAAAGATTCTTATTCTATTGACTTTGATATAAAACAAACCCACCTAGAGTTAAGATGGACACAAATTAAGTACTGTAAAAAAATCACAGACAATATTATACATTCATCTCTGAATGGCAAAATGAAAATGTTTCAAGCCAACCCTTGAAAAAGGGAAGGAGGTATTTTCATGCAAAAAAAAGACACTAACACTTCTCTTATATTAAAAATTAAATTTCAGCCACAACCATTTTAAATTGTAGCACACCATGAGGATTGTGAATTCTGTTAAATAAATACAAAGCATTATTGACCCAAAGGAAAGTTTTTAAATCTAAACGAAAAGTCACGTTTGTTTTATCAAACTTCAAATTCATACCAAGCTTCATGCATTTCAATGGTTTTATTTTGATGCCAGTTTTGTAGGCTTGTTCATTGTGCACAAACTTCTGTATTGGTATTGTGCTGTTTAAGAGAGCCTCTTGAAGTGTTATTTGTTCACACATAATGGCACAAAAGGGAGTGCTGATTTTTTGTTCTGATTCAGATTAAGAAAATTCTTTTTTATCATCTATTGTAGTAGGAAATATTAAGGCTTTCATATTTAGTAGAGGAAGTTGTCCTTGGAAAAAGAAAAGAAAAGAAAGTTTAAGTTTTTCTACTTATTGGAAAATAAGTACTGAACCTGAAATTTCAGAAGCCAGAGAACTTTGAATAACTTGTGACCTGCACATTTGCTCAGGAAAAGATGAGATTAAAAGCTGGCCTAGTTCTCATGATTTTCTTATCAAAGATTCTTGCTTTTCCCAGGATTAAATCGTAAGAAAAGTGAAAAGAGGTGAAGCAGGGAGATTTCATACATAGCTGAAAAGACCCTTTGGAGAAGAAAAAAAAAAAAAAAACAGGCTCCTCTATTTCTATATAAGGTAAAGGTAAAGATTCCTCTCGTGCATATGTGTTAGTCGTTCCCGACTCTAGGGGGCGGTGCTCATCTCCATTTCAAAGCCGAAGAGCCAGCGCTGTCCAAAGACATCTCCGTGGTCATGTGGCCAGCATGACTAAATGCCAACGGTGCACGGAACGCTGTGACCTTCCCACCAAAGGTGGTTCCTATTTTTCTACTTGCATTTTTTACGTGCTTTCGAACTGCTAGGTTGGGAGAAGCTGCAACAAGTAATGGGAGCTCACCCCGTTACGCAGCACTAGGGATTTGAACTGCTGAACTGCTGACCTTTTGATTGACAAGCTCAGTGTCTTATCCACTGAGCCACTGCATTGCTCCTCCTTCCTACATACACCTTGACTATTTCTATGTCTGCAAGTAGACCACAATCTACTTCTACTAAGTCAAGGGGAAAGAAGGCATGATGGTCTAACTGGGTTTGCAATCTACAACTTTCAATCACTGGAAATTTGATCATAGTTTGATGTCTTGAGGCTTCATCTTCAAATTGTAAGCTGACTTGTATTTTGGAAAATTATATCATCAATAAACTCAGATTACAATAATCTGTAAATCCTTCAGAAAAGCTAGCTAGTCCTCTCCTCTCCTCCCCTCCCCTCCTCTCCTCTCCTCTCCTCTCAACTTTCAGAAAATCAAGAGGACTTTTTTGGAAACAAAAATTCAGAGATCTAACAAAACCATCATATACCACACATTTTGAGTTATATTAGTAGGAGAAATTGACCAGGAGAAATAACTTCTATCAGTCAATTTGTTTATTGATTATCTTTACTTTATAAAGCAAAAACATTCATCTTCTAGATTTTTAAAAGCTTTAAACAATGCAAAATTTTCTAATAGTTATGGTATTTTACTGTGTATAATTGACCACATATGCTTTGATTGATAATTCACATCTCCTCCTCCCTACTCCTCTTCCTCTTCCTCCTCCTCCCTTATAAACCAGACTTTTGTTCCTTCTGGTCTATAATATCCCTTTGACTTTATTTGTGGGGGGGGGGGGAGGGAGGAGACCAAAAAGAGCAAATCTAAAAAGAGAGGAAAAAAAGAGGGATATCTGGTAAGAAAGGATCTTTTAATTGTAGGTTTTATAACACATCTCTATAAATCAGACAATAGTTCTGAAACCACTCTCCAATTTGAATTTAATTCCCACTTTTTCTTTTAACAAACTATGAAAAATCCTGCTGTGATTATCTCTCCAAAACTCAGACTTGACATTAAAAACTCCTGTAGTACAGTAGACTAAAGCACTGTTATTAACAACTGCTGCTTGCAATTACTGCAAGTTTAAGTCTCACCAGGCTCAAGGTTGACTCAGCCTTCCATCTTTTCAAAGGTAGGTGAAATGAAGACCCAGTTTGTGGGGGCAATAAGATGACTTTTGTCATATTTATACAAAATATACAAAAGTATGAAGGCTATTGCTTAATGCATTGTAAGCCACCCTGATTCTCCGGAGAAGGGCGGTATATAAATTAAAAGGAAAAAAAAAATCTAGCTGATATGGCATGGTATGATTCTCACATCACCATCAGCCTTTAATCACTCTTCAATCGGGTGTGACTTTTCAGACACCCCTAGAAACTCTTTCATTCGAGAAGGATAGCAATGGTCTTCCTTCTCCCTTGGTTTGAACTCTTGTTGGTACATCTCATGTCCAATTTCTCACATCCAAAGGAAACAACTGAAATGTGCTCCTACAGTTTCTTTTGTATTGAGAATAAGATCTAAAACTATTTCAAACTGGATTCTTTGTGAGGTTGGTTGAAGAAGTGGTAGTGTATTGTTTTTATTTATTTATTTATTTATTTATTTATTTATTTATTTATTTATTTATTTATTTATTTATGTCAAGCATGTATTAGATAACAGATATAAGTATAAACATGGTTATGAATACGGGAAATGGGTACGAATAAACGGGGACAGTAGGACAGGGACGGTAGGCAGGCTGGTGCGCTTATGCACGCCCCTTACAGACCTCTTAGGAATGGGGTGAGGTCAACAGTAGACAGTCTAAGGTTAAAGTTTTGGGGGTTTGGGGAAGAAACCACAGAGTCAGGTAGTGCATTCCAGGCATTGACCACTCTGTTGTTGAAGCCGTATTTCCTGCAATCGAGTTTGGAGTGATTTACCTTGAGTTTGTATCTATTGTTTGCTTGTGTATTGTTGTGGTTGAAGCTGAAGTAGTCATTGACAGGTAGGACATTGTAATAGATAATTTTATGTACTACGCTTAGGTCAGCACCGAAGGCAGCATAGTTCTAAATTGTCTAAGTCCAAAATTTCAAGTCCGGTGGCATAAGGTATTCTGTTGCAAGCAGAGGAGTGGAGGACTCTTCTTGTGAAATATGGACTCTGGACTCTCTCAATTGTATTAATGTCCAATATGCATATATATGTTCTTATATAGTATATATTATATTATATCCTGTAGATATGTTCTTAATAAACTTTGGGAAAGTTCTAAGGGTATTACGGTAGAAAGGAAATTCCGGGCTTAAGAAGGAATTGTAAATAGAGCTGTAGAAGTGAGTAAGCCTTTATAGAATATCTGCTCCTGCCAATTCAAGGTATACTACCCAATAAACAATTTTATTACCCTTCTTCTTAGGAAGCAACAGGGACAGATTCTGGACTAATCTATGCTGAATTTCCTGCCATTTATAAAACCTTCATGCCTTCTTTGCTAAATATCTTCAGGCAGGAACTTATAGAAACAAGGACAACGGGGTTTTTTGAGTGACCTAAAAGGAGACAGAAGCATTAGTGCCAGCATATCTTATCTGTCCCCTGAATGACTCGCTGGCATTTATCTCCATTTAGTGAAGATTGATTAAAGTTCTTACTCGTAGCTAGGTGACATGAGACAAATTTAAAGACAAAGGGTGACAAGTGAGAGAAGGAATGGAATTTGCCATGCTTATTTTTCTCCTTTATTATTATAGTCATCAAACCTATGTAGGTCACCCTTACAGGCTTAAAAATGGACAGTCCTTTCACACATTAGTGTTTCCATTCCTTGATCCTTCTCAAGGGTTTGGGAGCTTGCCGCAGGAAAATCTTTTCTCCTGTGGACTTCAAAACATTCAGAGATGTGGCAACCAGTCAATTCTTCCAGCTGACCAGAAGGAAGCTGCAAGAGAAGATGTGCTTTGGTCTTTTTGTTTCCTTCTTACATTTTTTTTTAAAAAATGTCTCTTTTGAATGGGGTGTAAATGTGGTTTATCTCTACGTGATGATTGATGGCTGATTTGTCCCAATGCCAAACTTCAAGAAATTTCCTAGCATATTTTGATTTAGATACTATTGGAATATTTCTGAGTCATAACTCTCTCTTGCAGAATTATCATAGAGAAGTGGGTTGTTTTATGATTTTTATTAGAGTTGTTTCAAAACTAAGATAAAAGCTAATACTAACTAATAAAGAGTCAGGAAATAAAAATCAATCAGAAACCTAAAAGTGCAAGAAGCGGGTGGGATAAAAAATAAATACAGAAAAGAAAAATATATATATATGAAGAAGTATCTTCCAATTAATCAGTGGAACGGTTTGCCTTCAGAACTGGTTGTTGGTTCATCCCTGGACACTTTTAAGAAGAAAGTAGTCAACCATTTGTCTGAAATGGTATAGAGAGCTTCATGTTTGAGCAGGGGACTGGACTAAAGGACCTTCAAGGTCCTTTCCATCTCTGTTATTCTGTTTAATAGTTGTGATATTAACAGAAAGCCATGAAAACTGTAGGCACTGGAAGTTCAGGCAAACTTGTATCAGCAAATTAGGGCAAGAATAAGTAAAGCAAGTTTACTTTACTACTTCAAAGATGTTGTGCAAATCCTTTGAAAGAGACACTTTGCAACAAGTAGAAGGAAGACAGAGGGGTTATTTTGGTTTTTCTCAGGAGTGAAATCTAGCAGGTTCTGGAGAACCAGTAGCAGAAATTTTGAGTAGTTTGGGGAACCGGTAGCGGAAATTTTCAATAGTTCAGAGAATCGGCAAATGCCACCTCTGGCTGGTCCCAGAGTGTGTGTGGGGGGGGAATGGGGATTTTGTAGTATCCTTCCCCTGGAGTGGGGTGGGAATTGAGATTTTGCAGTATCCTTCCCCTGGAGTGGAGTGGGGTGGGAATGGAGATTTTGCAATATCCTTCCCCTGCCATGCCCACCAAGCCACACCATGCCCAGAAAGCCACGCTCACAGAACCGGTAGTAAAAAATTTGAATTTCACCACTGGTTTTTCTCAAGCTCATTGCTTTGAGAGCTGCTTCAAACTGCCAGTGCATGTATAGGCATTCACATCTCTTTGCTTTGCCCTTGTGTGTTGCAAAGCACCTCTTTCAAAATATACCTCTTTCAAAAGGTTTGCACAGTCCTGGTGGGAACCAAAGAAACAATATAGCACCAACCAGCAGCAGTTGAAGAAATGCAGGAATGACTCAATTTCTCAGTGCCACTTCTTCAGAGAAGAAAGGCAGCTACATGTCCGTATGCAATATGTTCCGATTGATCGATGTTGGTCGAAAGCAAAGAATTTCTGAGATGTTTCTGTGATCCCATAACTATGATATGGGGTATGAAATGAAGGACATATTTTTTTTTTCTTCTTCTTCTCTTTCGTTTGAAGATGTTCTTGCCATCCAGCAAGTAAAAGACAACTGGGTATTATTCCAGGAGAAATTGCTGAAATCACAGCACAGCATGCCAACTCCAGTTGCTTGGAAAGTGTGTCCATATTTTGTGTAGAATTATCTTTCAAGACAGCACCAGAAAAAAACAAAAAAACAGATGCTACCATTTCCATATAGAAATGGAAAAGTGCTTAGAAAATCTCTGTCACCTAATCTAACTTAGCTGTATCAAGGGAATATTCCCCATGCAAATAGAATGGAATGGAATGGAATGGAATGGAATGGAATGGAATGGAATGGAATGGAATGGAATGGAATGGAACCGGAGGGGAGAGGGGAGGGGAGGGGAGGGGAGGGGAGGGGAAAGGAAAGGAAAGGAGAGGAGAGGACAGGAGAGGAGAGGACAGGAGAGGAGAAGATAGGAGAGGAGAGGAGAGGAGAGGAGAGGAGAGGAGAGGAGAGGAGAGAATTCTATATTGGCCAAGTGTAATTGGACACACAATTTGTCTCTGGTGCATAAGCTCTCTGTGTACAGTAGTGGCCAAAATTGTGGAAACCATTTGGGAAAAGTGTATTTTCTAAAACTAGCTAATAACACCACTTTTTTTTGGAGTAGTACTATAAACTTATATATCAATGGAAAGATAATTTAATCAAGAATGTAATGCAATCACTTTTATGAAGGATTTGCTATTAGAATAGCAATTACAGTATAAAGAAGAAAAGTGAAACACATAGAAAAAACAAGATATACAAAAATGACCACCATAGAAAAAATGAGATATACAAAAAGGATCACCATGTCAGTTGGGTAACCTTTAACATGAATTACGGCCTTACAATGTCTTTCCATGGAGTGAACCAAGTCTTTTAGTTCTGCAGCTGTTATAATGTGAAATCAAGATTGAAGGTTTGCTTCTATTAACTGGGTTTTATTGCTGGGTCGCTTCTGACTAACAAGTTTCTTTAGTCGGCTCCATAGATTTTCAAATGGGTTAAAGTCTGGGCTATTCCCAGGCCATTCCAGCAGTGGAATAGGATTATCTCAAAACTCCCCCCCAAAAAGTGGTGTTATTAGCCATCAAACCTCACAAATACACTTTTCCCAAAAGGTTTCCACAATTTTGACCACTACTGTACATTTAAGCAACAAGTGATCAATCATGATCATAATCATCATAAAATATATTCATCATAAATCATAAGATACAACAATAGTCATAGTCATATTAATATTGTTGTATCTTATGATTTATGATAAGCAATCAACATAAATCATACTAGGATATTAAGTAAAACAATATAAATCGTAAGATACAAGCAACAAAGTTATAGTCATAAGAAGGTAAAGAAATATGTAATAGGAAAGATGAGAAGGTTAATAGTAATATGGCTCTACTAGGTAGTTTGACAGTGTTATGTGAATTAGTTATTTAGCAAAGGAATGGCACAGGGTGGGGGTCCTTCTATCTAGCTGTTTTGGTATGAAATGCCCTATAGCAGTGATGGCTTTTTGCCATTGTGTGCCAAGAGTGGGGGGAGTGTGGGAGGGTGTCGTGTGCATGTAGGCCCACACCCATAATTTTATGTGCCCCACCCCCTTGCGCATGCTCACGCAAGCCCCCCGCGCTTCCCCACTTTTGGCATGCGATGGCATAGTGGGCCCATTTTTTTTTACTTCCCAGGCTCCAGAGCCTTTCTAGGAGCCTGGGGAGGGCAAAAAACGGCCTTCCCCATCCCCCCCAGAGGCCCTCCAGAGGCCAGAAAGGCCCGTTTTCTGACTTCCGGCGGGACCAGAAGGCCGTTTTCACTCTCCCCAGGCTCCTAGAAAGGCACTGGAGCCTGGGGAGAATGAAAAACGGGCCTTCCCCACCCACCCAGGTCCTCCAGAGGCCGGAAACAGCCTGTTTCCCTACTTCTGGTGGGCCAGAAGTCCTGAAAATAAGATGGTCGGCGCCACAGCTGAGCTCACGTGCCCACCGATATGGCTCCATGTGCCACCTGTGGCACACGTGCCATAGGTTCGCCATCACGGTCCTATAGCATCGTCTTGAGGGTAGAAGGGTAGAATTGGTAGAAATGGTTAGTGTCCAAGGTGTGAGGGGTCTGTAGATATTTTCACAGCCCTCCTTCTGGCTTTTGCAGTACACCTGTCGTCAGTGGAAGGCAGGCTGGCAGCAATTGTTTTTGTTCTGCAGTTCTAACTATGAAATCTATGTCTGTCTTGTTTGGTTGCAGTGCCAAATCAGACAGTTACAGAGGTGCAAATGACAGATAATCTCAAACCAACAACATAACCACTGATCATAGCTACCAATATTCAAAGACATTGAAAATAATCGTATTTTAACTGCCATTAAGTTAGATTTCCTGACTATATTTTTATTCTGTATATACATCATGCTTTTATTTCTCTTATGCTGGTTTAAAAATGTATTTTATTCCACAGTATATGTCATTCCACACTCACTTTAATGTTAAGAAAGTTTAAAAAACACTTCAGTTCTGTGAGAAAATCATCTATTTTGAGTTTTTACCTTGACTGGCATCTCACTTTCCTCTTGAGGAGTTGACACCATAATAAAGTAATAATAATAATAATAATAATAATAATAATAATAATAATAATAATAATAATTTGTTTAGCAGAAGTGAGATTCAGTCTTGGCTTTACTGTATCTTGGGGTTGATCCCATTTGAAAAATACATACCTTCCCTTGATATACAGAAGAAACAATTTACAGTGAGATTAGGAGCTAATTCTGTACTTCACAACTGTCTTGATATTAGTTAATTCTTTGAATTCCTTAGCACAAAAGCGATTTTGGGTGGGTGGGATTCAGAAATTTTAGCAACCGGTTCTCTGCTTGGTTGCTGGGTAGGCGTGGCAATGGTGGATGTGGCCTACTCAGCCTCCTGCACCATGGGGGGGGGGGTTTGTCCTCCCCAGACTCTGGAGGCTTTCCTTGAGCCCCTGTGAGGGTGAAAACGGCCTCCTCCAGGCTCCGGAGTCTCTACCAGAACTTCCAATAGGCCTCTTTTGTGCCCTCCCAGAGCCTTCGCTCAGGCCCTGCACTTACCTGGCATCCAAAAAGGGCTGTGAGCGGAGACTTCTGGGAGGGGCGGGGTGGGAGGGGAGGGGTCATCCAGTCCTTGCAACAACTGGTTCAGTGAACCAGATTAAAATTAACATCCGATTCGCCCGAACCGGTCTGAACCAGCTGAATTCCACCCCGATCCTCTCTGATTCCCACAGAAAGGGTAGACAGAATAAAAATTTCATTGGGAAATCTAATTTATAGCAGTTAAAATATGATCACTTTCAATGTCTTTGAATATTACTAGCTGGGGTCGTTAGTTATGTTGTTGGTTTGAGCCCCGAGCTTGGCAATTGGGTTGCAAACGTTTCATCCCCATTCGAGGAGGTATCTTCAGTGCGCTTTGGATTGTGCTTGTCTGGGAGAGCAAAAAGCCAGTGCCAAAGCACACAGAAGATGTCTTCTCAAATGGGGATGAAACGTTTGCAACCAAATTGCCAAGCTCGGAGCTCAAGCCAACAACTTAACTATCACTTTCAGCCTTTTGTAGGGAAAGTTGATTTCCCACCCATCCACCCCCCTTACCAGCCTCAAATCTTAGCCTGGCCTCATTTAAATGGCCTAGCATATGTGTGTTTCACCAAAGGGGCATAATTAAAGTGCTTTTTTGCTTTCCATGCAAGAAAATTGAGGGCTTCATTTACATCCTAAGAAGTTAGTATGTTGTTTCTAATTTACTGGTGATTACAACTTGAGCGTGGCTGGCATTGTATCATCTTCGGTTTGAACAATTCTAATGGATCCTTTCTGTCTTCTGGAAATTTTCCCAGTTTTCACTTTTCCTTCATTGAAGATCCTCATTCAACATCCAAACAACCCCATTGTTCATCAAAGTTCTTCTCTTTGTATTTATATTTTTCCCCCCATAAACATCTAACTCACTCTAAACCTCTGATTGAAAAGTGCAAGAAAAGGGAAAAAGGTAGAAAAGAAAAAAAGAAAAGAAAAAAGAAATGAAGTATCTTCCAATCTTCTTTACAGCAGTTGAAAATATACTTGGAAAAAAGGGCTCATGTTCATTGACAGTAACAGAATAAAGAGTTGGAAGGGACCTATTCTAGTCCAACCCTCTGCTCAAGCAGGAAACCCTTATATCATTTCAGACAAATGATTCTTCAACCTCTTCTTAAAAATTTCCAGTGTTGGAACATTCACAACTTCTGGAGGCAAGTTGTTCCACTGATTAATTGTTCTCACTATCAGGAAATTTCTCCTTAGTTCTAGGTTGCTTCTCTCCTTGATTAGTTTCCACCCATTGCTTCTTTTCCTGCCATCAGGTGCTTTGGAGAATAGGTTGACTCCCTCTTCTTTGTGGCAGCCCCTGAGATATTAGAACATTTCACCCCCTCATCCTTCTTTTCATTAATCTGGAAAGGTAGCATGAAAATGAAGAGGACACATAATATATAATATGTAGCTCTGCAGAGTAATATATCATGACAAGAGGAAGTGAAGATTCTACTGCAAACCACAGATGAGTTTAAGCTGATCTTCTACTTTGTACCCAGGCTATCACAAGTTGGTGCTCAAAAAATGAGTCTAAGACATTTATATGCTGCCCGGTGTACTATTAGTTACTTCTATTTTTACATAGTTCTAATCTTGATGTATTTTATATTTGGCTTTAAACATAAATTGATTTATTCCTATATCTTTTAAATTTAAAGAGGTAAGTGGGATATATTATGGTAAAATTAGATAGATAGATAGATAGATAGATAGATAGATAGATAGATAGATAGATAGATAGATAGATAGATAGATGATAGATGATAGATGATAGATGATAGATGATAGATGATAGATGATAGATGATAGATGATAGATGATAGATGATAGATAGTAGCAGTGGTGGGTTTCAAAAAAAATTACTACCAGTTCTGTGGGTATGGCTTGGTGGGCATGGCTTGGTAGGTGTGGCAGGGGAAGGATACTGTAAAATCTCCATTCCCTCCCTACTCCAGGGGAAGGTTACTGCAAAATCCCCATTTCCTCCTGATCAACTGGGACTGGGAAGCAGAGAATAGATGGGGGCAGGGCCAGTCAGAAATTTTACTACCAGTTCTCTGAACTACTCAAAATTTCCGCTACCGGTTCTCCAGAACTGGTCAGAACCTGCTGAAACCCACCTCTGGATGGTAGGTAGGTAGGTAAGTGATAGATAGATAGATAGATAGATAGATAGATAGATAGATAGATAGATAGGAACACATACACATAAACACACTTTGAATTGTTATTAAGACTATAAATACCAGAGTCTCACTGTGCAAAATCAGAATGGAAAACACTAATTTAATAATTGTAAACTGTGTGCTCAACATAGTTGATTAATTTGCTCTGTTGTGGCAGCCTTATTTTGTTTTTAATTTTAGATGTTCATGTATTTTATCTTCAGCTAAATATTATTATAAATTCTGACACAGGAGCAATTTGCATAACAATTGGCCACAAAGAGTAATTCATTAATATGCAACAAAGTACTAATCTACCAAGTGCCTGGAGCTATTGTAAACTTCATTTTACTTTTAGATGGAAATTTGTTAGAGTGGAAATATAACTATGTATAATGTTACTAATCAGTCGCACGGAATACCTGAAATGAACCATCTATTTAAAAAAGGTCCTTCCTGACTTATAGCCTCACCTTGATTTGCCTCGTATAAAAAAGATGTCATGTTTGCTTTTAACCACTTTTTTTGGAAGCATTTGAAAAAAAAAATCTGAATAATTCAACATTAGATTAGCAACAGAAATCCTGCGCTCAATTGTGGTCAAGGTCTCCAATTGTGCTGACTTCAAACTGAAGAAAGGGGAAGAATTTCACCCTTGTCCCATGCAGAAGAGCAAATGGCCTCATCTGTAAGAAAGCTTTTCCAATTGCTGTCTCAGATGTTTGTTGTTGTTGTTAGCTGCAAAGTCATGTCCAACCCATCACAACCCCATGGACAACTTTCCTCCAGGCCTTCCTGTCCTCTACCATCTCCCGGAGACCATTTAAGCTCACGCCGACTGCTTCAGTGACTCCATCCAGCCACCTCATTCTCTGCCGTCCCCTTCTTCTTTTGCCCTCAATCGTTCCCAGCATTAGGCTCTTCTCCAGTGAGTCCTTCCTTCTCATTAGGTGGCCAAAGTATTTGAGTTTCCTCTTCAGGATCTGGCCTTCTAAAGAGCAGTCAGGGTTGATCTCCTCTAGGACTGACCGGTTTGATTGCCTTGCAGTCCAAGGGACTTGCAGGAGTCTTCTCCAGCACCAGAGTTCAAAGCCTCAATTCTTTGGCGCTCAGCCTTTCTTATGGTCCAACTTTCACAGCCAATTAGGAAAACCATAGCCTTGACTATACACACTTTTGTTGGCAGGGTGATGTCTCTGCTTTTTTTAGATGTTTAGATCAGATGTTTTAGATGTTTTAGATCAGATTTTTAGCATCATACAATGTGCCTCTTGGAAGAGAAAAAAGTTGCTTTCCAGTGCTTGTTTACATTTTACAAACAATGTGCAATGTTCACATAAAGACTAAGCTAAATTGTGAGTCCCTGAAGCAGGTTGTCGAAGGAGATTCTCGGTTGTTTCTGGGTCATGTTTGTCCCAAAGCTGCTTTTCCAAAAGGCAACTGAACTTTCTTTTTCTTTCTTTCTTTCTTTCTTTCTTTCTTTCTTTCTTTCTTTCTTTCTTTCTTTCTTTCTTTCTTTCTTTCTTTCTTTCCTTCTTTCCTTCCTTCCTTCCTTCCTTCCTTCCTTCCTTCCTTCCTTCCTTCCTTCCTTCCTTCCTTCCTTCCTTCCTTCCTTCCTTTCTTTCTTTCTTTCTTTCTTTCTTTTTCCTTTGAAACCCTTTTGCTTCTCATCCAAGAAGCTTCTTCAGTTCTGGCTTCATTCAGCCAGAACTAAAAATCTTCTTGGATGAGAAGCAAAAGGGTTTCAAAGGGAAAAAAAAATGGTCTAGTTGCATTTTGGAAAAGCAACTTTGGAACTTGAAGCAGGTTCTTGGAATCTTCTCCACTTTGGCTAAGTAGATTTGTTTGGTTCATGGGCACCTGGATCTTAAAATATTTTTTCCCCTTGGTGTGTGTGTATATGTGCACAGATGTTCACATGTAGTGGAGAAGGTTCTAGACATGCCTCTTGAACCAGCCATGCAACGTATTTACTAGCAGATATGCAATAGTTTAAATCTCCCTCATTATTTGACCAGAGGCTGTGATCCTAGGTAGAGGCAGATATTTCTCTTTCTGGGCATGATGAGAATATATGTGCTGAATATAACTCCGCATTGGCGACAGGAAGGGCATCCGGCCAGTAAACACTCAGCTCCGCCCAGACTCCACCCTGCAAGGGATTATGGAGTCATTAAAAGGAGATGATTACTTGACAGGTTTTGAGAATGTTCAGGTGTGAATTGTTCATTTGCACAAGAACATGCACTCTTTTTAAGCAGATCAATCACCAGGAGAAGATTTCTCTCACCTTTGCTGTTCTCTGGCCAGCTGGGGATCTTACTCTGTGAGAGCAAACCAGATCTAGCTCTGCAGGAGGTGAGAAATAGCTCTCTTGGTCTGTAGGGAACTTGAGACCGCTGTATAGGAAAACAGAACTAATTAACCAGCCACAAGCAAGTCCCATTAGGAAGGTAGGTAAAATAGGCCGAAGGAAACAGGAAATGTTAAATGGTTGTTCATTCAAAGTAGGCACGAGCGTGACAAGGAGGGGATGGAGTGTTACAAATTTCCTTTTTCTTTCCTTTGGGTGGAAAGAATGGCTGGTGGTATGAATGAAAATAGCACAGGAGAGAAATCTGCTTATCATTTTTAAAAACATTTTTTAAAAAAACAGTATTTTCTTTTATTGAAAGTACAGTTTGAAACCATCTTTCTATGATTAGCACCATCTTTATTATTCCCTTAAGTCAGGGGTCTCCAACCTTGGAAACTTTAAGCTTGGCAGACTTCAACTCCCAGAATTCCCCAGCCGCCAAAGTTGGCTGGGGGATTCTGGGAGTTGAAGTCCACCAGGTTTAAAGTTGCCAAGGTTGGAGACCCCTGGCTTAAGTGATAAGCATTGCAATCATTCTCTCTCTCTCTCTCTCTCTCTCTTCTTTCTCTCTCTCTCTCTCTCTCTCTCTCTCTCTCTCTCTCTCTCTCTCTCTCTTTCTCTCTCTTTCTCTCTCTTTCTCTCTCTCTCTCTCTTTCTCTCTCCCTCCCTCCCTCCCTCCCTCCCTCTCTCTCTCTCTCTCTCTCTCTCTCTCTCTCTTTCTCTCTCTCTCTCTCTGTGTGTGTGTGTGTGTGTGTGTGTGTAAAAGGTAAAGGTGAAGGAGTCCCTGGAGATATTACTCTGCTAGTTGTCACTGGTTATAGGGGATGGTGCTCATCTTCATTTCAAAACCATTGAGCCAGCACCCAAAAACATTTCTGCTGTCATGTGAGCAGCATGACATCACAGAGTGCTGTTTACTTCAGTAGTACTGAAGTGGTACTTATTTATCTACTTGCACTTGCAAGCTTTTGAACTGCTGGGTTGCAGGAGCTGAGGCAAGGAAAAGGAGCTCATCCCATCGTGTGGAGCTCAGGTCTCGAACCTGGGTTGCCAGCTTTCCAGCCAACAAGCCCAACATCTTAACCACTGAGCCATCACACCACCCATCTACTGTATCTCTCTCTCTTTCTCCCTCCCCCTCCCTCTCTCCCTCCCTCTCTCTCTCCCTCCAAAAAATTATCTCCTGGTTGGTCTATTCTAAATTTTATTTAGAATTATACCCATTGCTTCCTGAAGTATATGTGCATTTTACAAATGGCTTGGTGGGCATGGCTTGGGGAGGAACAATTTTCTCTTTTTTGTAAAACTTTTCAATTAAAAAAAAATTCAGTGTAAATCCTGACATAAGGAATAATAATAATAATAATAATAATAATAATAATAATAATAGTAGTAGTAGTAGTAGTAATAGTAGTAGTAGTAGTAGTAGTAGTAGTAGTAGTAGTAGTAGTAGTAAAAGAAGAAGAAAAAGAACTGGAAAAAATCAGGAAATATCGCGACCTGGCCATCAAAACTACACGGCTATGGATGAAACATGTAACAGTGATACCCATTGTCATCGGGCACTTGGTACCATGTCCAAGAATTTTATAACAAATTCAACAAATTGCAGCTTCCTGCAATAACACCAGCGGAACTGCAAAAAACTGTGCTACTTGGAACATAGTACATCTTAAGAAGGTACTTGGTTGATACCTAGGACGCTGGCAGCAACCCGTATCAACCATTAGCACCAGTCAATGGTATTTGAGATGCATTTTTGAATGTTCAGTTGACTGAGTTTCATGTTTAATGAATAAAGTAAATAATAATAATAATAAATAAATAATAGGCATGGCTTAAGATGGGAACCATCAAGAAAGAAACAGAAGGTTTAATACTGGCTG
Source organism: Pituophis catenifer annectens (assembly GCF_029215685.1). NCBI lineage: Eukaryota > Metazoa > Chordata > Lepidosauria > Squamata > Colubridae > Pituophis > Pituophis catenifer. The sequence goes on along the minus strand of NW_027256884.1, from coordinate 9,829,011 downwards.
CTCAAGAACAAGCACTACAAACTAATGCCATGAAAGCGAAGATACAAAAATCCACCGACAATCCAAACTGCCAACTTTGCAACGACAAAGTTGAAACTGTTTCACACTTAACATGTGAGTGCAGCAAAATCGCGCAAACGGATTACAAAGCTAGACATGATCGAGTTGCTAAATTACTCCACTGGTCATTATGTAACAAATATGACATAACTGTATCTGAAAAGTCATGGGAGCACAAAGCGCATGCGCGAAGAGAACCAGTGGTAACCCCAGTTGGAACCCACCACTGAAATAGGGTATATTCTTCTCCTTGGTGTGACTGCAAGGTCCCATGTCAAACTGCAGTTCACATCATAACCAGGGCATATACCAGTCCTGTATCTGATTTTTTTTTTCATATCAATAATGCTGCGCATCAATGGTTAGATGGTCTAGAACAGGGATGGCGAACCTTTTTGGCACAGAGTGCCCAAACTGGAATGCACATGCATGGGCGCGCCACGGAGCACCGGAAACCCAAAGAGCAGCTGGCCGGCATGCACATGCCTGTTTTTTGCCCATTTTTGGTTGTTTTTCGGGCTGTTTTCAGGCCGTTTTTCGGGCCATTTTCAGGCCGTTTTTCTCGCTGCTTCTAACTCTGTTGGGAAGCTCTATGTGAGTGTTGGGGGTACATATCCGAGCAGCTGTGGATTTTTATCTAGTTTCTATGGAACATTGGGGAATATAGACCAGGCATACATGGCCATAATTGAACAACCAGAAACCATTGCTTTTCTGAAGGTAAAGATATTTGGCATTCCAGTCTCTCTCTTTTTCTTCTCCTCTCCCTCTCCCTCTCTCTCCCTCTCCCTCCCTCTCCCTTCCTCCTTTTCTGTTTTGCCCAGCACTTTCGCATCTTATGCTGGCTATATATTTTGCCCCTCCTGGAACAAGAAACGTGAACACATTCTCAGTGGGAGTCAGTCCCCTCTCCTTTGGCCCTACTCAGTTTGGGTGGAATGTTTTTGATGGCAGACAGATAGCTTTCTGCCTACGTTATCTACCGCATTTCATTCCTGAATGCAGAGGAAACTCATTTGCAAGATGATCTAATTAGCAGCCAGCTTGATCAGTGAAATTTTCAAAGGAGTGGCTGGCTAGCCTGCACCTGGTTTGCAAAAGGTATTGTTCCCAGCAGCTGGTGTCATCTACTTCAAATGTGGACCAGATGCTGCTATGTAAAATAATCCTTCATTAAACAAAATTAAATACCCAACTAAATTGATAGCCTTGATGTCGTCACCTGCTTATGGAGAGGAGATAATCCTTGATCTATTTTACAGTTATTTTAAGGGAAGGGAAAAAAAGTTGTTGCTGATACATCTGAAATAAGATTACATTTCCTTCCAATTGACTTAAAACTAGAAAGATGTTCTCGGCTATTGTTTTAATTTTCTCAGCCTAAGCTGCCAACGGCAACATTTTTGTTAGCCTCTAGTGAGGAGTTGGTGATGTAAAAGATATTTGTTCAAAGGGGACAGATGGCTGAGTCGTGGTTGTAAATGTTCAGTCCCTGTTACGTTGATGGGAAATATTGAGCTACACAGTATTTGAGTTTCTGAGGTGTACCTTCTGGAGGAAATACATTCTGAATACTCGCTGAGATAAGAATATGCCAACTTGAAATGAATGAGATTTACCTTTGAATGGAACCAGTGGTGAAATGCTACCGGTTCACACCGGTTCGGGTGAAGCGATAGTGATTAAAAACTACCTGTTCCTCCGAACTGGTATTTCTGACAATCAGCTGTGCCATAAGATTTAAAATCGCTAGAAAGCACGAAATCCTGCTTTCTAGTGAATCTAAATCACGCGGCACAACTGTTCCCCCCCTCGCTGTTCTACTTACCATCCGAAGCCTTCTTTTTCTGCGTTTGGCATGCACCACGCATGTGCGACCAGCAAACCAGTGGCAAACCGGTTCAGATTTCACCACTGAGTGGAATTGTCATCTAAACATACAATATGCAGAAAGTTGTTAATTCTAGGTGTGGGGTGCTTGGTGCTCTCTGAGCTTGGTTGTTTTCTTGCAGGTATTTCATTACCCAAATAGGTTGCAAATGACCCTGAAGATTTTCTGAATTGATTTGCAGATGTAGGCTAATCCTATCTTTGTTATGTAGAATGGACTGGCTCAGGCCTTAATGGCCCATTGACAAAGGTGGGGAGGGGGCTGAGTTTCTGCCTCCTTTTTTTGGGGAAAGATTCTGCCCTTTTAATATTTTCTAAAATATCTCATTTTCCTAGGAGCAGGGTGGGTGCTAACTTCCTACACTTCATTTTCTACTAATGTCATTTTTGAATTGTTCTGCTCATCTAAAAAAAAAAAAAAAAAAAATCCTTTGCAGGCCAGTTCTCCAGGTGGTCCATCTAGTGTATATTTCTAACTGTAGTTTGGCACGGACAAGAGACACCAGCAGGGCTATTATCTTCACATCTACTTGGATTTAAGCCCCACTGAGCTCGGTGGATGCTATGTTCATATAATTTTGTGGAAGATCGTAGTCTAAAAAATATATATTTATGAACACCATAAAGCTCCGAGATAGAATTAGTGCTTCTTTAAATGCACGGAGTGCGAGTTTGAGTGGGTGGGTGAGTTTGTAAAAGAAGATAATGCCATCCGACTGAATGTTCTTACACATTATGGAGGTAGACCCCGTTTTTGATACCATTTCAAAAAGCTCCTCTAAAAGAGAAGCTATCGGTCTTCGTTTCTCCGCTGGAAATTGTATGCCATCTTTTTTAATGAGTGCCTTCAGTATTTTATCTGTAAATTAACCTCTGCTAATCCTTCCTTTTCAAATCCCTTCAGAAAACATTGCAATTTGTTTGGCGATTGGTTGGTTGAATTTATTGTATCATGCTTTTGGCAAGTTTCAGAGGGAATTATATCAAGAACGATAATGAGTTAGATACTTGCAAGATTGCAGGAGCTCTTGGGGGACTTCCAGCCCGTTTTTCTTTGTTAATCTGATATGTGTTTTTCTTCTTGTGCTCCACAAAGTGGTTTGTGCACACCAAGGACAAAATTTAAGTTCTGAACTAATCAACTCTTAAGAGGCAGAGTCCTGGCTAATTATAATTTCCCCCAGCTTCTTTTTTGTCCCTTTGTAATCGCAGTAACAGTTTTTACACCTTGTCAGGCATTCAGGAACTTCCATCTGTGCATTTGTGAAATAAACCCATCTGTACAGCTGATTAAAAATTGGATGCCATCCACATTCTGCCTGGGCCCTGAACGAGAAATGCTGAAGCCGTTGCTCTTATAAGAGTTGGATATGGAATGCAACGTAGAAGCTAATGCTGACAGGATCCCCAATTTAATGCACTCATTCAAATTTAATAATAGTCTGAAATGAAGACATGAAAACATTAAGTCAGACCAATGAAAAGGACTATGTGTTTGTATTTACAGTTGTTTTTTTTCTTGCTGCTGTACTTCTACTATTGCTACTACCTTGTTTTCCCAAAAATAAGACCTATCCTGAAATCGCCACTGCCGTGAGACGAGACAAATGTCAGGGCATGGGTAGCTTGTCTGTGGGGGCCCTGAGGTAAACCGGTGCCAGGCAGTTGAGGCAGCTGCACCCCCTACCTCATGGCAGTGGCACTGGTGCACCCCACCACAAGCAGAAGAAGTGGGCCTCCCATACGTGGGAAAAAAAATAAGACACCCCCTGAAAATAAGTCATAGTGCTTATTTTGGTGCTCAAAAGAAAATAAGACCCAGACTTATTTTCAGGGAAACATGGTATTTACAACTGAGATGAAGAAGCCAAGGTGATAATATTTTATTACCTTTTAAAGTCTTTGTTTTATTTCATTCATTCTCTTTTGCTTCTGAACTTTCTCCAGGAGAGAGAGAGGGAAAGAGAAAGAGAGAGAGAGAGAGAGAGAGAGAGAGAGAGAGAGAGAGAGAGATTCCTGTAAACATCTTCCTAACTTACAATGTGTGAGCATTATTATCATTCTGGCCAAAACACAGTGTAGATATCAAATCATCTGATCTGGGAATTCAAACATCCACCAGGCCATGTCTACAATTCACCTGCAAATCTTGAAAGATGTTAGATAAATCTCAATCAATCCAGGAATTTATTTATATGAAAATACACCTGCTGTGTGGATCCCACTGCTACTTTCTGCATATCAGAAGGGTGGAAATAATATTAACAGGTCAAGTAAATGAAATCAATACTATAGTTTTATATTGATTGGAGAGTGTTAGTATAATGCACAAACCTTGCAAATACCGGCATGATTAATGCTGTTGCTATGAAAGCGTGCCATCAGTAATAACAAAGTATTTCTGGGCAGTTGCTTCATCTTCACTCGGAATTATTTCAGTGCATCCAAAAAGCATGGCAAAGTTTGTGCAAATGATTTGCCTGCATATAGCTTCCTCCATAACAACTAGATACATCTTCTCCCAGTACTGTAAATGCTTGAATTTCATCTTAGATAAATGAGGAAAAAAAAGTGTGGCTGTGATGACTCCCTTGGATGCTTCCCCAGTTCTCTCTCCAGATGTCAGCTCAGAGGAAATGAACATGTTGTTCCACTATTGCTTCCGTCTCTGTGCTGTGCTAAATAGCCAGTTTCTGGTGTAGCCCATTAAGAAAGGAGAGGTTTTCTCCCCATGAATAATCTGGATTACTGTCTCTGCTCCTGCCTTTTCTCTGCTCTACCTGTTCTTGGATCGTGTGCAGAAGGCAGTTCCTCTTCCTCATCACTGACGGGCTCCAGCTGCATGCTTTTTCCACCAAAAGCCTCAGAGCTTCCTGCTGCAGCTTTGCTTGAGCCAAATCCCTTCCAGACAGCTGCTTGGAGCCATTAATCAAATCCCCTCCAGAAGGGGATGTGGTGGCTCCGTGGCTAAGACACTGAGTTTGTTGATTGAAAGGTCAGCAGTTCAGTGGTTCGAATCCCTGGTGCCACGTAACGGGGTGAACTCCCATTACTTGTCCCAGCTTCTGCCAACCTAGCAGTTCGAAAGCACGTAAAAAATGCAAGTGGAAAAATAGGGACCATCTTTGGTGGGAAGGGAACAGTGTTCCGTGCACCTTTGGTGTTTAGTCCTGCTGGCCACATGACCATGGAGACGTCTTCAGACAGCACTGGCTCTTCGGCTTTGAAACGGAGATGAGCACCGCCCCCTAGAGTCGGGAACGACTAGCACATATGTGCAAAGGGAACCTTTAACTTTACCTCCAGATGTGTCTGGAACTGGTTTCTCTTCCTCTGAGCTGACATCTGGAGAGATAACTGGGGAAGCATCATCACAGTGGCTGGCCAGATTCAAAGAAGATTAGACAAATACATGCAGGATAAAACTTTCAGTAGGCCCTAATCATAGATGTTGTAGCCTACCTCCAAAATCTATGGTAGGGTTCTGTGTATTTATTTATTTATTTTTATTTATAATTTAATTTATATACCGCCCTTCTCCCGAAGGACTCAGGGCGGTGTACAGCCAATTAAAAACACAAGGTACAAACAACAGTTTTAAAATAGTTAAAAGTATTAAACAATTTCGGCCCGAATTTAAAACCCAAAATTTTAAACACCCAATTTAAAATCATTTACATAGATAGCCCTGCCTGGTGGAACAGCAGGGTCTTAAGGGCACAGCGAAACACACGGAGGTCGGAGATCTTGCGTATTTCTGGGGGCAGTTTGTTCCACAGGGCAGGAGCTCCCACAGAGAAGGCCCTTCCCCTGGGTGTCACCAGCCAACATAACTTGGCCGATGGCACCCTGAGGAGTCCCTCTCTGTGGGGACTCATCATCATCTACTGGGAATATCAGTGTGGGAATTGCCCTTAAATGCTTGTAAACGTGCCCAAAACTACTGTGGTTGGCTCATGTGCAAAATGGGCCTTTGGTCAGATTCCGACTCAGTTTTTCTATATTTGGTGGTGGGAAATAAAAGCATGCATGAAAATCAGTTAAATACTTTGTGAATGGCTCATTATTAATCCGGAAGGAAGGATACTTGATATTCCCTGGTTGTTTAAAGTGATTTCTGATAAATGTGAAAGGAATGTTCATGGTAATCTGAGGATTCTGTTGGTTGGAGATATGAAAGTGCAGGTTGTTTTAACGTTGCCGCATTGTTGACGGAGAATCCAAAGACTTTGCAGTGAATTCTACAGAGATGCAACAAAGAATATGGAATTAATAAGTGACATACAAGGCATTTATCTTTGACAAAGAAAATGGTGTGAGCAATTGCAAGTTTTACATACATTGTGAACAATTAGGACAGTAGATGCTCAAAAGTGGGGAAATGATAGAGAAATGCAAATGCTGGTGGAAAGACCATGATTATTGTGTATTCTGATGCTTCATCATCAAAATTGTGTATTCTGATGCTTCATCATCATCATTTCCTGATTGCTTATTTCTGCCCTATGACTATCATTAAGTATTGTATCTTATGATTCTTGACGAATATATCTTGTCTTTTTATGTACACAGAGCTTATGCACCAAAGACAAATCCCTTGTGTGTCCAATCACTTGGCCAATAAAGTCTTCTCTTCTCTTCTCTTCTCTTCTCTTCTCTTCTCTTCTCTTCTCTTCTCTTCTCTTCTCTTCTCTTCTCTTCTCTTCTCTTCTCCTCCTCTCCCCTCCCCTCCCCTGTTCTATTCTATTCTATTCTATTCTATTCTATTCTATTCTATTCTATTCTATTCAAGAAACAAAAATGTCTACGCAGAGCAATCTGCAACTACGCACTTATATGGATGTGAGAACTGGATATGTCAGTAGAAACATAAAAGTAGATTGAATGCAGTAGTAATGGGATATTTAAAGAGTATGTGCAGAAAGCAAGAAGAGTTTGGGCCATTTTGTTCCATAGTCTAGAAAGTCCAGCTTCCTCTTGAAACACCAGAAAGTCCAGTTGCCTCTTGGAAAAGCACCTTTGGGACAACCATGACCTGGATGACTGAAAATCTCCATAGACCAGGGGTAAAATCCAGCAGGTTCTGACAGGTTCTAGGAAACCGGTAGCGGAAATTTTGAATAATTTGGAGAACTAGTAGTGGAAATTTTGAGTACTTTGGAGAACTGGCAAATACCATCTCTGGCTGGCCCCAAGAGTGGGAATGGAGATTTTGCAGTATCCTTCCCCTGCCATGCCCACCAAGCCACACCATGCCCACTAAGCCACACCCACAGAACCGGTAATAAAAAAAATTGGATTTCACCACTGCCATAGACGTTCCATAGTCTAGTGCAGGGGTGTCAAACTTGATTTCATTGAGGGCCACTTCAAGGTTGTGTTTGACCTTGAGAGACCAGAGTGACCACTTGTGTTGAGGGTGCCTGTGGTGGCCCGAGCACTCTACCAGCAAAAACAGAGCTCGTTCCTGCAACCCTCTGCCAGCAAAAATAGAACTCACGAGGGCCACTTACAGCCTTCCTGAGCTTCATTTTCACTGGCAGAGGCAGGCCAGTTCTTCACTGTTTCCAGAGCGGCCCTGAGGACCAGACCTAAGCACCCCGTGGACCTTGAATTTGACATCCCTGGTCTCGTGATACAACCAGGGGTGGTATTCACTTACTTTCCCTATCAATTTGCAAATGTGAGCACGCACGTGCCTCATCCACGCATGTGCATGTCCTTCCACGCATGTGATTTGGTCACTCATGTGCCTTCCGCGCATGCACCCAGCCTCAAAAACATGCCTAAATAGGATGGCATAGAACCGGGGCAGGTGGACGATCCCACCTGTGATTTCTGCTACCGGTTTGGGCAAACCGGTCTGAACCAGCTGAATACCACCTCTGGATACAACTAGAGGGGAAGAACATACTCCAGATAAATGTTTGAAGATTGTTGATAGGGGCATCATAATCTCCTAAAAATTACTTTTTGGATTCCCCTTCCCCCCCAAAGAGGAAACCCAGAATTAGTCTCTGACATCACGTGAGTTAGCATTTGCAGCTCCAGCTGAATTCAGAAGGAATGCACACACAAACACAAGCACACAGAGAGACACACACACGTACTGTACCCTGTGTATTGAACTGCATCAATTTCCCATCCAGCTGCAACTGTGTCTTTTTAATGTTAAGCAAAGGGCTGCAGGTGAGACTTTGTAAATATGAACGTGAGATTCGGATGGGGAAAGACTCTAGTAATTATACACAACAGAATTGCAGCCCATGGAGGACCAAGCATCTGAATATGCTATAAGCACAGCTATAAGCACAGTATTAACAACAGTGCGTCACTTGGTGTATTGTGGCCTCTCCTCTGTGAGTTTTTAAACAAGAGCCCCAGAGCTGAATAATACCCCTATGACTGATCCTTGGTTTAACTTAATAAATATAGCTGTTTCATATATTAGGCATGTGACTCAATCTATAAATGAATCATCTGTGCAACTTGTTTCCTATTATATTTCTTGATAGGTTATTTTTTTTTAAAAAAAGATCTGAAACGTCTCTTTTATCTGCTTCCCTCACTGAATGGTTTCCATTCCAGATGCCGAATGTAATGCTCAGTTTCTCTTCTTCTTCCTCAACGTTTGGTTAGAAATTGGCCCATCAGCAGGCAGCATGTCATACCATGATAACCTAGGTAAAGATTCAGTGATTTATATCATACCTTCAAGTGTACACCTGCCTCAATAGCAGTGGCTGCAAGAGGGATTTTGGAATCCTAGTGGACAATCACTTAAATATGAGATGGCAGTGTGCTACAGCTGCCATTTTTTTTTGATAAAATGATTTATTACTTATATCTTTTATGTACACTGAGAGCTTATGCACCGAAGACAAATTCCTTGTGCGTCCAATTACACTTGGTTAATAAAGAATTCTATTCTATTCTATTCTATTCTATTCTATTCTATTCTATTCTATTCTATTCTATTCTATTCTATTCTATTCTATTCTATGCCAGTGCAGTCCCCTAGGCTGCATAAACAGAGGTATAGGATCAAGATCACGTGAAGTGTTAATACCACTTTGTAATGCCTTGGTAAAACCATACTTGGAATATTGCATCCAGTTTTGGTTGCCATGATATAAGAAAGATGTTGAAATTATAGAAAGAGTGCAGAGAACAGCAACAAAGTTGATTAGGAGACTGTTGACTAAAACATACAAAGCACAGTAGCATGAATTTAGGTATGTGTATTTTAATGAAAAGAAGGATTAGGGATAATATGATTACAGGGTTCCAATATCTAAGAGGCGACCATAAAGATGAGGGTGTCAACCTATTTTCCAAAGCATCTGAAGGCAGAACAAAAAGCAATGGATGGAAACTAATCAAGGAAAGAACCAACCTAGAACTAAGGAGAGATTTTCTGACAGAACAATTTATCAGTGGAACAACTTGCCTCCAGAAGTTGTAGGTCCTCCAACACTAGAGATTTTTAAGAAGAGGTTGGACAACCATTGAAAGAGTAATAGGGTTTCCTGCTTGGGCAGTGGGTTGGACTAGTAAACCTCCAAGGTTTCTTCCAACTCTGTTATTCTGTTATTTCCACATTGCCCCCTCCAAACTATCAACCTAGTTACTTCTGCAGTATATGACTATTTATTCATTTAGCATTTAATCTGTCCTCCTCTGATTGGGTGAATATAAAAAGACACAGTGGACAAGATAATAGATGCTCTTTTTTATTTAAAATCACAATGGCATAAAATGGTTTGACTCATCAAGGGCCTCACCATTTGTGGGACAATCTCATGACATCAACAACACTGCATTGGTAGATAAATATAAAGAGAGACGCAAGATCGCCGTTTAACCACGTAAAAGAACACAACCCAGACAGGTTGAGTGTCTGCACTGACAAATGTAATGGTATATTATTTTTCCTTCCCTCTGTTTGTAACAAAATTCAGGCGGACAACTCTTGTCAGTTGAACCAGTTTGTGTGTCTCATCTGAGCTCATTAATGCTTCAGTACGTTGGCAAAAGCCTGGCCGATAGTTATTGATTCATGAGTGAGTGCCTACAGAATGTATCCACGAGCACTGAGCCTTTAACAATCCTGTCTTCTAACGCAAGGCTCTAGTAAATCCTTTTTTTTTATTATTATTGTGTTCTTGCCCTGAAGATTCAGTAAATTTAGGCAATCCTTGTCCTTTATTTTTGTGCAGTTAATAATCTGTGGGAGGCGTTTGAGGTGTTCTCAGACGTTTGTTGTTTGCTTGTAGATACTGCATTAGGTAACATAATCAACTGAAGTGTGTACACTCATCATCAGTACATTCACTCAGACTGACGAGGTTGCCTCGTTTGGTAATAAAACATCTGCAAGCAAACAATCTCAGAGACGACCAAGAACTCCATGGTCTACAGAGATTGTCTTCTATTGGAGTTGGTACTCTTTGGTTTCAATACAGAAAATAGTACCTATTTCCTGGGATAATATATACAGTAGAGATGAATTAATTTTCAGCACACATGAGCAGAACTTAAGGCAAGATACTTGTTCTCAGAAATGAAAGCTGGACAATTCCTATCACAGTATAACCATCCAGATTAAAATACTATATGTGTTGTAGCCTATCAGCCGCCAGCCCTTCCAGCAGCCGAATCAGATGAGGAGGGAGTCAGGGCCAGCATCAAGGCAACCTGAGAGCTCCGAGGGGGAAGAGGGAATGGATCTGTCAGAGATAGAGACAGAGGTGGAGCCTGGGCCGTCTGTCAGCCCTCAGATGGAGAGTTAACAGCCTCCAGATTTGGAGATGGCTGATGAGGAAGAGGAGGGACAGCTGGGTCTAGTGCCTGATGCCCAGATATACAGAAGGCAGAGGAGAGGAGAGCAGTGGAAATCTATGGGCTGATCCTTGGGACAGAGGAGCCACCGCTGATAGCAAAGACCCACCCTAGCTCTGGGGATAAAAGGCAGGGGTTGGAGATGAATAGATGTGGCAGACAACTATTCATCTCCTTACTGGACAGACTTGTTAGCCTGCTGTGTATGTGAGAGAGACTTTTTGCTGGGGCTGCTGGCGCTCTTAATAAAAGAATTATTGATTTAGCTACAGAGGGTTTGTCGTATTTGGGAGCTGGATCAGGACAATACGGACATTCCTTGACCTAAGGAATGGTAGAAGCATCTACCACCAGACAAGCAGTAATTGAATGTGATAATCTGCATAGAATACAATGTTTTTTTTCTTCCATATACTGTTGTTGGTCTCTAATGCTGACTTCTTTAGATAGGCTTTTTTTTTTAATTGATCAAAGGTTTAATTATGTGTAACATTTCCAAGAATTCCAATATATTTTGATTATCCGCAATGCTTCCTGGAATGTTCAAAAGAGATATTTATTTATTTTTGGTGGGGCTAATATCTTGAGATGATGCACAAGAAAGAGGTGAAAATGGCACAATTAAAATGTCCATTTAAGATACAATAGGCAACTGTGCTGGACCTCTATTCCCAGTGAAACTATGTTACAGGTTTTGAGTTCAATCTCTGCCCTTGTAAAGTTAAGCATTACTAGTTGTTGCAAATTAATGGCAAGAGGAAGCATAACAAATTATTCTTTTGTGGATTTTTTAAATTACTCCTTTATTTTATTTTATTTTTCAGAATTTCTTTGTCCTTTTATTATAATATAAAGTACAAAAAAATACAAAAGCAAATAATAGGACAAGTAGGGGAGGAAAAAGGGGAAAGTATAGAAAAGAAGGGAAAAAGAAAAAAAAAGGCATTGACTTCCGACTCCCTTTGATGCAGTAGAATAAGAACTACCATTGAACTGCAACTTTTTACTTTTACATAATTTTAAAAATTGTGTAACAGATTTGGGAAAAAAATTGGAACTTTGATGTTATATATGTTGATGGCAGCAAGATTACTTTATGCACAAAAATTGAAGGACAATTTAATTCCCACAATGGATGAATGGTTGCAAAAGCTGATGGAGCTAGCAGAGATGGCTACATTGATTGCTTTGACTTTAAAAAAAACAAAAAACAAAAACAAGTACTTTCTACTTGGAAACTACTTCTGGACTTTGTGCCTGAGTTGGAAAAAGATGAAACTTTGATTTTGGGTTTTACCAATTAGATAGATCTGTTGTTATAGAAATGGCTACTTGATACTATTTCATGGATTTTTTTTTCTTTTTCTCTGTCAGGTTTCGATGTCATCTCAAATAAAATAAATTGCATTTCCAAACAGATAGTCTTTGAAGAAATCTTTCATTTTATTAAGCACGACAACCTGTCCCCAATCGTGGCGTAGCCAACTCTGACTTCCTGACCCCAAACCTTCCCTTTCTGTTCCCCAATTCTCTGCGTCTCATTTCAAATCACTCTCCCCATATCTACTACTTAAGCTCCCAGGAATGTCCCCCCTCCCATCTCATCTCCTAAGGGATATTATCTTCAGGGAAAATAAGTAGGTGAGAAGTCAAGCGTCCTCTTTCCAGCTGCCCCCTCTTCTCCTTCTTATGTCAGCACTAGAGTAAATGCAGGTTGAAGTGCTGACATTCTCTATGATTCCTTAAACCAAAATGTGAAATCTAGATTTGAAGTTACTGCTTAAGCACAATGGTGAAGGTATATGAGCAACTTTCTTTTAACTATTTTGCAATATTCATATTTATTGGAATACAAAATGGAAATTTCTTATACAAATCCTTCTTTTATGCAGTTCAACTCCAAAAGCAAAGCATGAAGTACGTAACCTGTAGTTGAGAATAAAAGTAGATTGCAGTGGGAGTAATCTTAGTCCCAAAGGACTAATTTTCTCATCTGGATCCCAATTAATCCATAGAGTTGTTAAGCCCGGTTTTAATTAGACCTCTTCCTCTTAAAGTAGTTCTTGTTCCTCATATTGCACTTTATTATTTCCTTTACTGGAACCCTGCAGGCTGGGAAATGATGCTTTAATATACACTTGTTTGTTTGATTGCCGATTGATACTTAATGAAGATGGTCCCTAGCAGTCACGCAATCGTGGTATAGAAGATTAAATATAAATATTATCATTCCTGCTGGAATTAGTCCAAAGCAAAAAAACTAGCAGTGATTTTTGCAGTTCCCCATTAAAGGAAGATAGTATAGGAAGCTGTCTGTGTCAAGGAAATCTTGACTCATCATTTTAAGAGCTAGAGAGAAGTCAGATATTTTGATAAGGGGAAAGAAAATAATCTAGAGATATGTGTCTATGGAGATTCTCAGTCATCCAGGTCTTGGTTGTCCCAAAGATGCTTTTTCAAGAGGCAACTGGACTTTCTGGTTTTCCTTTGAAGGCATTTCACTTCTCATCCAAGAAGCTTCTTCAGCTCTAGCTGGATGGTGGGGAATGGAAGGATTTATACTCCTTGCAGACAGCTGGTCATTTGCATTCTTTTAGCGGGTCGTTAAGGCCACCTGGAGGTTTATCTGTGTCCTCAGGGTCACCTGAGTGGTGCAAATGGGTGTGGAGCCTTCTTGGAAATGTTGAAAGGACTGTGTTGTAGATTGGAGATCAATGATGTTGTATCCCTCCCCCTATGTTGAGGGAGGGCTGTTCAATTTTGACATAGATGGCCTCTTTGACTCCTCTTTAAAACCAGCAGACCTCTCTGCCCAAAATTTGAAGACTTTGCTGTCTTCAAAAGGTTGGCCTGTGTCTTTTAAATGCAAATGGACTACTGAGTCTAGTCCTGTTGTGTTTGTTCTAGAGATATGTGGTGCTTTATTGCAAACTGACTTCTGACTTCAAGCAAAAATAACATTGGTGTGAAGCTAACTTGAAACAATTCACAGATATTGTAATCATTCACAGGTTGCCATAACTATTAAAAGTTGGGAAACCCCATGCATCCCATAGGATTTTCTGAATTAAGTCAACCCCACTTCTGCAAGACTGGGTCAATGTTCTCTTTGAAGTGGCCTTCCCATCTGAAACAAAGGATCAAGCATCTCTATGCAATTTCAGAAGCTTTATAGACATTTTTCAAAGATGCTGGAAATTCCTCAAAATATTGCCTTGTGCAAATGTCCTTTAAAAGGGGCCATTGGCAGCTCAGAGCAAAACAGCATACATTTAATTAGTTTTAGGTTTTAGGTGCAATGGTACCATTTCTAAAGAAAAGGGATTCCTTTCATTTTTGCTGGAATAACCATTTCTGGATTGTGAGAATGATTGCTTTTCTATTAAATTGCTTCTCTGTTGCTCATCAGATTTACATAGTTTGTTTAACAACTGCATAATCACAAGGCCACATCAGGATACAGTAGAAGCCAATGGGATTCATAAGGATTCCATTCATTTTTTTCCCCCTTATTACATTAGACATTTTGATTTTGGTATGAAGATACTTTAAAGCACATAGAAAACTCCAGATAGTTTAGGGCAGGGGTCAGCAATCTGCAGCTCTGGAGCCGCATGTGGCTCATTCATCCCTCTGCTGCGGCTCCCTGTTGCTGGTCGGCTCCACAATTGATAGGGCTTTTGGTTAGGACAGGTAGACAAAAAAGGACACTGTGCTAGGAGGAGACAGTATGGTGGGGGGAACCTGACTTCCAATTGGTTCCAGAATTAAACAGGGTGCTTCCGGTTAGGGCCTTTGTGGCTCTTTGAGTATTTAAGGTTACCGACCATTGGTTTAGGGGCACATTAAACAAACTGAGAAGCTAATAGCTAGCAGTGAAAGCTAGTCAGAATAGAAATGGGATCTTTCTCTGTTGGGAGGCAAGCCATAGACATTTTGCCAGTGATGAATTTTTGCAATTAAAGTCAGAAGAGCTGCAAAAGCTCACATCAACAACAATTCTTCAACGATTTGGTTGTCTTTTTGTTTCAGAAAACTCAGATTGTTCTTGCCCATGGAACCTGGAATTGCATGTGTGAAATTCCAGGGGCTTGTCAATGCATCGCTGCTCTGTTCTTCTTTTCATCTGGTAAATGAAGGTGGAGAATTAGTTAAGTTCAGCTCCAAAGAGGTGATCCATGAAAGTTAAGTACACTTAAGGGATCATACGAAAAGCTGAGTTTGCTGCTGCTTGAAAGTACCCAAATTCTGGAAGCCTGCAAAGAAAACTTCATGGAACCCAAAAAAAAAAATAATGCCACTGTGTATAAGATATGTTTAGATTGCATCAGTAGGCATTGTTTCTGTTGCATCCACGGTTTGTAGTGATTTTTCATCAAATTAAATATAAAGAGAATTACTAACGATGGTGCCTCACCTCCAAAATTGCTCTGTCAGACCTTGCACGTTGTGCAGTAATTAGAAAGGGACAATTTGCATGTATGCCGTGAACTTTTCGGTGTAGTTCTGGACATAGAGTAGCACAACCAATTAAAACAAAGCCATTTAAGTGGGTAAGAGGACCATTAAAGCCAATTCATTAAGCCCTGCATGTTTTTTTTTTTTGGGGGGGGGAGTGTGTTGGCACAGACTATGCACAACAAAGCAGAAGGAACAGGCCGCTGTGCTCATCTGTACCCCCAGAGGACTGGAGGGAGAGTCAGCAGTGAGATGTGAACTGTGAATCTTCAATTCGAGGGTAGCTTGAGGCTACTTATTATTCTGATGAGGATACAGTAATGACTTAAGCAGATGTTGAGCACCAAATTAGCTTGGCTTCGAAGGGGAGGCCTCCGAAGCGTTAACACCTCTTTGTTTTAGATGAGTACCATGGACCACAGTGTTGATGAGCTGACCCCTTCCAGAGTTAAACAGTGGGCTACCATTACTCTGATCATTAAAACTCAGCATTGCTAAGGCATCAGCAAGACGGAGCTGTGCATTAGCAGCAGAATTTAACACTTAGGTTGCACTCCAGAGGTGATGCTCTGAACATCGTTCCGCTCTGAATCAAATCAGCCACGACAAGTTGCACAGTTGTCCATCAAGACCTGTTGAAACAGAAAACTACCAGCCCCCGGTGGGAAACAGTCTAGTCTTCTTCCGTTGCCATTCTCTTCATCTGACGTCTACTCAGCCAAAGGTTTTTGGCACGAAAAGGACCAAGTCATGGCTCAGAAGAACGAAAGATTTGATGTCCTCCAGAAGTTTTTGGGTCTTTAATTCTCATCGGTCCGGACCTATGACCAACAAGAGGTCTCGTGTGTTCTTGGCTTCAGAAAATTGGCATAGTGAATGAACTAGCACAAATACGCACCAAGGAACCTGGAATGTGCATTAATAGCTATTCATCTTGCTACAGTGAAGAAGGCTGGCTCCATTCCATTGCAGGGCTAGAGAGGAATTTTTCTGGTCCGTTTTTGCTTATTTGTACAGATTGCTGGTCCAAGGGAAGGAGGTGGGGCGGTGGTGGGAAAAAAAAAAACTATTACACAATCCTCCATCTGCTTGCCATTTGCATCTTTTCTTCGTAAACAAAGCTTTTTCGTAATATGCGTGTTTTCCTAAAATGTAAATTAATCTCTTTTTTTTTTCTTTGTGAAAGGACCAATATTTTGTAAATTAGTGCTTTGTGCAGATTTTTTTGACCAGAGAATTGTGAATGCTAGCAGATTCCATGCCCTGCTGTTCTGTCTGCTGGTTTGATACTCCCATAGAAGTGATGCCAAATTCCCTTTCTTTCTTTCTTTCTTTCTTTCTTTCTTTCTTTCTTTCTTTCTTTCTTTCTTTCTTTCTTTTTAATGTTTCTGGCAATTCCTTGCCACAGTACAGCAAATAAGATCTTCCACTGAATTCTCAAATGGACCCAAGTCAGTTAGACAAGTATATTAATTGCATAAAATTAAGAAGATTATGTCTGTCTATCTGCCTCTTTGACGCTATCTATCTATCTATCTATCTATCTATCTATCTATCTATCTATCTATCTATCTATCTATCATCCATCCATGTCTGTCTGTCTATCATCTGTCTGTCTGTCTATCCCACCCATCATCCATCCATCCATCTATCTATCTATCTATCTATCTATCTATCTATCTATCTATCTATCTATCTATCTATCTATCTATCTATCTATCTATCTCCCCAGAGTCCTGTTATCTATACATGT
Source organism: Pituophis catenifer annectens (assembly GCF_029215685.1). NCBI lineage: Eukaryota > Metazoa > Chordata > Lepidosauria > Squamata > Colubridae > Pituophis > Pituophis catenifer. Next base: position 9,812,009 of record NW_027256884.1, on the reverse strand, counting down.
TGCCTCCTAGGTTTAAATATTAGATCTCTATTCCTATGTTTTTGAGTCAATGTCTATGTACTTATAGGTGCTTGTTTCTCATCCTTGAGGTCTCCCCCATCTGAATCAGAGCTGGGAAGAGTATCATGTGTCCTAGATAAACAACAGTTGACCCAAAATATAAGAATATTTGTCTGTTTTCATTGGCCCACCATTTCCATTATCTGAAAGCAGACAAGCAGAACACATGAGAGTTTCCTTCCCTTAGTATTTAACTTTTCTGATCTCACCCCCCGACTTTGCAAGACTCATACATGCCGAGAGGAGCTGAATAGTTGACTTTAATTTGTCAATATAATTCATTGGCATAGGCCTAGAGAACTGTAAACAGACAATCTGCATGAACTGTTTGACTTGATATAAATTGTTATGAATGCATCAGCCTGAAATGAGGTGGCCACATAAAATTAGAGAAAACTGAAAAAACCCTGCTGAGCCCAACAGCTGCTTGAAGATGTCTATGCATTTTGTTATTGTTGTCCTGGCTAATTCAACATAAAATGGTGAGCATTGCACCAAGGTGACAGACCCGTCATTCCCATTCTCCCATCCAGCCCACCCCTCCAATCAAAGCTGCAACCTTCTTGCACGTTGAAGCTATTAAGTTTTTATTGAGTAAATGGCAGTGTTCCAGTCACAGTTGTTTGCTGCTGCTCAGCTTTGTAAGTTAATACAGTGAGAAATCACCGCTGAGAGATTAAAACTGTGCACTTTTCAGTATGTCCTTTCTGCACTGTCACTGCAAATGTCTTCTACAATTCACAGATTATCAATGCACTGATTACCTTTAAGTCCTGCTCCCATCAGGGAGATTCAGAACAATTTTATGTGGCTCTCTATCCAGGCCGCTAACAGCTCAAGACCCCTTCAGCAATGTACATTATATACATTAGCTTCTCTACTATCATTAGTAAAACTACTGCAATGCTCTCTACATGGGGCTGCCCACGAAGACCACTTGGAGGCTTCAGCTGGTGCAGAATGTGGCCACACGGGTAGTGATGGGAGTGTCCTAACACTCTCATGTTGCACCCCTCCTGCCCAACCTGCATTGGCTACCGGTTGCCCTCCGGGTGAGTTTCAAGGTGCTGGTTTTACCTATAAAGCCCTACATGGCCTAGGCCCGGGGTACCTGATGGACCATCTGCGGCCAGCGACAGCTCCCCATCGCCTGGTGCGTTCCCACAGGGAGGGCCTCCTTGGAGTGCCGTCAACCAGGCAGTGTTGTCTGGCGACTCCTAGGGAATGGGCTTTCTCTGTGGGTGCACCTACCTTATGGAATCAACTCCCCCTGGAGCTCCGGGTGGCCCCTGACCTGCGTTCTTTCCGCCATGACCTTAAGACATAGTTATTTCGCCAGGCCGGATTGGACTGAAGGGGTTTTTAAGGGGAGTTTTAATGGTTTTTAACACTTAATATTGATTTTATCTGTATTTATTGCTGTGAGCTGCCCTGAGTCCTTTCCGGAGAGAGGGTGGCATATAAGCTAAATAAATAAATAAATAAATAAATAAATAAATAAATAAATAAATAAATAATAAAACAATGTAATGCTGGGAAGGCCAAGTAGTAAATCTGTGTGAGGGCACTACTTCTAAACATACTACTTGGTGACTCAAATATGTGGTTTTCCATGGGATAAACAGTTCCTAATCTGAGTAATGCAGTGGCTTAGAGGTAAAGACTCTTGCTTCCCATTTGGAAGGTTGGAAGTTTAATCCTAGGCAGCAGCAGATGTTTCTCTACCAGGGCACAAAGAGAAAATGTCTACTGCAAACTCTGCATAGGTGTCAGGAAGGGCATCCGGCCAGTAAATGCTTAGCTTCATTCAGTCGCCCTGACTCCAGCCAGAATAAAGGAATTAAAGTCAAAGTCAGAGCGAACCGGTTCACTCAGGGCTGAAAGTCAAAACTAGCAGTTCTCCCAAACCGGTCCAAACCAGTAGAATCCCACCACTGCGTTTCACCCAGCTTCTTGTCCCTTTTCTGCAGACAACATGCACCACTGGCTGAAATCCTACTGAAGGCATGTGAGTTCACACACATACACACACACTGCAATTTTGGCCCTACAGTACTGAATCCAGAGGGGGACATTTTTAGATAATGCAAAGCACCAGTAGATTGCTGGACACAGGTTCTAAACTCTTCCCTGTAGAGATTGTAACATCAGATGACCTTCTAAATCTATATCTAACAGTGTACCAGACATCTGCTGGATATTGATCCACAGTCGACCAAAATACTACTCAACGTGGCATTTAAAATACCTCCTTCCACCTCAGACATTGTAGCACCTGACTCAGGAGGTCTCTTGGCAACAGTATTTCTTTGCTCTACGAGGATAAACAGGTCATTTTGGAAAACTCCCATTTCAAATGCTGATCATTTAACCAAAGGAGATAACGCTGGTAAAAAAAAAATTCCAGAGTTCTAGTTCCTGATTTTTAAGGCTCCCTTTCTTCCTACATCACAGTACTATGTCAGGATGATCCCTTGATTATCTTTTCCTTTCTTCTTCCCTGAAACTAATGAGAATGGAGTGCTTTAGTCTTGCCTCCTGGGAATCTATTCCACTCCTTGATCTGTTTTGTTTCTTTGGTGGAGTGGCTATAAATATGCAACTGGAACATGTTAATGATGAAACTATTGTTCTATGCAAGTTTGAGAGGTGGGAGAACAGCTCCTGGCATTTTCTTCTGCTAAATACCAACCGGTGTTCATTAACTTTCTCCTTCCATAACAAACTGCAACTTCAATTGAGACAGTTACAAAGATAAATCTCTTTGGGCTTCGAGTGATTTTGCGGACACGTCCGTGAATAGTTTTCTTGTTAACAATATGGTGGCAGCATAATAAGGCTTGCATGGCCTTATTTTATGACTTATTTAACTAGAGGTAGTCCTTGACTTACGACCACTAATATGCCTAAAATTTCAGTTGCCAAGTGAGGCATTTGTTAAGTGAGTTTTGCCCCCTTTTATGACCTTCCTTGACCCAGTTGTTCAGTGAATCACTGCAGTTGTTAAGTTAGTGACATGATTGTTAAGTGACTGGTTTCCCCATTGATTTTGCTTGTCAGAAGGTCGCAGTAGGTGATCCACAATCCTGGGACACTACAACCATCATAAATATGAATCTGTTGCCAAGCATCCAAATTTTGACCATGGGGGGTGCTGCAATGGTCATAAGTGTCAAACAGAGTCATAATGTCAAGCGCCATGGAAATCAGGAGGTTCAGGCAGTTCAAATGAGTATAAAGATTTATTGCAAGCTTAAGCTCTCTACAAGAATCTGACCAACTAACAATCAAGGGAAATGAGCAGGCGATAAGAAAGGCATTCAAGGTGGGCTGGACTTAAATCTCTTCCAAGCCAAGCAGCAACTCATGCCTTATGACACATTTGACCCCACCCTTTACATTCAGCCCGGTTCATCACATAAATCACTTTTTCAGTGCTGTTGTAACTTCTAACAGTCACTAAATGAATGGTTGTAAGACAAAGTCTACCCATATTACATAATTATAGAATAGCATTCTTTATTGGCCAAGTGTGATTGGACACACAAGGAATTTGTCTTTGGTGTATATGCTCTCAGTGTACATCAGGAGAACAAAATACATTCATCAAGAACAAAAAGATACAACATTTAGTGATAGTCAAGGTTACTAATAATCTATCAAATATTACTAGGAAACAAATAAAAACAATATAAATTGAAAGATACAAGCAGCATGGTTATAGTAATAAGTGGGAAGAGATAGATACTAGTAAGGAAGAGAAGAAGTAATACAGTCTTAATAAATTGACAGTGTTGTGGGAATTAGTTGTTTAGCAGAATGATGGCATGGGGGAAAAATTGTTCTTGTGTCTAGTTGTTCTGGTGTGCAGTGCTCTATAGTGTCGTTTTGAGGGTAGGAGTTGAAACAGTTTATGTCCAGGATGCGAGGGATCTGTAGATATTTTCACAGCCCTCTTTTTGACTCATGCAGTATACAGGTCCTCAATGGAAGGCAGGTTGGTAGCAATTGTTTTTTCTGCAGTTCTAATTATCTGTTTGAAGTCTGAGTTTGTCTTGTTGGGTTGCAGAGCCAAACCAGACAGTTATGGAGGTGCAGATGACAGACTCAAAATTCCTCTGTAGAACTGAATCAGCAGCTCTTTGGGCAGTTTGAACTTTCTGAGTTTGCGCAGAAAGAACATTCTTTGTTGAGCTTTTTTGATGACATTTTTGATGTTAGGTGTCCATTTTAAGTTTTGAGGTATGATGGAGCTTAGAAACTTACATTGATTCTCCAGTCTAATCAGCATACAGTTTGATTTTTTTCTTCTCTCACATGTATAACTTCATTCTGTTGAATAAACTTTTTTTTTTAACCTGAAAGTTGCTACTTTTTCTATCTCTCCAGTAGATGAAATTGTTGTTCCATTGATCTTCAGCTTGGCTCCCTTCCTTTGCCCTTCAGTAAGGTTGCATTAAAGGATGATGGGAAAGCTAAGTAAATAATTTATTTGTCTGAAGATGACCAGAAAGTTGAAAGAGGCAAATACAATGGAGACTGATGTTCTTTGCATTTTAAGAAAAAAGAAATTTGGTGAAAATGGAACACAAGCTTCTGCCTACAATGTTTTTTTTAACTCCTGAAGTGCATCAAACTATAAGCACAAAGAAGGAGCCATCCTTTCAGCTGTTCCAGTGGGAATATCATGTTATTCAAAAATATTGCTTCATTTTTCTTTGATGACCTAATTCAATTCTACTTGAATGTAGAGTTTGGTGGTCCATCACTACTTTTAATAAGCCAAAAAGGAAAATAATTTCCCTCTTCTCTATCATCTTCTTCTCCTTCTCCTTCTCCTTCTCCTTCTCCTTCTCCTTCTCCTCCTCCTCCCTCCTCTTCTGCTTCCACTTCCACTTCCGCTTCCACTTCTGCTTCTGCTTCCGCTGCTCTTCCTCCTCCTCCTCCTCCTCCTTCTCCTTCTTCTCCTTCTCTTCCTTCTCTTCCTTCCCCTTCCCCTTTTCCTTCTCCTTCTCCTTCTCCTCCTCCTCCTCCTTCTCTTCCTCTTCCTCTTCCTCCTCCTCCTCCTCCTCCTCCTCCTCCTCCTCCTCCTCCTCCTCCTCCTCCTCCTCCTCCTCCTCCTCCTCCTCCTCCTCCTCCTCCTTGTAAGGCATCTGGACCTAAAAGCATGTTTGAAAAAAAACTTCTCTAAAACTTCTCTTCAAGGTTTTCATAGTCTCTAAGTTGGCAGTACAATTATTTGAATGGGCCATTACATTTTTTTCAGATGATTTTTTCTTGTTTTGAGATTGAAGTATTTGCATATGGCAGATGGCCCAAATGCATATTTTTTGTTAACATTTGGGATGTGTTATAAATAGCTTTAAATACTAAGAGAAGGACAAGATTCCTCTAGTGTTTACTCCATCTCTTCATTCATCAAGAGAGGCAGATCATCTGAATACCATATACACACTATGTATATTAAACATTATGAACAATGTACCACACCAAACCGCCTGCTTAGCTTAATTACAAAGTATAATAATAAAATTAAGATTACACATTTCTTGTTTGAAACAGAAAAGAAAAACAAAAAAAAGAACCCTTCCCAAGATCTAGCTTTAGACACTGCAACAAACAGGCCAGACAAAAAATGCTTCAATATGATTGAATCAAAATATTATTTTTAGTTCAGTCTGATTGCACAAATTGCAGTCACCGTACCATGGCCCCTCTACAGCATGGTTGACATGTAGATATAAATGATGACATCCCACACAAATTTGCAAAGAGCTTACACAACTTCTGCTACAAGTGTGAGTATTGGTTATATTTCATTAAATCATGATATTTAAAAAAGCCCAATGTTGCCTTGCCATAAATGTTAGTTTCGACTGGCTCAGTCAAAATGTCCAAGTATTTTCAGGTTTTGCTAACGTTTGTGCATACAGTTGTGTGTGTGTGTGTCTGCACAGTCTTTGAGAACACGAAAGGCATTTGTTTTGTTTTGTTTTTAATAAGGCACAAGCTCAGAGTCCAGAAAATATTAAGATCAGAGGTTGATTTCAGACAGTTTGGACCGGTTCGCCTGAATTGGTAGCATAAATTGTCCACCCCGGCTCTATGCCATCCTATTTAGATATGTTTTTGAGGCTGGGCACATGCACGGAAGGCGTGCGCACCAGCAAAGCACATGCGTGGAAGGCCCGGCGTATGGGTGGATGCGCACATGCTTACATTTGCAAACCAGTAGGGAAAGTAAGTGAATATCACCCCTGATTAAGATCCAATAAATAAATAAATAAATAAATAAATAAATAAATAAATAAATAAATAAATAAATAAATAAATAACTTTATTGTCATTGTACGTTTATACACAGTATACCCATACAACAAAATTCACTTAATACCCAAAGATCAGGTCCAACACACATAACAATCCCCAAACACACTCCCACCCACCACAATTCCCCACCCCTAAACCACCCAAACATCCACACAACAGACCAGGTAATGCTGTCTAACAGCTCACCGATGGTGGCCCTTTAGTTCATTGTTGAGTGCAATTATAGCTCTGGGATAAAAACTATTCAGAAAACATGTGGCCCGAGTTTTAATTGTTCTGTATCTTCTGCCAGAAGGCAACAGTCCAAAAAGATTGTAAGCAGGATGGGAAGAGTCTCTGAGAATGTTATGCAACTTTCTCAAACAGCAAGATTCGAAGATGTCGTCCTCCAGGGCTGGTAGCTGGAGTCCAATGATATTCTGGGAAGTTTTAATGATTCTCTGTAGAGCTTTTTTGTCCGCTACAGAGCTGCTCCCATACCATGCAAGAATGCCATATGTCAGGACACTCTCAATGGTGCTGCGATAGTAGGACAGATGTAGATGCTGAGATAGATTTATCTTCCTGAGCATTCTCAGGAAGTACAGCCTCTTCTGTGCCTTCTTCACAAGCACGTTAGCATTCATAGTCCATGAGAGGTCCTCCGAGATATAAATGCCCAGAAATTTAAAACTACCCACCCTCTCCACCTCCTCACCATTTATGTACAATTGTAGATGTCCATGAGAGGCCAGTAGTAAGAAGAACAGACTGTTTTAAAGTTGTCCTTTCTTTGTGTTGAATAATAGCAACAACAAATAGAACAGCACAGATTAATACATTCCTTTATACCCAAACTATTGACAAGGTACTAATTTATGTCTGCTGAGGGATGGAGTACTTTGAAAAAAAACAACAACATTTCACAACTTAAACAAAAGTGAGAAAAACAAGCAAAAGAGCATAAATTAGAGCAATGTATCATGAATTATTAGGCAGTGTTTAGTAATGTTTATGAATTTGAAGCTGATTATAGTATTCAGTGTTGGTTAGATAGGGCGAAACCTGAACTCTTCGAATCTGCACATTTTTAATCCCCTTTTCAAATAAACTCTATTGATTGCAAAATGCTTCTCCTTGGGATAGTTAATGGAGATAATAAAAATAGAGATAGAGAGTTATAGAGAGAGATGATAGACATGTCACACACACACACACACACAGGGGGAGGGAGGGAGGGAGAGAGAGAGAGAGAGAGAGAGAGAGAGAGAGAGAGAGGGAGAGAGGGAGAGAGAGAGAGAGAGGCTGTTTCAGTCATTGTACATATCTGGTATCAACACAAAGGGAACACCATTTTATGTAGATAATCTGAAAGCACATTCTATGAGATCTATAATCTTTACTGGACCGAGTATGACACCTTGCAACTGCTATCTTCCAAAGCTCATTGGAAAAGCCGGTGGTCAACTCTTTAGCTACTTATCTACTTTTAGTTTTAATGTCTCAAAATAATAAGTGTGAAAGAAGTCCTATTCCCTTTGTTTGACACTGTCCAAAAGTAGAGATGTCATAGCTGGACTGCCAAAATGTAGATGCCAGTAGACTTCTAGTGGTTGTCCAACAATTCTTATCCCTGCTCTGTTTCAGAATCTTGTATGGAATCTTGCGGCATTGCTGAATCCTGAAAGATCCTCTTTTTTTGGGGGGGGGGCCTCTTTCTCTCTTGTACCTTAAATATTGTTTCATTAATGACACGGTACCAGGAGAATGTCTTTTTTTATTATTGAAAAGTTTTATAAGAAATACAATCATTTTCTCCCCCCCCACCCTTTCCCCCCTCCCCTCCTTCCCCCCCACCCCCTCCCTAGACTTCCCAGAACAGGCACAGGGTATAGCATTCACAAACATAAAGCTAAAATATGCTAACAAATTATTGCATTCATATTCTCCCTAAACCTTTAACTCCTTATAACTCAAAAACTATAAACATAAACTACTTAAAAATATTTCATTCATAAGCTATATGAATCTTATTGTTTGGATACTTTTTCTGCATATAGTCAATCCATCTTCTCCATTCTGATATGTATCTTTCATTCGAATGATCTTTAAGATATGATGAAATTTTTGCCATCTCTGCCAGATGCACAACTTTTAAAGTCCATTCCTCAATAGTAGGTGGATCTTCCTTCTTCCAGTATTGTGCCACCAGTAATCTGGCAGCTGTTATTAAATTCAAAACCAACTTGGTCTCTATTACAGTACAGTACAGTACAGTACAGTACAGGAGAATGTCTTAATATTTGGGCCACCAAAGCCATGATCAGGTCTATTTTGCTCTGGTTCTTAACTTGATGAGGAAAGCTCCTAATAAACAAAACAAAAACAACAAAACTGTTTTCTAATTAGCCCTTGGCCGGTTATTTCACGGTTGTCTCTGGAAGACCATGTAACGACCGTGACCAGGGGGGCATTTGCCCAGGTTCGCCTTGTGTGCCAGTTGCGCCCTTACTTGGACCAAGATGCCCTACACACCGTTACTCATGCGCTGGTCACCTTCCGTCTTGACTACTGAAACGCTCTCTACCTAGGGCTACCCTTGAAAACCACTCGAAGGCTTCAGCTGGTGCAGAATGCTGCTGCACAGGTTGTGATGGGAGCGTCCCGACACTCCCATGTTACACCCCTCCTGCATGACCTACATTGGTTACTAGTTGCCCTTCAGGTGAGGTTCAAGGTGCTGGTTATTACCTACAAAGCCCTTCATGGTCTAGGCCCGGGATATTTGTCGGACCCCCTGCAGCCAGCGACAATCCCCAATCGCCCGGTGCATTCCCACAGATAGGGCCTCCTCAGGGTGCCGTCGGCCAGACAGTGTCGGCTGGCAACTGCCAGGGGGAGACTCTTCTCTGTGGGTGCACCCGCCCTCTGGAACCAGCTTCCTTTGAAGCTCCGAATGGCCTCTGACCTTCGTTCGTTCCGCCGCGATTTGAAGACCTGGTTGTTCCGCAGCCTGGATTGATGGGGGTTTATTAATGAATTTTAAATTGTTTTAAATCGGAATTTTAATTTTATATCATTTTTAATGAGGAACTATGCATTTTTACTGTTGTGAGCCGCCCTGAGTCCTCGGAGATAGGGCGGCATATAAATTGCATAAAATAAATCAATAAATATTTTCATACAGCATTTTTGGCAGATCATCTTTTTAAGAAAATTTGTGCTAAAATGGAAGAAAACAACAACAAAAAGTGAGAAAAGATGGTATAGTCAAGGTGTTTTTTTTTTTTTAATACTACAAGTGCACCCCTACCATTTTATAAAACTATGGGGTATTTTTTTTTTTCTTTGCACTATGTATTTTTCATGCTCTGGTACTCTTGAATGGGATAAAAATAGCTAGCTATCCTGGAGTACTTTCCAGCACTATTTTCAGAAGCTGAATATGAGAGAGGGAGGGGGGAGAGAGGGGGGAGAGAGGGAGGGAGGCGGGGAAGGATGGGAGAGAGAATATCTGCCTCAAACATAGAGAGAAAAGTTCCAGTCCACGTACTGGTGATGGCTGTCACTCTAAAATCTTAAATCTGTGCTTTAGGAGCAAACAGCGAAAATTCAGGACAAGGCTTGACTATGTAGAAATGTCAGTCAGCCAGTGCAAAATCTTGGCTTCTGTATGATGTTGAATTATAAATCCCATCATCCTGCCTGAGACTGACTGACAACAATTGCTGCCCCACAAACCCAACATAACAGTACAAATTTCCCCCAACTCCTTTAAAGAGCACTGAGTCACCAACATGAGATAAAGCAGCTTTTCAAATTTCCATTTCAAGAAAAAGATTCCGATCGAAGCACAGCAATTCAGCTGGTTAAAAATCTCACTCTCCTTTATTGGCTGTAACTAGATTCCAGAACAGAGATATAGATCCCTGGGATACAGGTCTGTTGATTTTATCCTGGGGATCACTCAAGGCCATCTAGTGACTTGATAGGGAAACATTTTGTGGAAAGTGGTATGTTTGAACTTGGGAAGAAGACATAAACTTAAAAGGGGCAGATCTGTCTTTGCTGAGATGGGATCCAGTGTCAGGTTTTCAGAAAACTTGCATCCACTGAGAAAGCAAAGCCAATAGATTTAGCAACATTACTCAACCTTTCCCTCATTTTCTCTGGACGCCAGTGCTTTGAGCAAAATTCACAACTATTGGTGTCCATTACGCTTGGTAATTGGATGCCAGCAGTGTGGCTGCATTTGAAGCAAAGACACATTGGAAGTGAAGTTCCAGAAATGGTGGCTTGACCCTTCAAAGTCTTTACCCGAATGAAGAAGGAAATGTGTACAGCCTTGTTTAGACCAAGGAGCTCCTCTCTTGCAATCTATCAGCCCGAATAAATTTTAGGTGATAAAATTGGTATTTATTGATCTAGATAAGGCGCCAAGCTCAAAAGATATATAAAGACAAATATAGTAAAGGTAAAAGTTCCCCTCACACATATGTGCTAATCGTTCCCGACTCTAGGGTGCGATGCTTATCTCTGTTTCAAAGCCGAAGAACCAGCGCTGTCTGAAGGCGTCACCGTGGACATGTGGCTGGCAGAGCCTTGATAGTACAGTGGTTTAGTGCACCCTGTCATTAACACAGCTGCCTGCAATTTCTGCTGGTTCGAATCTCTCCAAGGCTCAAGGTTGACTCAGCCTTCCATCCTTTCTAAGGTAGGTGAAATGAGGACCCAGTTTGTGGGGGCAATAAGCTGACTTTGTATAAAATATACAAAAGAATGAAGGCTATTGCTTAACGCATTGTAAGCCGCCCTGAGTCTCGGGAGAAGGGCGGCATATAAATCAAATTAAAAAAAAAAATGACTAAATGCCAAAGGCGCATGGAACGCTGTTACCTTCCCACGAAAGGTGGTTCCTATTTTTCTACTTGCATTTTTTATGTGCTTTTGAACTTCTAGGTTGGCAGAAGCTGGGACAAGTAACGGGAGCTCACCCCATTACGCGGCACTAGGGATTCAAACCGCTGAACTGCCGACCTTTCAATTGACAAGCTCAGTGTCTTAGCCACTGAGCCACCACGTCCCTTCAAAGGCAAATATACTTATACTTAAAAATGACATTATAACTATCTCCTCACCCATCTCTTGATTATATTTCATGGACTTCTTGGAGCAGACAAACCAATACAGGAACAAAATGTGAACTGCAAGAAGACATTAATGAAAGCAATTTCTCTCTCTTTCTCTCTGTTGATTTTATTATTTAATTATATAAAGCCCCTTTTTGGCGTACATTTTCCCGCTGATGTTTAAGACAGGAAGCTGTGGCAAACTGATTTTCATTCATTTTAGTCGCTATTTAGCAGATTTGGGTATAACGATTGGTTGTTATTCAGGATCCTGGTTTCACCCATATTTTTCTACATGGAAACATAATTAATTGTTTCTTTTATGACATTTCTGTCAGGTCCCTGTGCTGCAGTTACGGGCATCAATATTATACAAGTTCATACAGTTGAATATCACAGTTTGGTAGAAAGTGATTTCCCTGAGGAGTGTGTTATGGAGAAGAAAAAAATAGCATTAATAAATACAAAATCATTCTTAAAACACTCCCTCCATTCCAACTGTAAAAGGTTAAAAGAACTGTTGTTAATTATTTTATCTCAAATAAGTAAAAATGTATATGTATGTCCTTTGTTCAAAAAACAGTCTAAAAGGACAAGGGATGTGGGATAAAGCAATACAAACATTTCAGAAACTAGGTATAAATAAGCTGAACAGTGTCAAACCTGGCTAGTATATGGATGAGAAGCTACTTTTAATAATAGAATCTATTATTACAAAAAATAAGAGATGCTGGCAGTAGATGATGATTTTATTAAGCATTACCAACAAGGTGAACCATTAGTAGGAGCTGCAACCATTTCAGTAATTAACTGCATATATCAAAGACCAAGTTCAACACTAGTTTCCTTTGTGAAAATATGAAAAGGGATGTCTTTGATTTTTTAGTCTAGAATTCCTGATGATCACGATTAGCTAAGTTCAAGTAATGATCACCATCTGTTAGATCTATTCAGGGTTACCATGTATCCATCTCTGCATTTTAATCTCACCTTTTCTCCTGAGAGATTGAAGACAGGATTTCTTTTTTCAGAAATAGTTTGCCGTTGTCCCTAGGACTGAGAGAGATAGACTGCCCCAAGGTCACCCAGTTGGATTTGTGCCTAAAATGGGACTAGAACTCACATTCTTCTGGTTTCTAGTTTGTGCCTTCACCAGGGCACTAAACTGGATCTCGAGATAAATATCTGGACCAAAATTATTTATTTATTTATTTATTTATTTATTAGATTTTTATACCGCCCCCTCTCCCGAAGGACTCGGGGCGGTGCACAGCCAAAAGTTAAAAACATACAATATAAACTATTAAAATACGTTTAAAACAGAATTAAATCTACAATGGCTCCCCAATTTAAAATGCCTTACCCATACCCCTATAAAAAGACGAATTTAAAATTTAAAAATTTAAAATTTCCACATTTAAAAAGGGGGAAGATTTAGGCCAGGCCAGCTTGATAAAATAGAAAAGTCTTAAGCGCGCGGCGGAAGGTGCGCAGATCCGGGATCCTACGTATCTCCGGGGGGAGCTCGTTCCAAATCGTAGGTGCCCCCACAGAGAAGGCTCTCCCCCTAGGGGCCGACAGCCGACATTGTTTGGCCGACGGCACCCGGAGGAGCCCCTCTCTATGGGAGCGTACTGGCCAGTGGGAGGCTATTGGTGGTAGCAGGCGGTCCCGTAAATAACCAGGTCCTAAAAATTAAAATTATGGACTACAGAATGGGATCAAATGAACTTGGTCTCTTATGATGTAGTCTAACTTTTCAACTACTTCACCATACCGGCTGTCTTTTCGAGATAGTGTGCTCACTAATTCAGAACCCTTTAAGCCTCTGTGTGTATTAGCAGTTGACTGGAAATATATTTCAACTCACTAGTGTCAGTTATGTTGGGCAATATTTTCCCCAGAGATATAACAAGATGAGTATTTTAACCAAAGCTCATTATGCAGTTTTGTTCATGTTTTTAGAAGGATGGTGCCCTTTCTGGTATTTTATCACCTTCTCATTTGAGTGTCATCTGTGAATTTCATTAACACACCACAAAGATCTGTGAGCAGGTGGTATTCACACCTGTGCTTCACGGAGATGCCACCTGATAAAAGTATTCCAGACTTTCCCTTTTATGTGTGCATCCTTTGCGAATGTCAATATTATCAAACATAAAAACTGTTTGGCTTCATTATTAACAGTTATTAGCTGTCTCTATATCAAATTGTTTCAGTCCATCATGTAAGTCCTCATTGCCTCTGCTTAATCTTGAGTGATGAAGGGGAATTCAACAGTATGCTTCTGATCTAGGTGGAGATGAATAGAATAGAATAGAATAGAATAGAATAGAATAGAATAGAATAGAATAGAATAGAATAGAATAGAATAGAATAGAATAGAATAGAATTCTTGTGTGATTGGACACACAAGGAATTCGTCTTTGGTGCATATGCTGTCAGTGTACATAAAGAAAAAATAAACTATATTCGTCAAGAATTATAAGATACAATACTTAGTGATAGTCATAGAATACTAATAAGCAGTCAAATCATACTAGGAAACAATAAAAACAATATAAGTTGTAAAGATACAAGCAACATGGATATAGCCATAAGTGGGAAGAGATAGGTGCCAGTAAGGAAGAGAAGAAGAATAGTAATAGATTCTTAGTAAATAGTTTGAAAGTGTTGAGGGAATTATTTGTTTAGCAGAGTGATGGCATTCGGGGAAAAACTGTCCTTGTGTCTTGTTGTTCTGGTGTGCAGAGTCCTATAGCGTCGTTTTGAGGGTAGACGTTGAAACAATTTATGTCCAGGATGTGAGGGGTCTGTAGATATTTTCACTCTTTTTGACTTGTGCGGTATACAGGTCCTCCATGGAAGGCAGGTTGGTAGTAATTGTTTTTTCTGCAGTTCTAGCTATCCGTTGAAATCTGTGTCTGTCTTGTTTTGTTGCAGAACTAAACCAGAGAGTTATAGAGGTACAGATGACAGACTCAATAATTCCTCTTTAGATTTATGCAAAGTTCTTCAATATTTATTTTTATTGCATTATTCATCAAGATGCTGCACCCCTCAGATTCCAATTTATAAATAAGGACTGTGCTTGAAGGGATGGGACCTAGCAACCGTTATCTGTGGCTTGCCTTCTTCATCGCTAGAGTCCTACAAGATATGTCACATGAGAATCTGTTGAAAGAAATTCAGAAGCTTCAAGTCAAGCCAATTTAGGAGATAGGCTGGTAATTTGTATACAATGATATGAGATATGCTGGCTGACATTGGTCTTTTGAGATTCAGGTCAAGGTTTTGCTCTGTAAAGACATGAATGATTTAGGGTGTCCATTGGTATAAATGGTCTATGCGAGGATTCATGCTTAGTAAGAGGTATAGCAGAGGGCGTTCTTCACATGGTCATTCTGGGAAAGAAAAGACCTTTTCTATGTTTTCCTCCCAAATTATGAAGAATTTAGCATTACTTCCCAATGATCTGCTCCTGCAAGAAATGAGAAGACCTTTTTTGGGGGTGTGTGAGATGGGGTTTATTTTGGAATATTTAGCACTTGCATTAATATTTTATTGTTCTTTTAATTAGCTTGTAGTTATTATCTCATTAGATTTCTTCTAACCCATTTCTTCACAACAAGCCTATGGCAGCTAGGAAGGAAGGAAGGAAGGAAGGAAGGAAGGAAGGAAGGAAGAGTTTTCTTAAAGCATCATTAATTTGTATGTAAATTGCTCCATTTTGGCATTTGAAAACTTTGAATATTCACTTGGTGAGAATTTTTGTCTCCCTAATTAACATTCTTTGTATTTATTTTGATGGGATATTTTCCAGGGAAGAAGTATGAAATTTAAAATGTACATAAAATACAATGGCAACCTAGTGTGTGTGTGTGTGTATAAATAATGAATATCTGTATCAGTGGTAGGTTTCCATTTTTTTTATTACCGATTCTGTGGGCATGGCTTGGTGGGCATGGCATGGCATGGCATGGCATGGCATGGCATGGCATGGCATGGCTTGGTGGGTGTGGCTTGGTGGGGGTGGCAGGGGAAGGATACTGTAAAATCTCCATTCCCTCCCAATCAGCTGGGACTTGGGAGGCAGAGAATAGATGGGGGCGGGGCCAGTCAGAATTTTTACTACCAGTTCTCCGAACTCCTCAAAATTTCCGCTACCGGTTCTCCAGAACTGGTCAGAACCTGCTGAAACCCACCTCTGATGTGTATGTGTCTTCACAAGTTTTATTTGTGGAAGAATCTCCACATAAATTTGAAAAATTGGATACAGACTGATACGTAACATGGAAAATACCCTTTCTCATTTCAGTTCCATTTTTTTTAAAAAAATCCATAGTTATTTGACAGAAAACCAAATAATGTCTACGGACCATATGGAATTTTACATAAAATTGCAATCCATCTTAAAGAGTGTTATATGAAGATTCCATTCGAAGGTGATTCAATCAAATCTCATTTTTAAACGTTCAAATTGAATTGTGTAATTAACATCTATCCTGAAGATTCAGGTTGGTTGGTTTTTTTTTTAATGTTACTATATCCCAAATATAAATTGCCTGGGCTTCAATCACTTAATCACAGATTTAAAACGAATTGTACTGGCTCCCTAAACTGAATTTTAAATCAAATCCAAAAGATGCCTTTTGCCATAATTGAAGGTTGACCTAATAAAAGATTATCTCAATTGATTCGGAATTTTTCAGCATTATTTAAATGCCTAAATTTTAACATGTTGCTGGTAGTTCTTTGTCAAGCAATTGATCATGAAAAACCCATATTATCAGCATGAACTCTACTGAACTAAGAAATAATTTCTATAACCCATGCATCAGAAGCTTTAAGACATAATTGTGAAATGGTGACAGAGAGCTAATTAACTGTCAGTGGCAGTTATTGTGTCAGGGGGGACCTTTAATGCAACTGCCTTGCACCCAGTTACATTGGTTAATAATATCGACCCTTTAACTCCCTCTTCTAGATTGTATTGACAAGTTTCCCAAGTTTATCTTTTATTCTGGTATGCCTGCATCAGAGTGTTTATCGGTACCAATGGTACTGTGTTACTTTCTCTGGATTTTGAAAAAGCTTATAGCTGTGGTAGTAATATATAAAAGTAAAGGTGTTGTTTACCTTGTTTTGCTTTATTTTTTGTCTGTGTAGGTGTGACCTGGAAAATCAAATCTGTAGTATATCCTATGGCTTTGTCACCACAAAGACTGTACAGTGCCTAAGTATATATATATATACAGTGTGCTATATTTTGCTGTTATAGATTTAGCTGTCAGGCACATGTTCCCATGCTGAAGAAAAAGTCTGTATTCATTCCACTTGATGCCTGAAGCTTAAATCTAATTCAAGCTAGTCTCCCCAGGAGCAATGCCTGTAGGTATAACCACATATTTACATTTTAAACATATTTATCTGCACTCTCTCCAACAAATTCTGTGTCTGGCAGGTAGTATATAACAGCTAGAATCCAATGCAACTTGAACGGAAGGAACTAAACACAGCCATGTTGTATGCCCTGTATGTATCTAGATAGATAAATAGATGATGGAAACTAAATGATGGAAATAGAGAGATGGTAGAAAAATAGGGAGATGATGATGATGATGATGATGATGATGATGATGATGATGATGATGATGATGATGGAGACAGAGATACAGATAGAGATAGAGAGTGGTTTGCTTTCCAAGCTTGTTTCAATTTAGTTTCTGAACATTTTGTTACCAGCCTAGGTAACATCATCAGCGGGGTTTTCTTGTCCTATTCTCCTTAGCTTACCACTGCTGAAATCTAAAGCCTGAGGTACAAATATTTTCTATTATTTCATAGAATGACAGAGATGGAGAGATGGAGAGCGAGAGACGGGGGGAGGGAGGGAGGGAGGGAGAGAGAGAGAGAGAGAGAGAGAGAGGGAGGGAAAGAGAGAGGGAGAGAGAGAGAGAGAGGGAGAGGGAGGGAGAGGGAGAGAGAGAGGGGGAGAGAGGGAGAAAGAGAGAAGGAGGGAGAGAGAGAGAGAGAGAAAGAGAGAGAGAGTGGGAGAGAGAGAGAGAGAAAGAGAGAGAGAGGGAGAGAAAGAGAGAGAGGGAGAGAGAAAGAGAAAGAAAGAGAGAAAGAGAGAAGGAGGGAGAGAGAGAGAGAGAGAGATTTAGCCAACCCTGCCTTCCTCAACAAATTCAGTTTTGGATATACTGAGAACTACTAAGTTCAGACAGCACTAATGACCCCACAGTTCAACACTGAGCTATAAAAAATCTCTTCTGTTGATACTGAGAATTGTACTCCCAAAAACCTTTGGAGTCCCAATAGTCAGGAATGATATCAGTATGATATTGGATTTGATAATAGTTGAATTGATCCTTTTTAGGATCTCTATCCAGTATTTTTAGTCCTTCCCATCTTCTTTACTTCAGCACCATATTTTCAAATTCCTGGTATGGTATTCTTACATTGACTATGGGCAATTTGAATCACAGAGCGTGCAGCATATGGTATGACTTATCAACCACTTGTCACTGCTTCAGGGTCATTATGAGCCACGGTGGCACAGTGGTTAGAGTGCAGTACTGCAGGCTACTTCTGCTGCCTGCTGGCTGCCTGCAATTTGGCAGTTCAAATCTCACCAGGCTCAAGGTTGACTCATCCTTCCATCCTTCTGAGGTGGGTAAAATGAGGACCCAAATTGTTGGGGGCAAAAGGCTGACTCTAAACCGCTTAGAGAGGGCTGTAAAAGCACTGTGAAGCAGTATATAAGTCTAAGTGCTATTATATGGCATAGCGATGAGGCCAAAATCACAGAGCTCTTGTCTTCATTTGTAACTCGTGATTACTTTCAGTAACTTATCAGTGATAAGAACACATTGTTCTGTATGTGGATTTGGGAACACCAAAATATCCTAAATGGCTTAACAGAGGGATAAATTATAAATAGCTTTTTTTATTATTATTTTAGGAGTCTTTAAGTAGTAGATTCAGAAGAGCATCTTTTCCCTCGCAACTCTTTTTTCCTTCCAAGTAAGATAACAGGACAGATCGAAGATTTGGCTGAAACTCTGCAATTGAAACACGGAGAAAGCATCAGGGAACTCATTTAACATCTTGAAACCAGATACTCATCAACCAGGTGACAAATTTAGAGGGTTTATCAGCTGTAACCAAAGATCCAATCACCAAGGCCTGCACACATACAAAAGGAAGAGCTGTGGTAAAATTCTGCATTCATGTTGTCTATACTGCATAGCTTATTTTATTTGGGAGATTTAGAGCTAGCGCAGGAATGCAGTCATAATAATAACTTTCTGGCACAAAGCTTTTCTCTCAGCTGGATGATCTTTTTCTCCCTTCTTGTTTGAGGGTTTTGAACATTGCTTGGAGATTTCCTTGCAAGTTTTATGAAGAGTTGACAGGGCTGCTAAGAGTTTGAGAATGAGACAGGTTTACTTTTCTTAGGAGAGCTCAGCATTAACCTCTTCTTCTCCCATAACTCCCTGTCAGCAGGAACAAAGAGGCGGCTATCTTGAAGGTGAGATGTGGAGTTGGAAAGATTAAGATTGACCGAGTGATAATGAAGAATTGGAGAATAGAATTCTCTGTGTGGCATTCGGCCCCTCCAAATTACCACATTTAGCTTTATTATTGAAAAGTTTTACAAAAAACAAAAATTTTCTTCCCCCCCATATTCCAATATTATGCTACCACCAGCCTAGCTGCTGATATTAAATTCAAAATCAATTTAGTCTCTAATACTGTACAGTCCGTAGTTATACCCAGTAGGAACAATTGAGGAGCAAATTTCAACCTTCTTTTCAAAATATTCTGCATCACCCACCAAATTTTTATCCAAAATGCCTTGATTTTCTTACAGGTCCACCATATATGATAATAGGTTGCATCATTACATTCACATCTCCAACATTTAGCTTGCAAATTAGAGTACATACATGTGCCCATTTTATCATACAATCCTTAACCAGTTCCGTTTCTGAATCTATTTCCAATAATGCATTATACAACCTTTCAATATGCATCTGGCTTTGATCTCTCCAAATTACCACATTTAGCTTGAGGTTGGAATAAAACCCATCAGCCCAGTTGGTTTCTTCAATAGAATAGAAGGTTCTTTGTGCCAAGCATCGATGTATCAGGATATCACCACATCTCAGCCAGAAGCTGAGTTTTTAAATAAGCTGTTTTTTTTTTAAAGGTGATCAGAGTTAACCAGAACAAATAAGGTCAGTGCCTTCTAAAACATGGCCCCCAGAGGTATTCAGACTGGTTTGGGTGAACTGGAGTGGTGACTGCAGGTGGGCCTGCCCCTGCCCACCTGTTCCAGCATAATGGCATCCTATTTAGCCACATTTTCGCGGCTGGCTGTGTGACAGTGGTGGGTTTCAAAATTTTTTACTACCAGTTCTGTGGGTGTGGCTTGGTGGGCGTGGCAGGGGAAGGATACTGTAAAATCTCCATTCCCACTCCACTCCAGGGGTAGGATAGTGTAAAATCCCTATTTCCTCTGATGAGGTGGGTGGGGTAAGCGAGCAGCGACCGGGCCGGGGACCGGTTCCGGGGCATGGCCAGCCAATGTTATTACCGATTCTCCGAACTATTACAAATTTTTACTATCGGTTCTTGCGAACCGGTGCAAACCAGGAGCAACCCACCACTGATCCTTTGCTTACATTCCAGACTTTCCAAATGAACATTCTGTAAAGCAGCAAAAGCTTAGTGACGCATTGCCACGTTGTTCCACAGCATGGTTCCTGCATTATTTTTAAAATAAAGCAAAATAATAAAAATAATCAGGGAGATACTTGACCTTTGCTTTGGATACTTCTCTTCCCATAGTAGAAGCTTGTAGTTAATTCCAGAATGAGTCCAGAATCCATAAATAAAAGCATCCAAAGCTAGTTTTGGAAACCTTCTGAATCCAGAAAAGGTGGGGATTTCCTCCACACAGGAACTTCACTAAGTACATTATAAGAAGAATAAGGCAAAAGAAAATATTGATTCTTTGTGGAAATCAAGGGTGAAATGCTACTGGTTCAGACCAGTTCTCCCAAACCGGTAGTAAAAAATGCAACTGGTTCAGGCGAACCGGTATTTCTGACGATCAGCTGGGTGACGATCAGCTGTGATGCACGATTTATATTAGCTAGAATCGTCGTATTTCCTGCTTTCTAACTAATCTAAATCGCGTGGCACAGCGGATTTCCCACCCCCCCTCGCTGTTCTACTTACCTGTGCAGATTCAGAAGGCTTAAAAATGTTCCTTTTTTAACGCTGCGTGGGTGCACCTCAGGTGCGCATGCGTGCGCAAAATGCATGTTCGGTATCAGACTTCACAGAACCGGCAGCAGATTTCAGAGGATTTCACCGCTGGTGGAAATGTTCTCATTATGTTAAAACTTTCCAAGAGAGGTAGGGCAGATGTAGAGAAAACAGACCAGGTTGAATTTCCTTTGAAAGTACATTTGCTCAGCCTAATTACTGTCTTAGAAATGGTGGGTTTTTTTCACTTTTCTGGTGGAACACTTTGATGAATCTCCGCATCCTGATGCACAGAATGTGTAGTCTGCCCCCCCCCATCAAATTGTATCAAAGAAGCACCCATTGCTTAGGAAAATAACAGCATATTGTTTTAGAGCAGGTGGGCACACTCAGTGTCATTGCTGGTAAAACAATCATGGGTGGCGACATTCACTCCCTTCCTTTGTGTAACCATCTCTTTGTCGTTCATTACATCAACGAAGGGACGAAAGTAAAACAAGAACAACATTGTTCCTAGTGTGCAGTCTGGCATTACATCACCCATGCCAATCTGAATGGACGTTTCTCGCAAGATTTGATATTTGGGGAAATATGTATGCATTTAGCAGATTCTGGAGACAAGCTGAGATGTGGTTATTGTCTTCAGAGGGAGATGATTTATAAAAGCGCTTCGTTCACCATTTCTGGAAACGGGATGCAAGACTAAATAGCTCTTTGTTGTTTTTTTTTGGCCCGCAAGGACTGGTACATGATGAAAATGGAATGTTACCTGGGAGTTTTCGGGTGTGCGGTGAAATCCCGACTTGGGTGTGTGATTTAGTATACTGAAGTGGTTTTGTATAGCAAAGCAAGACAGAGAAGAGTTAATGGATGTTGCATTAGATGTAGAGACGACTTTGTTGTGTAGGACCATTTTAATGTTTGCCATGGATGGCAATGCCATTGGTCTCATTGTGCTGAGATCCCAGGATTCTACTAGCTGTGGCCTTAATATTATTGGAAAGAAGGTGTTTTTCCTTAAATCCATGATGGAGATTCAATCCAATAGGCTCTGATAGGCAGGAAGATCACTGTTGGCCTATTGCAAATATAGTAGATGACTTGATCAGGGATGGTATTCACTTACCTCAAATCAAATCAAATCTTTATTGTCAGTTCACAACATATGTGCAATGAGATTGGTTGAGCTCCCTCAGTGCACCGCCCCCCCACAACACAATACAACTCACAGTGAAGACAGAAAATCCCTAACCCAATAAATCATATTAACAAAACACCTTCCCTACCGGTTTGCAAATGTGAACATGTGCACATGCTTTGCTTGCACATGCCTTGTCCACGCAGGCGTATGGCCTTCAGAGCATGTGCTTTGCTCATGCATGCAGCTTGCATACATGCAAATGGCTAAAAAACATGCCTAAATAGGATGGTATAGGATGGTGCCCACCCGCAATTTCCGCTACCAGTTCGGTCTGAACTGGCTGAATACCACCTCTGGACTTGATGCCATATTATCCTTTCACTCTTCGAGAACCAAATATTCCATCTTCTTTAATACCTTGGTAGTTTTCCATCGATATAAGAATGTGGGTGGCATTTTCTCACAAGGGTTAACATGCCAGTGTCAAGAAAGAACAAAAATCTTTCTCCCCACCTCCCACCCCATTATGGATTGGCTGGCTTGAATTTGGGAAACCTTGAGATGTCTAAATGTATGAGTGCATATACACAGATGACAAGAATAACAATTTAGAGACTTTTTCTTCTGAATTGTTTGTTTGAGAGAAGAATGGCTTACATTTATAAATCTGTCCTTGGTTTGATTATTGACATATGTTCCACACATGTTCGGTGTTTCCCTGCCCCCCTCCAAAGCTATGTTGTTTAAATAGTGTCAGTTCACACACAGCTGTCAATTATGAAGAGCAGGGCAATTAGAGATGTGTGTATGTATTTGTGAATCAGTCTAAAGAAATTGTCCTGAAGATTCTGGGATCTGACAAGCAATTAGTTCAGGCATAAGACAAGAATGGCTGGGATTAATTTTTAAAGCCTGATAGAAAGAGATATCACCGATCTTTATTTTAGCAGGCAAGAAGAAGAATGATCAGGAAAGAGGAAATGATCGTTATTTAATGTAAAGATGAAATGAGATGAAATTAACCGAACCAACTTTTGTTTTTAACCTAAACCCAAATTTCTTAACAGCAAGATGCATCACAATATTTAAGAATCTTTCAAGGTGTCGGAAGAAATATCCTTCTGGGTTCAGTTCCAAGTGGGGAGAAAGACACTGGAAACATGGAGGCTGATTGGAAAGATGGTTTTTAATGGTGGACAGGACCTCATGGCTTGAGGTCCTGGACAAAAAGGGAAGAGATGCTGAGTTTTATGCCCACTCTAGGCTTTTGAATTTGTATTCTGTTTGGTTGTCAGACTCCCATGGGGCCATGCAGGGTATCTTTGTAGGTTGTCTGTGTCCCAGGCTTGATTCTGCACATGCGCAGAATGCTTCTGATGATGTCAGGGTCAGTGGGCGGAGCCTCCCGCTGGTTTTACTACCGGTTCTATAGAATTGGTCCGAACCGGGGGCAACCCACTGGTCCTGATTGGATCTGTCTTGTTCAAATCAGGGTAGCTATGGCTCACTAAGATTATGCTAAATTTAAACAGACCCCCCTCCCCCCGAAATTGTATTAATATATTTTCTGTCAACTGCCTTTGGTAATGCAGTATGTTAAGCATATGATTCTCCCATGTGTGCATTCAAGTAATAAAGTTGTTTCTTTTTTTTTTTTAATCCATTCTGAATTTAAAAGCTAATGAAAAAATAATAATTCATGGTACTTGACTTAAGACTGGACTTTCTTTGCTCATTAAAAGAAAAATCTGGAAGGTATGATATGTAAGAGTGAACTCGTGATGAAAAAGACATTCATGAATTGTGAACAACCATATTCTTTTGCTGATCATTTCAATTAAAAAGGACCCTATATACTATCTCCTTGGTATTCTATTGAACTGCTTAACAATATGTCTTTTCAATCTGATTTATGTCACTTTGCAAGCACAATAAATAATTGTTCTAGTTGAGGCCTTTGTTTACAATTAAATAAGCAACTGCAGTTAAATGGGCATCTTATCAATTGTTTCTCTCTCTCTCTCATTTTCTGTGTGTGTATATTATCATCTATCTATCTATCTATCTATCTATCTATCTATCTATCTATCTATCTATCCATCCATCCAGCCAGCCATGCATCCATCTTTCCATCCATCCATCCATCCATCCATCCATCCATCCATCCATCTATCTATCTATCTATCTATCTATCTATCTGTTTCTATGTTTCTTTCTATCTATCTGTCTATCTATCTGTCTATCTATCTATCTATCTATCTATCTATCTATCTATCTATCCATCCAGCCAGCCAGCCATGCATCCATCTTTCCATCCATCCATCCATCCATCCATCCATCCATCCATCCATCCATCCATCCATCCATCTATCTATCTATCTATCTATCTATCTATCTATCTATCTGTTTCTATGTTTCTTTCTATCTATCTGTCTATCTATCTGTCTATCTATCTATCTATCTATCTATCTATCTATCTATCTATCTATCTATCCTACATTTCTGCCTCTGCAGCTATTTTCATGTTTAATACACAATGAACTGAGTACAATACAAAGTTCATATCATTCTGATTGCCTAAAATTTCCAGCAATGGGCACGTTTGTTTGCAAATATATAATTTTTTCAGCCAACAATCAATCAACATTTTTTTGGCCGATAGATGAGCATCCAGATGTTTCACCCAGTCAGTTCTCATTTTCCTACCCCACATTTTGAAGCAAAACAAATCACTTCCACGTTTTAAAGACCTATTAAAAAATGAGTCAACAAAGATGCGATTATTTATATCTTGGACTCTTTACCTAGTAAAGACTTTTGCAGTGGCTCTTGCTGCCTGAAATAGGAATTTTCGTGTTTAAAGGAAAGTTTTAGGCTGAAAAGTCAGGATTCGGTAAGATGATAGGTCACCGCTTCCTTTCTGCAGTCAGGATGCATAATTCAACTCAGAGGTGATTCTGATCACAAGCAAACTTGGTCTTTCTGTTTTAAACAAGAACAGCTTTCTGTACCTCCATGTTCCATGAAGTCTCAAGTCTTTTTATTATACCATATATTTTTGCTAGGGGAAAATGTTCACTGTTCTTCTATAAATTGGACTATAAATGATGATCGCCATCATGTTGAAGCAATATTGAATCAGTATAGTCCCTAATTAAATGAGACAAACTATATAGCATCAATGGTTTGCTCCTTCTAAACCATTGGAAGGAGTCTATCATTTTAGGAAGGATAGGGCGGGATAGGAAAAAAAATGTTATGAATCCATGCATCCTTATCATTGTTAAGATCTGAAAAGACCAGGAGATTTAGGACTGATGAGCAAGTATTTCCAGTTTTATTGCTCGGACCGAATGCAAGTATATATTGAGAAGCAGACACACACTGATCAGATGTCTCATCTAAACTAGGGCAGATGTCTCATCTAAACTAGGGCAGATGTCTCATCTAAGCTAGGACATGTTGCGCAGTGATCCATTCTATACTGGTCAGAATGGACACTTAGTATACTGGAATACTAAAAATTTCATCAGAGCTCAACAAACAATTACTACCAATCTGCCTTCCATTGAGGACCTGTATACTGCACGAGTCAAAAAGAGGGCTGTGAAAATAATTACAGACCCCTCGCATCCTGGACATAAACTGTTTCAACTCCTACCCTCAAAATGACACTATAGAGCACTGCACACCAGAACAACTAGACACAAGAACAGTTTTTTCCCGAACGCCATCACTCTGCTAAACAAATAATTCCCTCAACATTGTCAAACTATTCACTAAGTCTGCACTACTATTAATCTTCTCATTGTTCCTATCACCCATCTCCTCCCACTTATGAATGTATGACTGTAACCTTGTTGCTGGTATCCTTAAGATTTATATTGATTGTTTCCCTATGACTATCATTAAGTGTTGTACCTTATGATTCTTGATGAACGTATATTTTCTTTTATGTACTCTGAGAGTGTATGCACCAAGACAAATTCCTTGTGTGTCCAATCACACTTGGCCAATAAAGAATTCTATTCTATTCTACTCTACTCTACTCTATTCTATTCTATTCTATTCTATTCTATTCTATTCTATTCTATTCTATTCTATTCTATTCTATAACAACACAGGGATAGCCTCAGAGAGGGCATTTTGGTCATCTACACATATGGCTCTTTTTTATATCTTAATGTATAAATTGATTGGTGGCCTAGAGATGAAGACGCTCGCCTTTCATTCAAAAGGCTGAGAGTTTAATCCTAGGCAGCGACAGATGTTTCTCTTATCAGAGCGCCAAGAGAAAATATCTGCTGTGAACTCCGCCTAGGCAGCAGGAAGGGTATCCGGCCAGTAAACGCTCAGCTCCATTCAGTTGCCCCGACTCCATCCAATACAAAGGATTACAGGGTGGTAAAAAGAAAAAAAAAGGAGGGGGGTATACATTGATTGATTGATCAATTATGTGCCAACAAGTCATTACAGATCCCTAAAGACCACATAAATTGTATAATTGTATAAATAGACAGAACGTATAAATAGCAGCATTAAGAAGATACTTTACTTTGGATTTGACAGGCTGTGATAAGTGACTGTGTCTTCAAAGTCTAAAGAGTGGACAACAAACAATTTCATTAATTTCAAGAAGTCATCCTAAGTAACATTGCTATTGACCCATTGCTCCAACTTTTAGATAGAGTGCTTCATTAAACTAGCCATTCTTAATCAAGTGTGACTGCATAGTGTTTGGCAAACTTTGCACACAGGTGCATACCACTGTCTGTTTTGTACTGTGTAGCTGGCCTTGTTTTGTCATGTTGGTCGAAAGTGTGGTATCTTTAACAGAATTGTCCTTAGAAGCCAGAATAAGTCTCCTCAGTAGTAAATATAACAGCTGGCCTTCTGTTAGCTCCCTGTAGAGAACCCCAGGCGACAGTTATCAGAAATTTCAAGTGCAAAATAAACTGTTGTGCTTCAGCAGTCAGACAGCACAGCAATGGGTCTGCAGCTGTCCAAAGTGTTAACATATACATGAGAACACCAAAGGTGAACCTTTAGATTCTTCTGTTCTACTGCTAATCAAGGTCTTTCAACTCTGGAGAACTATGGACTCTGTTGTATTTCTGCAGCATTAGAATTAAAGCTCAAATGACTCGTTATTTTGGAAGTCTTCTCCTTCTCCTTCTTATCTTTCTCCTCCTCCTCCTCCTCCTCCTCCTCCTCCTCCTCCTCCTCCTCCTCCTCCTCCTCCTCCTCCTCCTCCTCCTCCTTCTGCTTCTGTAAGAAATGCTCTTGGTATACACAATGATTTGTGTTAGGGAGGAGATAGGAACAAAGAGAATGGCAATATTTTCCCTTCCAGCATCTCTCCCGTTTCCAAATGTATCTCATTCCTGTTATTTCAGAACCTGTTTACATTCAAGAACAAGAAAAAGGAAGAAAAAGGAAAGTTGTTTAATAGGACTACTTGATATATTCCATCTCCAAAATAACAAAGAAACCCTCCTACCTAATGAAGTCCTCATTACACCCAGTTGTAGGGTCCTTTGGATCTTAGTCTAAAACTCCCACAATTCATTTTCTCCCCCCCTTACATTCTAATAGAGGTAGTTCTTGACTTACAAAAGGTCATTTAGTGACTGTTCAAAGTTACAACATCATTGAAAAAAGTGACTTATGACCATTTTTTTCATTCTTACAACTGTTGCAGCACCCCCATAGTCACATGATCAAAATTCAGTCATATTGTCTCATATTGATGATGGTTGCAGTGTCCTGGGATCATACAATCACTTTTTTGGAAGCTTCTGATGAGCAAAGTTAGTGGGGAAGACAGATTCACCTAACAACCACGTTGTTAACTTGACAACTGCAGTGATTCATGTAACAACTGTGGCAAAAAAGGTTGTAACTTGGGCAAAAGTTACTTAATAGCTGACTCGCTTAGGAATAGGAATGTTGGGCTCAATTGTGGTTGAGGTCCATTCTATAAATTGGACAATTGGACTATAAACAGTCTAATTGTTCTGCCCCAGCTACGGACCCCAAAGAACGCAGCACACACAAAGTCCATACAAACCTTAGTTTACTAATTAAGGACTACTAATGAGCTTTCTTAGTAGTTGTTTGAACACAAGTACAGTTTAAATCAGTCTTTTCTGAACAAGGGCTGTTAATTTAACTTCATTAACAGCAAACAAGAATCCAAAGAATAATAACTCAATTTTGAGGCACAGTATTTCAGATAACCGTAATCTTATTGTGGTTGGCAGAATGCCCAGAAGCAATTTGCAGGAAAACTGACAAGAGATAAACAAGAGCCAAATCAAACATTTCTGGAATCAAGATGAGAAGGAATATGAACGAAGTTGTTTCCTGCAAATTGCATCAGTCGTCATCCTTCCTTAAATAGGCTAGGGGAGTGGCCAATTAACCTTACTCTCGAGGAGACCTCCTCCTGAGGAGCCACTCCTGCCTTTTAACAGCTCTGCGCACTCGTGCATCGAGAAGAGGCTCCTCCTCTTCTTCCTCTTCACTTATGGGAGTTTCTGGAGGTTCTGAAGGCCCTGGCTGAATTCCCGCCTCTGGCACCACATCGTCTCCAGCCTCCTCATTGTCTGACTTGAGCGCCAGCTGCACAGACTGCTGGTGCAGCACCACACCAGCCTCCTTGTTGTTGGAATCAGCTACTAACTGCACAGGCCGCTGATGGGCCACAACACTAATATTGCTGTTTAGACTGTAGATTGACAGCATTAGTGCTTGATTGGCATTTAATTTTTCTAATGGGAAACACCTACATGCAGACACCCACACGCACACACACAAACACACACAAAATGCTGGTAATTCATTTGTTTATATAAGTGTTATGCCTGAATGTGAAATGGAATCAAATTGTTCTGTTGTTGTTCACACTTCCACGTCTCCACACTCTGCTATTCATATTGGTTGAAAGTCTGGTGCCTTGATAGGTATTTTCAAACACTTTCCAAGAACTCTGAAATTTGGGATTCCTGCATATGTTTTCCTGTGCCTATTAGTATTCAAGTATAGTGGTGAACATCACGGTAAATTTGTGTAGGTGGATAATTTAATCAGATATCAAAGTCTGTGAGGATGTTAGAGACAGCCACAGTAGTAACTTATATGAATAGTACAGAGAGTTTTAATGTCCAGGATACAACAGGACTGACATGAAATGTTTTTTTTTGTCTTTCCTTCTGAATGAGTAAAGGTTTTATAGATGTGTTTAAACAGGGGTGAAATTCAGCAGGTTCTGACAGGTTCTGGAGAACCAGTAGCGGAAATTTTGAGTAGTTTGGAGAACCAGCAAATACCACCTCTGGCTGGCTCCAGAATGGGGTGGGAATGGAGATTTTGCAATATCCTTCCCCCCAGGAGTGGGGAAGGAATGGGGATTTTGCAGTATCCTTCCCCTGGAGTGGGGTGGGAATGGAGATTTTGCAATATCCTATCCCCAGGAGTGGGGAGGGAAGGGGGATTTTGCAGTATCCTTCCCCTGGAGTGGGGTGGGAATGGAGATTTTGCAATATCCTTCCCCTGCCATGCCAACCAAGCCACGCCCACAGAACTGGTAGTTTTTAAAAAAAATGAATTCCACCACTGTGTTTAAATTGATCCAATGTTCCACAAACATCTTTCTCTTCATATCTGTTGTGGCCCGTCAGCGGCCTGTGCAGCTAGTAGCTGATTCCGACAGTGAGGAGGCTAGTGTGGTGCTGTACCAGCAGCCTGTGCAGCTAGCGCTCGAGTCAGACAATGAGGAGGCTGGAGAAGATGTGGTTCCAGAGACGAGGATTCAGCCAGGGCCTTCAGAACCTCCAGAAGTTCCCATAAGTGAAGAGGAAGAAGAGGAGGAGCCTCTTCTCAATGCACAGGCGCACAGAGCTGCCAAAAGGCAGGAGTGTCTCCTCAGGAGGAAGTCTCCTCGAGAGTAAGGCTTGGGGCTAATTGACCACTCCCTTAGCCTATTTAAGGAAGGACGACGACTGAAGCAATTTGCAGGGAACAACTTTGTTCACTCTTCTTCGGGTCTTGATCTTAGTTCTCTGCAAATTCCTTCTGGGCTTTCTGCCAACCATAATAAGATTACGATTATTTATTCTTTGGATTCTTGTAGGCTGTTAAGAAAGTTAATTAACAGCCTTTGTTTGAAAAAGACTCATTTAATTTAGTAAACTAAGGTCTGTACAGATTTTGTGTGTGTGCTGCGTTCTCTGGGGTCCGTAGCTGGGGCAGAACGATATCCAACCTACTTATTTTCATAAAAAAAAAAAAAAAAAAACAGCTTTGTAAGGGAATCACCCTGACCAGCAAATCACCGGATGAGTTTCATGCCTGAAATTAGAGATTTTGTTGTTGTTGGTTTACAGCTTTGGTTTCCGCCTTGGTGCTATTCGTGTTGATGGAATGATTTATGGTCATATGAGGGTCCTGCTGAATTGTGAATCCCTTGGTGTTCTCTAGCTTGCTTCCTTGCTTGCAGATGTTTCATTACCTTAGAGAACATCATCAGTGGATAAATGAAGCATCTGTAAGTAAACAGCCAAGCTCTCTGAGCATCTGCGAGCAAAAAACCAAGCTCAGAAAGTGCCAAGAACACCCAATTCTATAATATTCTATATTTGTTGTTGTTCAGTCATGTCTTGGAGACTGCCTGGACAATTCCTTGCAGTTTTCTTGACAAGATTTCAGAAGTAGTTTACCATTGCCTCTTTTCTAGGGCTGGGAGAAAGTGACTGGCCCATGGTCAACCAGCTGGCTTTGTGTCGCAGACAGAACTAGAACTCACAAGCTCCTGGTTTCTAGCTGATGCCTTAATCACTACACCAAATTGGCTCTATTACACTGTATTATCCCAGGCTCAAATAACTTCAAGACATTTAAGGGTCCAGGATGTGATGGGAGAATTAGAATGACTTTATCTTGCCTGCTAATTTAATGGTTGTTCAGTCTTTCACAGTCTTAAAAGCCTAGAGCAACTCAGACATTGTCAAAGCAGGGCATAAAGGCGAATCAAATCTTCATCTTAAGCCATAATGTGCTTTGATTTGTTTCAGCACAATATATTGTGAAATTTTGTCACTGACATGGTTTTACATGACTGGAGGCACAGATTATATTCCAACCACTAAAAGAAAGAATAAAAAAAAAGAGAAAGAAGGGGGAAAAAAAAACAGTTTGAAATCTTACTGGATTTTCACTTATTTGAGGGATATGTTTAATGTAAAAAAAAAAAAAGAAGAAAAGAAAAGCAGTGTATTCTGGAAGTGAATGGGGAATTCCAATCAATTTGCATTAAGGAATTAATTTTAAAAGGCCCCAAGGAATCGAAAACATGGATTTGTGATATCCAAAAAAATAATGCTCAGTTTGATGGTTGAATACAGTGGGATACCGTACAGCTATATTTGTCTTTAAAAATAAGGCAATCTGCTTTTCTCAGAATTGTTTTGTTTCGTTTCCAAATTCACTTCTTTATTCCATTTTTTAAATTTATCTTTGTTAGCAATTCAACAGAAATGCTTAAAAGGTTCCCACCAAAATAGGTGTTGTGTTTCCTATTTGTGCTGAAAACGGGTGTCAAATTGTTTATTTTAAAGTCAGAATTGGATAGCACTTATTGTGGAAGGGATAGGAAGCAACTGAGAATCAAAGGCTCAGTGATTATACAGAGAATTGTACCTGTTCTCTCTCCCCCCCCTCTCTCTTTTACCAATTCCAATTATGTTTATATACACCCAAATACCCATGCATGCATACATGCATGCACACACAAACATCCATCTCTATCGATCTAGTCATGCACTGTTTACACATATAATTACAAAGTTCTAGGGCAGGATATTAAAGACTTTTTTTTTTTTTTTACAAATAGTGTAACCATTTCTTGTCTTTTCAGTTGGGGTGTCTGGTTTATGGACACTAGAGGGCTGCAAAACTCTGTTAACAGAGGTAGAGATTATTGGACTGCTTGAAGTTTCTGCTGTGAATAATCATAAGAAAACTATCTCTATAAAAATATAAATGCTAATGGTATAGACATTTTAACATCTGCTATTTATGGAATACATACTTGTGGTCTTGACTAACACACTCTGTGGCTCTAATTTCCAGAATACTTAGCACATTTTGCAAATGATGTAATTCACTTTGGCTTTACTTTCACCTGCTCCCAAACATGAAGGAACTTCAGTTCTTGAAGAAAAGATGTTATGCATGGACAATATTATGTCCTTGTCAGGTTTTTTGCTTTCTTTAGGAGAAAATCCAGGTCTCTTCTCACTCATTATATATCATTTGATTGCCCTTCCATGCTAGACTCCATTTAAAAAAACAAAACAAAAAAAAATGTGATTCATTCATGAGAGACATTACTGTAACTCTGTTCATTTGTTGTTGTTGTTTTTAATGTTTGTTAAGGTTTTATTTTATTTATATAAAATGCAAAGAAGAGAAGAAGAAAAAATAAGAATTTAAGGGAAGGAAGGGGAGCAGGGAAAAGATACAAAGAGAAAGAGAAAAGGGGGTGTGAGATACAAGGAGAAAGAGAAAAAGAAAGAAAAGGGGGCATTGACTTCCAACTCTTCCTAGCACAGTACAAGATAAACACACTCCAACCTCAACTGTTTTGCTTTTACACATTAATACATTCTGTTCATTTGTAAACAACGTCTAGCTTATTTATGAGAATTAAGTTAAGAGTTCAAGAGTGATACTGGGGAGAGCATCTTATTGGGATATCAACAGTTTATGAGGAGTTGTTTTATTTATTTATTTTTATTTTATTTATTTGTCAAATACGTATAAGATAACAGATATAAGTATAAACATAATTTGAATACATGAAAAGAGTAAGTAAAAAGGAATATTAGGATAGGGACAGGAGGCACACTGGTATGCTTATGCACGTCACTTACAGACCTCTTAGGAATGGGGTGAGGTCAACAGTAGACAGTCTAAGGTTAAAGTTTTGGGGGTTTGAGGATGTAACCACGGAGTCAGGTAGTGCATTCCCGGCATTGACTACTCTGTTGCTGAAGTCGTATTTTCTGCAATCGAGTTTGGAGCGGTTTACCTTAAGTTTGTATCTATTGTGTGCTCTTGTATTGTTGTGGTTGAAGCTGAAGTAGTCATTGACAGGTAGGATGTTGTAGCAGATAATTTTGTGTACTATGCTTAGGTCAGACGGAAGGCGGCATAGTTCTAAGTTGTCTAATTCTAAGGTTTCAAACCTGGTGGCATAAGGTATTCGATTGTGAGCAGAGGAGTGGAATACTCTTCTCGTGAAATATCTCTGGACTCGCTCAGTTGTATTGATGTCTGATATTAGTTGTGCATTCAGAGAACCTGAATCAGTCAATTTGGTTCCTCTTTATCAGATCGGACTCCTGTTTCTCCCCACCCCGGAACCATGAGTTATTTTTGTATGGGATGAAGATGATGATGATGGATGGATGCAATGAGTTCAACCCTCAAATTATATAGATAATGGAATTCAGGAACACCGCATGGTACTTGAAGATTCCTCTTGTGATCTTTGGCTGCTCAGAACTCAGGAAAATAGAAGTAAATAGTAACATCTAGATGGTATTATTGGCATTTCATCTCACTTGAACTTACAAGCCCTTCAGGCAGTACTACAGCCCTTAAGGCAGGCCATAGAAAAACCTGGTGGAGTTCAGGCCGCGTTCTCAACTATCGGTGAGAAGCAATTCTAAAAAAGAAAGGTGGGAAACACTTCAGAGAAAACAACATTTTTCTTTGATCTCCGCGGCCTTTGATAGAGCCCCTCTGATTCTTACAAAAAAATTTGATGGGAGTATCACTTCATTTATTTATGTGCAACTTTGGTGTCAAAGGCTTTGCTTTATTGTGGATCGGCAAAATGCTGGCAGCTTTGAAGCAGGGATCAGTGGTGCAGAAACGAAAGGAAGTCCTGGTCCTGCTTGGAAATCTGTTTAAGTGTACTGTTTTTACATTATGGTGGCAATCTAACCTCTGAAGGAGACTTTATTTTGAAAACTGGATTCTGCCTGAGCCTTTTTGGTTGAAATCAGCTGTAACGTTTTAACTGTGTTTCCTGCAAGCCGACAAACATCTCTTGGGTAGTAGCAGCCTTAATTTTTTTGCTTTGGATTGTTTCCTTTTTTCCAAAATATTATTCGTTGTGGTGCTGATTGTCATTTTTACTATTATGATTTCGCATGTACAGAACATCACAGTTTGAAAGGACTCTAGGCTGTTCACAAGATTAAAACTCAACAATAACTTATTGTTATTAGAGTAGAGTACTCAGAATTGAATTCATTGGGTAATATTAATATAATTCTAAGAGAGGCAACAGTAGTGAGGCTTCTGTCTATGCTTTATGTAAGGTTTGGCTTATTTTTGTGTATCTATATCTATATCTATATCTATATCTATATCTATATCTATATCTATATCTATATATCTATATCAATATCATCTATCTATCTATCTATCTATCTATCTATCTATCTATCTATCATCTATCATCTATCTATCCTATGTGTGTATACATCCATACATCCATCCCCCCCTCTCTCTGTGTTTATTCTTATAGAGAGAGATTAATTAATTACACTATGTGATCTACACAGACCAAAAGTGAGATTCCTTATTTATAGAATTTCCCAATCTCACAGATTTTAAAGCCAAGCTACTCTTGGGTAGCCCATTGTCTATGCATATACGTTGAAGCTCCAACTCGGAAACCTATTAAAGATCAAAACAACATTGTCTTGAAATAACCACAACTCATTTGGAATATGTCTTTTTACAGAGCAGAGAATCTATCTTTCCTGATTCTAGATCCAAAGGGTACAATCCCATAATACCTGTTCTCAGTGCATCTAGAAGAGAAGGGGGAAAAAAGACTTATAACATCTCACTTGATTGAACAGCATTTAAAAAGCTATTTTGTTTTCCAAATGCCAGCAGGAATAGCAAGGACTTTTAAAAAAATAAAAATAATAAGTGGTTTTAGATAGATAGATAGATAGATAGATAGATAGATGATAGATAGATAGATAGATAGATAGATAGATAGATAGATAGATAGATGATAGATAGATAGATGATAGATGATAGATGATAGATGATAGATGATAGATGATAGATGATAGATAGGTAGATAGATAGATAGATAGATAGATAGATAGATAGATAGATAGATAGATAGATAGATAGATATAGATTAGATATAGATAGATAGATACACACACACACATATGAACTCAAAAGACATTATGGACTCAAAGCCTAACTTTTTCAGAAAATATCAGCTAAGCTGAAATGGAGTAATAATGTTTTTGAAGTTCTGTTTAACAAATAAAGAGCCGGGGTGGACGGGGAATTCACCTCCTAAAATTAACTGCTGGTTCTGTTAAAGATCATTTTGAGCTTGCTAGATGGAATGCTTAGAAAGGCATTTGCAAAACTTAATAAACGAGCCCAGAGAGTTGGAGGAGATCATTTATCTACCAGTCAGAAGGATGAAGAGAGGGTCTACCTTTTTCCTGCCAAAGGTGATAGGAAAGGACATCCTTTGCTCTATCTCGTCTTCAGTCTGCAAGTGACAATAATGCTGAGATTGTATCACTAAAAATCATTATCATATATATTAAGCTTCTTCCCAAAACTTTGCTTCTCACACCAAATGTCCCGAGCCAAACCTACCCAATAATAATCCAACACTATTTGTGGCTTCTGACACAGCGTGTACTCAATAGCTTTTTAGTTATTGGGAAGCGGCAAAAACCAGGTTGTTTAAACAGTGACTGCTGAACAACTAGGAAGGAGTTTATAATTTATAGTTGGAGGCTGCTAATGTCATAGAAGGAACTCTTTGTAGTAGATCAAGCCTGATGGATTTGGGTGGATTATTCTGTTGTTGGCCAAGATGCATGTCTTTCAGGGTTGGTGTCCAGAGGTGGTATTCAGCCAGTTCAGACCAGTTCGGACAAACTGGTAGTGGTAACCGGATGTAATGCTGTCCTATTTAGGGATGTTTTTGATACCGGTGCATGTGGGGAAGGTGTGCATGCACGGTGAACCAGTGGTAAGAATATGTGAAACCCACCACTGTTGGTGTCCATGGTACTGAAGCACAAACTGAGATAGTTGAATCTCCATCTGGGCAGGTCTTTCCATTGAGGCGATGATATAATATCAACGTACCACCAAACAGATTAGTTGATATAGCTATTCAAGTCAGAATAGCTCTCTAAATTAAAGTCCAAAATTTGACACCTCTTTGAAAGTCCTACTGATCCAGGGGAAGTACATCATACAAAAACCTGAAATTAAGCAAGCTCAGGAGTGCTTAATTGTGGCTTAGCGGCATGCTACAGCAATTAAAAGGGGGAGGAATTGATGTAGAGAAGATACAAGAAGGTATTTCTGGACCATCTAGATTTAGGAGCCCCCCTGATTTTCATTAAATTTGCTGCCATGACAGAAATGCAGTAGTCACGTCAGTTGGCAGAAAATCAAGTCTTCTCCTCACGAAAGCGGGACTAGAAGAATCTGGGGCAGGCTGAATCCAACCTTTTCTTCTTCTGTTTGCAAGTAGCTGACTGCCACTTCTTTTTTTTTTTAGAAAAAAAATCTGATGTATTAGAAGGACCTTTGTACATAGTGTGCAAGGTGACTGATAATAGGAAGTACGATCTTCAATGAAATATGCCTCAAGTATATCTCTTTCTGGGTGTGATTTCCTTTAAATGGCTGTTGTGAATCTATCACAGTGCCACTCTTACGTTTCCTTGTTTCATCTATCCAGAGGGGTATTGAATAATGTCATGGAAAAGAGGAGCTGATGACTGGTGACAAGTATGACTTGTCAGTTTAGCCATGCAATTTGATGTTGTGTCTGCAATAAACTGGCTTTAGGCAAGTGGGTAGTCTACAAGTGGGCGAGGGTTCCCAAATAAATTCGAAGTGTCTTGTAGAGTCATTATCACAGCTGATGCAATTGCTTTGGAAGCATGTTGGGTATCAGAGTAGACCCTTCTCCGTAATGCATTATTGCAGAACATGATAGCTAAGCTGATAATTATGCTGGCAACAACTTTCTTACCATCTGCTCCTTTATAGCAATAACACTTAGACTTATATACCACTTCACAGTGCTTGCACAGCCCGCTCTAAGTGGTTTACAGAGTCAGCCTATGGCCTCCAACAATCTGGCTCCTCATTTTACCCACCTCGGAAGGATGGAAGGCTGAGTCAACCTTGAGCCTGGTTAACCCTAACCCTAACCCTAACCCTAACCCTAACCCTAACCCTAACCCTAACCCTAACCCTAACCCTAACCCTAACCCTAACCCTAACCCTAACCCTAACCCTAACCCTCAAACTCCTAGGCTAAATGCCATCTATCATCTCTCTCTCTCTCTCATCTCTCTCTCTCTCTCTCTCTCCCTCCCTCCCTCCCCCCCTCTCTCTCCTATCTATCTATCTATCTATCTATCTATCTATCTATCTATCTACCATCTGTCTGTCTATCTATCAATCATTTATCTGTGTCTATTTGTCTGTGTATCTGTCATCTCTCTCTCTCTCTCTCTCTCTGTCTCTCCCTACCTACCTACCTACCTACCTACCTATCTACTATCTATCAATCATTTATCTGTGTCTGTCTATGTATCTATCATCTATCTATCTATCTATCTATCTATCTATCTATCTATCTATCTATCTATCTATCTATCTATCATCTCTCTCCCTCTCTCCCTCTCTCTCTCTCTCTCTCTCTCTCTCTCTCTCATCCCAAACACTTTTTTTGTTGCATGTATATACAGTACATGCCACCTGTCTTCCTCTCATTTACTGCTGCCAAGAAAAGAATATAGAAGAGTCAAGTTATATTATTTGAAGGAAACACACTCATACTGCAGGCACGCACACATACACACCCGTGTTGGCCTTATCCACCTTTTCATCATTAAAACCCATCCTATAGTATCTGAGATGTAGGAACTACTTGACAACTGTTCACTGTCAGGGTGAAGGAGCAAACATGCTAGGAATTCTTGTTTCTTTTCATGTCATTTTTTTCCCGAATAAACTAAGAAATGCAATCCCAGTTAGAGTTTTGAGTCTTTAAGAGCTTTTTTGGGGGGGGAAGGTATAAAAAATAAAACTGGCCCATTTCCCCCGCAAAAAAATCTACTATAAATAATGACTTCTTTGCTTTTTTAAAAAATGCTATGCCATATTCTTGTTGGACATTAGGAAACAATCAATTCCTGAAAAGCTCTGTGTAAACACTGTGGCTTTTTAATAGCTCACCTCCTCTATAGTTTGTACATTTTAAGCCACAGTAATTAAATTTCACATCAGTCCATTTTGTGTGGTTTTCTTTCTTTTTTTTTTTCTTTTTCCTTTCTTTTTTTGTCGTATGATCTCCAGGGAGACATATTGAAGGCTGCATCGGCTTCTCTCTGCTGCCTTTGTTGATTGACACTTTCCTGGAAGAGTCCTTAAGAAACATTGTAATTAGAGTATTTGCATTGCAAGAGACTAGATGACCTTTGGTGTGATAGTAATTAGAGTCTCCCTATTGGACACTGCTGGTAGGCACTAACCAGACCAAAAAACAAAAAAACACAAAAACAAAAAGGGATGGAGAGATTCATTTTGCGAGCTACAAAAAAGCCACTTCCCACCAGCGTGACAATTAACAGAAGATTATTGTTAAGAATGGTGTAGCATTTTAGGATTGTTGCTCACAGATTTACATCAAAGGAGGAGAGGGAGCAGAGGATGGGATTGTTTAGGAGTTGATGTCTACTAAAGAGTTTGATTGCTTTTTTTAAAGTTAATTATATAAAATGGATTTCATCCAGGATAGTTTGAAGGATGGATGTATATTTTAATATATATATATTGATTGTATGTTTCATCAGTGTGATCTGCCTGGAATCTTGGTTTAGATAGCATAGAAAATACAGTATATATAATAAATAAAGTAGTACATGTAGGGGTTTTTCTAGGACAGGAGGATATAGGCAGTCAGGATGATTAGGTCTTAAGATTTTGGCCTGTTGGAAGAAATATCCATCTGGTTCAGTTCCAAGCTTGGAAAAAGACACTGGAAACATGGAGAGTGATTGGAAAGATGGTTTAATGGTGAAGCAGAACTACCAAGCACATGGTCCTGGTGCAACTGACCACATGGAGTTGAGAGTGAGGGGTATTTATACCTTCTCTTGGGCTTTGAACTTGAGCTTCCTGTTCCTGTGCAAGAACATGTGTTCTATTGACTGTTGTAGGGTTCATAGCTGGCTCTGTAGGTTGTCCCAAGTTTGGTTGAAGTTTGGAGGGTGTGGTGCAACTGAAATGATGCAATGAAGGAGGTTGTGTTCTGATAGGGTGTTGGGCAATTCCTATTATGGTTGAGGGCTAATCCTATCTTTGTTCAGACCTTGCTGCAGAGAATTTTTGCCTATCTATAGAGCTATCTATCTCTTTATCTCTTAAGTGCTGACATCTGCTGAGGGCTATTAAGAAAGATGGGGGCTGCTTTCCAAGAGCATGTTCCTCCATTTCTTATCCAGGGAAATATAATATTCTACCTTTTTAATATTTCTCAAAATATTTCATTCTTCTAGGAGAGGGTGGGTGCTAACTTTCTACAGGCCAATGTAATCATTGTTGTTTTGGGGTTGCACGAAAGCAAAAAGATCAACATGATCCAGTTGTGCACTATTTCCAAACAACTCATATTTCTGTAAAATGTGCATGTGCCAATTGATTAGTAAAAATTGCACATTGGGAAAGAATTGTTCTAATTTCAATAGAATTGCCCTAAAACAGAGATTTCAAACTCACATGTTTGTTCAGTCTGTTGCCTGAGGATGAATGATTGATTACTAATGTCTACATCCTCTCTCTTAGTCTCATAGAAACTACGGCCGCACAAGATATAAATATACCATTTATTTTTAAGAAGCAGATTAGTAACTCTACAGCAAATATTTGTAAGTTCTACATCAAATACATTTTTCCAGACATTCAAAAGACGCCATAAGGTAAAGGTTCCCCTCGCACATATGTGCTAGTCATTCCCGACTCTAGGGGGCGGTGCTCATCTCCATTTCAAAGCCGAAGAGCCAGCGCTGTCCAAAGATGTCTCCGTGGTCATGTGGCTGGCATGACTGAATGCCAAAGGCGCATGGAACGCTGTTACCTTCCCACCAAGGTGGTCCCTATTTTTCTACTTGCATTTTTTACATGCTTTCCAACTGCTAGGTTGGCAGAAGCTGGGACAAGTAACGGGAGCTCACCCTGTTACGCAGCACTAGGGATTCGAACTGCTAAACTGCTGACCTTTTGATCAACAAGCTCAGCATCTTAGCCACTGAGCCACTGTGTCCCTAGAAGACACGGTAAATGCTATTTCAACAGAGCCTCAGAAGATATAGGAAGATTTTCAAGGGAAGGTGAATCCCAGCTACTAGTTACACCACCAATCTTTAAAACTGTTTGTTACATAAACAACAGGTGTGAGTTGTTACACCCTGACAAAAAAATTCAGTGCCATCACAAATCCTCGTCCATGTGAGACATTGACATTTTAAATGGTTTTAATGGGTTTATGTAAACAATAATAAAACAAG
The DNA here is from genome assembly GCF_029215685.1 of Pituophis catenifer annectens. Taxonomy (NCBI): domain Eukaryota; kingdom Metazoa; phylum Chordata; class Lepidosauria; order Squamata; family Colubridae; genus Pituophis; species Pituophis catenifer. Next base: position 9,771,426 of record NW_027256884.1, on the reverse strand, counting down.
TTGATATCCAAGAAAAAAAAAGTTCATTTCAAAAAGATATGCTCCATATTATAAATTTAAATAAAATAAAATAAAATGTTCTGGCATTGGAGGCCTGAAAGAGCCCTGGTGTCTTTTCTATGAAAAGGAAGCAGATGGAAAACTGATTCGTGAATTTAATTCTACCCCAAATTTGCTTGCAGCATTCTGGGTGATGACTGACAGTTTGGCAAATCTTTCCTATGCATTTGCCATTATAAACATTTTCTCTCTCCAGGTTCACAATGCTTGAGGAATTTGATTTTTACAAATTCTTATATGAAGCTACCTTACTCTACGCTCAGGGGAGAGAAACTCAGCTATTCATCAAATATTGTATTTCTCCTACTTTGCAATACTTTTCTTAGCAGTTTAAATGTATCAAAATACACATTGATATAGAGAGGAGAGGAGAGGAGAGGAGAGGAGAGGAGAGGAGAGGAGAGAGAGAGAGAGAGGGAGAGAGAGGGGGCAGAGAGAGAGAGGGAGAGGGAGAGAGAGAGAGAGAGAGAGAGAGAGAGAGAGAGAGAGAGAGAGAGAAAGAAAGAGAGTAGATGATATTCCAATGTGCGATAGTCCATCATAAAGTTACCATTCAGATAGATAAATTATGAACTAAATAAGCTTTGTAGGATCCAGTCTGTAGGATCCAGACCAGAAGTTTATTCTTCCAAACTGTCAGACTCATAGTGGAGCCCATCCTCAGAGAACTTCTCTCTAGCAGAAAGTGTTCTTTGAGCTATTTTTTTTTTAAAAAATATTTATACATTTTTTTTTAAATACACATAAGTGCTTGGTGAACAGTGTATTGTCTGAGTCATTTTAGATTGATAAAATATTAATAATAATTCTGAGATTAATAATAGTAGTTAAAAGAATAATAGTAATAATAACGATCAGTTTACTTTATACACAATACTAATAACAATAATAATACAATAATACAACCAGGAGCTCTGGTGGCTCAGCAGACTAATTAACATCCACTTACATCTGCTGCCTGCAATTACTGCAAGTTCAAATCTCACCAGGCTCAAGGTTGACTCAGCCTTCCATCCTTTCTAAGGTAGGTAAAATGAGGACCCAGATTATGGGGGCAATAAGCTGACTTTGTATAAATATACAAAAGTATGAAGGCTATTGCTTAACGCATTGTAAGCCGCCCTGAGTCTCCGGAGAAGGGTGGCATATAAATTAAATTAAAAAAAAAATCAAGTATATCTGATAATAACCTTTCAGCTTCTAACATTTGCATCTACATGGTAATTATAATATATTATATAGCGACATATGTAATAATATTTTCCCCATTTCTAACTTCTACCTCTATTTTCTAACTCTTAATCAAACAAGTTTTATATTAAGAAGTATTCTATATCTATCCATCATCTCTTGCCCTTTTTAGTATTTCAATTCTTGTTATTTTTTTGACTCCTCCCTTGGGATCTTGCATCTCCTTACATCACTCTTCTTTAAGCTAATTTTGTCTGCCTCTACATCTACCTCTCACTGTCGAATCTCCAGTATATCCATCAATAACTCTTCCGTCACACCCACTTTCTCTTTGTCCATTTCTATATTATATGTGTAGCATTTCCCTGAGGCTTGGTTGAGAATGGCTTTTTAGTTATTGACTGGGGTGTTGATGGACATCTATTAAGTCACTGGCTGTTGTTTCCTTATGATTCCAAGCCCTCAGCTTGACAAGCTGGTGGTAAATCAGCATTCCTGTTGACTGACAAAATCACAAAGTTTTCCAATAAAGAAGTTCTTTGCAGAGCTGGAATGGATGTGGCCCTTGCGTAATGCATCTGGCCCATGGGCTGCCAGTTTGACACCCCTGATCTAGAGCGTGAAAGGGGGAATATGGTAAATGTTAGACAAGTGAAAATGATGATGATGATGATGATGATGATGATGATGATGATGATGATGATGATGATTTTTTGAAATGACAGCAGGGAAACATGTGTTAGTTTCCAACCACCATTTGAATTTATTTTTTAAGCGGAAGGATAGGTAGAAAATATAAGGGAATGAAAATAATATGATTCTGACATTCATGAACAGTGCTAAGTTATTGTTGTTTAGGTTCTCTAAATAAAAATCTGTGACCAAAAAAAAAAAAAAGAAAGAAAAGAGAGAGAGAGAGAGAGAGAGAGAGAGAGAGAGGGGGGGGAAAATATTTGTTCACTAAAGATGGTTTTGATGAAGCCACCGCTTGAGTGATTGGGTTACCATTCTCTTTTGCACAGATGAAATGTAGAGATGAGACACACGTGCTAATTTAGAGAGCTTCAGTTCTAAAGGTAGCATTATTTTGTTGGTAATGAGGACAGAATGAAATTGCATACGTGTTCATCGAGATTTCATATTTTAACCGTGTTTTCACTTGCATGCAACCAAATTTAAATATATAAAATTTATAGGAGGTTAAAAAAAAAAACCACCCAAACATTTTTCATACTAAATCTTCTATTTTGGGCTTTTTCTTCTAAATCAGTTATTTTTTAAAAAATTAAATAAAATAGGAGTATAGCATAAAAAGGAAATGTTGTTCTCATTGCATGTGGACATTTATATTGCAGTCAAACACTTAATACTATTTTGTGAGCCGCTTTGGAGTTGTGATGAAGGCGCCCAGCTATAAACCAGGATACCATGAGTTCTCATTCCATCTTAGGTACTATTTAGCCAGCTGGGTGATCTTAGGCCAAACACCAAGCCCTCTTTCCAAGCCCTAAGAAACAGGAAATGGCAAATCACTTCCCCCCAAAAAATATTGCCAAGGAAACTGCAGTCACTAGGAATCAAAAACTGATTTGAATAGAATAGAATTCTTTATTGGCCAAGTGTGATTGGACACACAAGGAATGTGTCTCCAATGCATATGCTCTCAGTGTGCATAAAAAGACAAGATACATTCGTCAGGAAACATAAGGTACAACACTTAATGATAGTCATAGGATATAAATAAGCAATCAAATCATACTAGGAAACAATCAATATAAATCATAAGAATACAAGCAACAAAGTTACAGTCATGCAGTCTTAAGTAGGAGGAGATGGGTGATAGGAATGATGAGAAGACTAATAGTAATAGTAATGCAGCCTTAGTGAATAGTTTGACAGTGTTGAGGGAATTATTTGAGTGATGGATTTGGGAAAAAAACCTGTCCTTGTGTCTAGTTCTGGTGTGCAGTGCTCTATAGCATCGTTTTAAGGGTAGGAGTTGAAACAATTTATGTCCAGGATCCGAGGGGTCTGTAGATATTTTCACAGGCCTCTTTTTGACTCGTGCAGTATACAGGTCCTCAATGGAAGGCAGGTTGATAGTAATTGTTTTTTCTGCAGTTCTAATTATCCTCTGAAGTCTGTGTCTGTCTTGTTGGGTTGCAGAGCCAAACCAAATTTGAAGGCACAAAACAATCCAAAACTAGAGAATTCATTGCATAGAGTTGTACTATTCAAAAGTATAAAAAACTTCCTTAACATTGATCAAACAACAGAGAGCTCTGAAGAATTCTCCAATTCAGGATAATTTAGTCATCATTTCCTCTCAGTGCCGATAACATATTTCTTATAGATTAGCCTCCTCTGTGCAAATTAGCCTAATGCTGGGAAGATTGAAGTTCAACCATAGAGACTCAACAGGGAACGTTGGATCTGCCATACCTCTTGTAAGCCATCCTCAGCTTCTAGAAGAAAAGTAGACAATAAGATGGGAGGGGAAAAAAGTAAGAGCTGACATTTGGGATATTTATAAAACATCAATAACAATAATCCAGAACCATGCTTACAAATCAATGGTGAAACTGAACTCTATCCTATTTCACATTTAATTAGGAACTCAATACCAATGTTACCGAGCTGATGTTGGGAGAGTGTGATGTCTGACAATTTAGATTAATCACCCTTATTGCATTTTTTTCCCTACTTTTTTTTTAAAAAAAACATCCTCTATGAATTGTACTCACTGGTGTTGGAAACTAAATTTGCCAGTTTGCTTCAACCTTTTCACTGAAGGTGGCAGAAAGGAATTATGATGCTGTATTCTGTTCATCCGTAATTTCACACTCCTACACCCTGGGAAACACAAGACAAATCTCAAGAGATTTCTCAGTGTAAAACAGTTTTAATTAGTAAATAATTCACATTCAGAGCAAATCCAATGTATTTAAGAATACTACCGCGTCACAGGACTTTCTGATTTCTCAGTGATGGGGTTAAGATATTTCCTTCTCCCCAAAGAGCTTTGTTTTTCAACACACAAAGAAACATTCATGACATTGTGACTCGCAAGTGACATAAATAGGTTCCCCCTTGTTTGATGCTTCACATGTGCCTCTTCCATCGTTTCCTTTAACCTGACACCATGATCTGCCCCACTAGTACGTAACCTCCCCCTCTCATTCTTCTCCACTTCTGTAATAATAACATGAACACTGCTTCTATTAAATATAGACACACTGAAAAAAATAGTCAATGCCCAGTATAGAATCAGAATAGAGCTGGAAGGGACCCTGGAGGACTTATAGTCCATCCCCCTGATCAAGCAGGAGATCCTGTACCATTTCAGACAAGTGACTGTCCAGTTTCTTCTTAAAAACCTCCAGTGATGAAGCACCCACAACTTCTGAAGGCAAGCTGTTCCACTGGTTACTTGTCTTCACTGTTAGGAAGTTTCTCCTCAATTCTAGGTTGCTTCTCTCCTTGACTAGTTTCCATCCATTGTTTCTTATCTTGCCTTCTGGTGTTTTGGAAAATAATTTGACCCACTCCTCTTTGTGGCAGCCTCTCAAATACTGGAATATTGCTATCATGTCCCCCCTAGTTCTTCTTTTCTCTAGACTAACCAAGCCCAAATCCTGCAACCATTCTTCATATGTTTTAGTCTCCAGGCCTTTAATCATCTTAGTTGCTCTTCTTTGCACTTTTTCCAAAGTCTCAACATCTTTTCTGTAATTTGGTGAGCAAAACTGAATGCAGTATTCCAGGTGTGGTCTTACTAAGGCTTTATAAAGTGGTAGTAATACACTTATTATTAATACTAATACAGCTGCTGTCATTTATCCAAAAGCAGTTTCTGTTGATTTTCCTTCTTTAATAATATGTAGGGAGCTGAATTTGGGATCCATCTTGATGACAGTCTTGGTTTGGAGGTTAGGGATCTTGATCCTAAAGTATCACTGATGCTGAAACTGAACCAATGCAGGATCCAATCTGCATTGGTGAACAGGAGCAGAGGTTAGTCTTCTAAGCTTTTGGACTTAGAGCTGGAGCTTATCCTCAGGGAACTTCTGGTGTGAGACAAGTTCCTGAGGATGAACTCCCACACGAGTCTGAAGACACAGAAGACTAAACCTCTGGTCTCAATAATATGTTCTGACCTAGGCTTCCCCAGCAGCACGAAGCCGAATCCTTGTCCCAATAAACCCCTTTTATTTAATTTACAGTGATTTCCTCTCCAGCAAAGTCTTTCCTCTCCCACAGTCTTTCAAGATAGTTCACAATTGCTGACCTTTATCAGGCTTGGAGAGTGGCCAGGCTGATATCTTTCAGACTCCACAGTGTAATAGACAATACTTGACAAGAATGCAGGAACGGATCTTCACCCAAATGAAGTAATTGTCTCCTGCAAACTCCCCTCCCCTTCGCTCCTCTTTATTCCCTATGGGAGGGGCCATTCACTGTCCACCTGTGGCTTTACTCCTGAGTTGACCTTTGTTCCTTAGCTATTCCCTTCTCCTGGCAGCTCTGTGCATATGTACACTGGGAACCAGATCCAGCCATTCTTCTGTCCCACTGATGTCCGAGTCCGAAGGCAGCTGACAACTGTCAGACGGCCCTGGTCCCATCTCTGCCTCCGATGCAGAGCACTCATCAGAGCCTTCCCCAGACTCCAGGACTGGCCGATGTTCCTCCCCAACCTCCTCAACTGTCTGACTCTGCTGCCAGATCCGCTGGCCGCTGGTGGGCCACAACATAATCAACCCAAATTGGTTCCTGAAACATTCTCCTGTTTTTAATTCGTGAACCAAAGCAGCCTACTCTGAATCATTGTTTGACATGTACTTCATATAGCTACAATGCATATTTGACATTTCATTTTATTGGGCAAGAACGAAACACTCCTGGCCAGATATTTGCACATTCCTTTGTGAGGAAAACACTTATTTAATTCTTATTTTGAGAGCAAATATTTAAGTTTCTATGCATCTACTATTTAATGAAATCTTTGAGAATTCAACAAGTGAAAATTGAGCAGAATATAAAAGGAAAACAGATGGAAGGAACACATACTTTTTCCATTCCTTTCTGCCTTACCCTTACATTATTGAAGATGTGTTAGGAAGCAGTAGCAAGAATTCTGTTTGATTTGAAATAAACCCATTTATCACAATAGTTAGACCAAAATCTCTATGGGATAAACAGGAAAAGCATCTGCAACTGGTAGGATACAACATCACACATGGTATGTGGGGTTTTTTTTAATCTCCTTCCAGAAAAATATATAAAAGATCTTCTCCAGTTAATGGAGTCGTTTGAAGATGAGTAGTACAGCCCAAATCAGTTGCAATGCTTTTCTGCATTGAGGTATTCCTGCAGTTCTTTTCAACTGAAATATTCAATACAAAGAGACATGCCAGTAAAATTCTGCAGAGGGCAGAGGGAATTGATTTTAGAGTCCTATTAAGCATCTAAAGGATGAGGACTGTTGGGACTAGCAAAAGTAATGTTAGTTCTCTTAGTTGGCTTCCCAGAAAATTGTTAGGTATCTTTGCTTCCCGATCATTCTTAGATGGTTAGTTCAGGATGTCCGCTATGGAAATCTGGTCATTAAACACTGAATAAGTACTGATGTGCAAATGGCAAAATCTGCCAAATTCTCATTAATTCTACAGAATTAAAAAAGATTTTGTACCATTTTGCCATTCATCTGCAATTATTTTTTCTTAAAAAGTGCTTGAACAACAATTCATCCAAGCTTTCCTGGCATTTATCTTAAGTATCTGATTTTAATTACATTAATTTAAAAGTTAATGTTGTTAATGTTGTTTGGCTGTTAGATTATGGGTTAAAATAACTTTGGTATGTATTTTCTGGGATAGTCTCTCTCTCTCTCTTTCTTTTTTCCTTCTCTCTCTCTCTCTCTCTCTCTCTCTCTCTCTCTCTCTCTCTCTCTTTCTGTGTGTGTGTGTGAGAGAGAGAGAGAGAGAGAGAGAAAGAAGAAAGAAAGAAAGAAAGAAAGAAAGAAAGGAAGGAAGGAAGGAAAGAAGGAAGGAAGGAAGGAAGGAAGGAAGGAAGGAAGGAAGGAAGGAAGGAAGGAAGGAAGGAAGGAAGGGAATGTATGTGTGTCTGCGCACTCAAATACTGTGAATGATTTCTGGATTTATTAAGCTTCATATCTGTGCTAAGGAAAGTTAATTTACTTAATCACCCAAAATTGGACAGACTATTGAGCTAATTGGACCTTTCCTTTTGGGACAACAGTGGAGATGATCAAGACTCTGAACTGTGTTACACAGTGTCAAAGTTTGTGTTAGACAGTGTCAAAACATCCTAATGTTACATGACCAATCAGGCTATCAGATTTTGGTGCAAAACTCTGGAAAGCTACTAGATGAAGCAAAGAGAATTTTCTGTAGAGACATTTCCATTGAGTTTTACTTTGTTGTACTTTGCAGACATGGTGATTTTTTTTTAACCTCCACCAACAAAGATTACAATTTGATGAAAGGTCAGATGTTGATTAGCATTTTTGTGCAATAAAGTAGTTTTTTAAAGTAAGGTATGTACTTTTATTTAGCCATAATATTTAGCCATAATAGAAAGAGGGCTGTGAAAATATCTACAGACCCATCACATCCTGGACATAAACTGTTTCAACTTCTTCCCTCAAGACAATACACACCAAAACAACTAGACACAAAGACAGGTTCCTCCCCACACCCCCATGTCATCACTCTGCTAAACAACTAATTCCCACAACACTGTCAAACTACCTAGTAGGGCTGTATTACTATCATTCTTCCCATCTTTTCTATTACCTATTTCCTTAACTTCTTATGATTATAACTTTGTTGCTTGTATCTTACGATTCATATTAATTGTTTTATTTAACATCCTAGAATGACTGATGTGGGTTGCTTATTTAGTATCCCATGACTAGCACTAAGTGTTATAACTTGTGATTTCTGATGAATGTATCTATGCTGATTATGATCATGAGTTATCATTTGTTGCTTGTATGTACACTGAGAGCTTATGCACCGGAGACACACAATTGCACTTGGCCATTAAAGAATTCTATTCTATTCTATTCTATTCTATTCTATTCTATTCTATTCTATTCTATTCTATTCTATTCTATTCGATTCGATTCTACTCTACTCTACTCTACTCTACTCTACTCTACTCTACTCTACTCTACTCTACCCTACCCTACCCTACCGTACCCTACCCTACCCTACCCTACCCTATCCTATCCTATCCCAGACTTAATAGACTATAGAGTAAGCATGATTTTTCCATGCACAGGGAAACCCTATGAGTTACTTGATTGTGATGGTCTGGAACCAAATCTACAATACTTCTGAGGTATGCCTGTATCCTTTTTGCCATGTACCGGATGTTCAGAATTTTTGCATTCAAAATCTTCCCGGTTTCAACTCCAGCCAACAGCCTATATAGGGAAAAAAAAAAAGAAATCCTTTTTATTATCCATGGGTTGTGCAATTGCTTTTCAAAATTAGCTGCCTGTTTGTCTTACAAGCCAGTTAAACATGAGCTCTTCCTTGATGCTGAATTTTGCCCTCTGTGTGAAATTCCACATCGTGCAATAGCTCTGGCTACAGAATAGTTTTAATCAGCTGCAGTCAGGGTTTAGACAGTCAGGGTTCCCGATGAGAAGAATGTTCTTTGTTTTCTGCTTCTTTCCCCTCTTCAGATTCTTAATTTGTTTTGCCAACACGTCTGCTTTTTTCTTCTTCTTCTTCTTCTTCTTCTTCTTCTTCTTCTTCTTCTTCTTCTTCTTCTTCTTCTTCTTCTTCTTCTTCTTCTTCTTCTTCTTTTTGGCACACCTGCCTTCTTCCTTCGAGTGTGTTAGTCCTTCTCTGAGAATCAGTCGCGAGGAGCTTGCAACCCAATGCCTGATTACAAAGTTAGTGAAGCTTGAGTGCAATTACTGCAGCTCCACATCCCTTGCACGTTAAAGCCCATGTTAATTGTTTCCCATTTTTGGGGAAAAAAAAACCAAACCTTCTAATAAAATAAAAACCAAAGACATGATTTCTTGTAGTTAAAACAGCAGAAAATAAAGACATTTGCTTCTGATTAATGACGGCAATATGGAATTATGGGCATCATAAGGAAGCCCGCTAAAGAACATTTGCCCGATGGCAGCAAAACTTCCCATTGTATCATGCTGAAGAAGTTAGATCAGAAGTACGGCTCAGCATAAACACCTCATTCAATTGTTGTTGCTGCTGGCAAGGTGGGATACCAGCATATTTCCCTGCTAGAGGACAAGATAGCAATAGCAATAGCACTTAGACTTATATACCACTTTACAGTACTTTATAGCCCTCTTTAAGTGGTTTGCAGAGTCAGCCTATTGTCCCCAACAATCTGGGTCCTCATTTTACCCACCTTGGAAGGATGGAAGGCTGAGTCAACCTTGAGCCTGGTGAGATTCGAACCGCCAAATTGCAGTCAGCCAGCAGTCAGCAGTCAGCAGAAGTAGCCTGCAGTACTGCACTCTAACCACTGCACCACCAACTCTTCTAAGGTATTAGTAGGTTTTGTTTTTTTTTTTGTTTTTTTTGGCCTATTGTGTGATATTCGCTGCATTCATTTTTTTATTTTATTTTAAGAAAGTTCAAAACTTAGTCCACCTTATTTGATTGCTTGTTTTAAAGGCTTTATAAAGGACAAACACATAAGTGATGAGAGCAAGAGAAACTGTATGGGAAAAGAGAATCACACAGGCTATCTCTTTTCATCCACTGTTCTGGTTCACACAGACTGAGATCTCAGCATGAGGAGAGGCTTGTGTGTGTTGACTTCTGCCTTTTAGCATTGACTATATAGAGTAAAGGAAACATTAGGCAAGAAATATGCTTCCAGTTTGCTGGCCAACGGTTTGCTGGCCAACCAAACGTGCAGTACGCACCAAAAGGAGGCTTGGAAAGGTAAGTAGAACAGCGAGGGGGAGGATCAACTGTGCCGCACAGTTTAGATTCACTAGGAAGCAGGATTTCCTGCTTTCTAGCAATTTTAAATTGTGCGGCACAGCTGATCGTCGGAAATACCGGTTCGGATGAATTGGTAGCTTTTTTTTTTTTAATACCGGTTCTCCTGGATCAATAGTTTTTATCACTACCAATTTGCCCGAACCAGTGCGAACCGGTAGCATTTCACCACTGCTTCAGACTATACTTGCTACGGTAGCAGTGAAGGCCTTATAATGATGTGTCTCATACTTGGAGATCACAGTCGCACAACCCATGGAATCTCTGAAACTCTCTATGGAACCAAAAGTTGACTATGAAGAACAGGACAGAAAGAGTATTGATTCTTTTCAAGTTTGGTGTTGGAGAAGATTTCTGAGAATGTTAAGGATATTCTTGGCTCATAACCGATGTTGTGGGTTATTGAGCAGAGTACCCTTGAGTAAACGCATGAAAAGTGACTGGGAGTGGTTGTGAACAATCACAGTCAACATACAAACACACTGAGTTGTTGTAGTCTTTTACTTTTAGAAAAAGTAAAGCAAAGTCCAAAAACAATCCAAGTCATACACAGATAAAATGAGAGTTAAAAGATCAATCCAGGGATATTTCAAGTACAAAGTCTTCTTACCAGTTGTAGTCATACACAATAAAACAGTTCTTCTTGAGTTTCAAAACAGGAACAAGTTCAGTATCAAAACATTCAATAAATAGTAGAAAGCAACATGTAGCTATGATCAAACAGTGATCATGCAGAGAGATCAGGTAGAGAGTTACAGCAAATAAGCAGGTAAAATGGTGTAGTGTCCAACAAGCCATGATCCTGACTTCCCTTAAGTACATTGGCTACAGAGCTTAGCCAATCAGGATACAGGATGATGCAATACAGTCTTAAAGCAATATAATACCTTTCTGACTGCAAACAGACATTGTTGGTTTATATATTGCCTGACCAACTAGTTAGACAAATAACCATTTCCTAACAGAGAATATCATGGCTAACCAAAAAAAGAAACAAAGGGATCATCAAGCAATCAACCCATACTCAAGCCATCAATGAGCAGACTCAAATTATGCTATTTAGACACTTATGTGAAGACTCAGTTCCTTTAAGAAATCCATAAAGCTAGAAAGGTGGAAGGAAAAAATAAGAAAATGAGCAACAGTAAGTGGATTTGATTGCAGTGGTGGGCATACCATTGGAAGATCAGTTTGAAGAAGGTGTATATCCTTGGTTGCTAAAAGTCATTACTGACTTAATGACACATAATCATTCAGAACATAGATGACATTCTGAATATTGAGAGATGTATAGTTTTATGAAAATATTCAGGTATTTGTTTCAGTGAATCCGTAAATGAAGAGTAGCAGTCACAATTCTACATAGTTCAGAGTTTCTGTTGTTGTTCAGTTGTTAAATTGTGTCTGACCCTTTGCAACCCCATGGACCATAGAATGCCAGCACCTCTGTCCTCCACTATCTGCCCCGGTTTGCTCCAATTAATGTTCATCAAATCAATGACACTACCTAATCATCTCATCCTTTTGTCCTCTTCTCCATTTGCCTTCAATCTTTCCCAACATTAGGGTTTTTTTCCAATGAGTTCGGAGTTAAAGACCATATATTTCTGCACATTTCAATGCTTATTCTTCATGTGAGTTATTTGAGTCATTTCTAACTCAAACAGTGAATCTTGCCAGTGCAGAAGTTTGCTCACTCTTTCAAACAGGAGTTGGTAGAAACACTTAATAGGTCATCTTGGTGACTTGATATAAACTATTGACTAATAGTTGCAGTTCCTAAAATGGGATGCATAGCTGCAAAACTTTACTACTTGATAATGGAGATCCTTTAAAATGTTAATTAGGGTCAGAATGAATTACATAATAGGGCTATGATTAGAGCAAAAAAAAAAAATCCGTCTATTTATTAATTGTTCTTGCTCTCCATATCTGTTTGTTCTAAGGCGGTGTGTGTCAAGCTGTTTGTTTGGCTAAATTCATATTTTGTACATTTATTTATTTATTTATTTATTTATTTATTTATTTATTTATTTATTTATTTATTTATTTATTTATTTATTGGTTCGATTTATATGCCGCCCTTCTCCAGAGACTCAGGGCGGCTTACAATGCGTTAAGCAATAGCCTTCATACTTTTGTATATACCTGCTTAGTAGGGCTTTTGGCACCCCCTAACTGGTGTTCTTTTTATACAAAGTGAGTTTATTGCCCCCACAATCTGGGTCCTCATTTTACCTACCTCGGAAGGATGGAAGGCTGAGTCAACCTTGAGCCTGGTGAGATTTGAACTTGCAGTAATTGCAGGCAGCTGGCAGCTAAGTGCTACTTAACAGCACTTTAGTCTGCTGTGCCACCAAGGCTCATTTAACCCCTGAAAAGTGTCATCATGTTAAGGATGGGGTTTTAAGAATTATTTCATAAAACCAGCCCATCACTTGGCAAACATTTCTTTAATTTAGCAGGCATGGATGTTCTACATATTAGAAACTGCCTTTCCTGTCAATTACATCACAAAATATTAAACTACATAGACGGGAAAATGGATATGTAGCTCAAACTTTCTTGTACCGATTTCTACAAAATTTGTTACACTTTATCTTACATCCTGCACATTTCATTCCGTTCTGTTGAAAAATTGAACATGTTATAGCCATTTACATTTTGGCTACCCCATAATATGGGAGAATGTGTCCCTGCATTTGCAAATAATACTCTGTTCCGACCAGAGGTTAGTTTAAGATGCTTTCAGAGTCAATCATTTCAGACTTTTAGAACTAGCTATTGGAGCTTAGAATTCTGTCGGATAATTTTGCATTTTTCTGAAGAATTGCTTCTAAGAGACAGTTGATGTGAATATTACATATTTCCTCTTATCAGCAAATATTAGAAGAATGTTTAGCAAGTAAATACCTACTAAGGAAGAAGTATTATCTCATTGCCATAAAATTTATTTCGTTTAACTCCAATATTCTAATTAGCAGAAAAAGTCCAGGGGTATTTTTTTTTCTTAATATTTATTTAATTAATTAATTATATAAAGTACAAAGAAAAAAAAATAGAAATAGGAAATTAAGAGAAGGAAAAGAAGCAGGGAAAGGAAGGTGTGAGATACAAGGGGGGAAAGAAGGGAAAAAAAGGTGTTGACTTCTGATTCTTTTTAGCACCGTACAAGATAAAATTGTATCTTGGCAAATCTAGATAGCATACCAAAAAGCAGAGACATCACCCTGCCAACAAAAGTGTGTATAGTCAAGGCTATGGTTTTCCCAGTTGCAATGTATGGCTGTGAAAGTTGGACCATAAGGAAGGCTGAGTGCCAAAGAATTGAGGCCTTTGAACTCTGGTGCTGGAGAAGACTCCATCGAGTCCCTTGGACTGCAAGGCGATCAAATCGGTCAGTCCTAGAGGAGATCAACCCTGACTGCTCTTTAGAAGGCCAGATCCTGAAGATGAAACTCAAATACTTTGGCCACCTAATGAGAAGGAAGGATTCACTAGAGAAGAGCCTAATGCTGGGAACGATTGAGGACAAAAGAAGATGGGGATGACAGAGAATGAGATGGTTGGATGGAGTCACTGAAGCAGTCCATGAGCTTAAATGGACTCCAGAGGATGGTAGCGGACAGGAAGGCCTGGAGGAACGTTGCCCATGGGGTCGCGATGGGTCGGACACGACCCAACTAACAAGAAGAAGAAGATAAAAACACTCCAGCCCCAACTTTTTTGCTTTTACACATTAATATATAATTAGCCATTACTATAACTAAACAAATCTATCTAACTGACAAAACCAAAGTCAAAGTTTCATATATATATATTTTCATCACAAGCACAAAATCCAGAAGTGATAAAGTCCAGGGTTATTTTTTGTCTGTGATTTGAATTAAATTAGGGCATCTCTCTAGCCAAAGCTTTCTTATTGACCTCTAAGACATTTTGCAAAAAAAAAAAAAAGAAGCTAGCTCTGTCAGTTCTGGTTCTCCGTTCCCTTGCATGCGCTTGAATTCAGAAGCCAGACACTTGTCTGTCATTTTCGGTTGAGCTTTGAAAACTGGCATCATGCATTTTTTAAAAAAGCATTTTTGCCTGACCGGGTCCTTGATTGTCATTGTTAAGATTCCCAGATGGTCTGGCTTAGTTCAAGGCTTTGCCGCACCAGCCTAGTCAATGGTCTCTAGTGGTGGCAGCTGCTGAGTTTCAGCTTGTTGCCGAGCCTCTTGCCCTAGTGAGCAACTTTTTGAGTCTGCACTGTGGCTCTTACGTTGTGACTTCAGTAATGCCAAGCAAGCAGTTTGATCTGTGTTTGCCTGTCATCTCTCAACAACTCAAGAAATTAGAGCACATCTGCCTTTTTATCCCCTTTCCATCTGTCAATTCAGGACCTATCATTGCTCACATCTTCCCTTCTATTGCATAGACAACCTCGCTTCCCTCCTTATGGCAAGTACACATGTCACATCAACCAATTGGGAGGCATTGCACATGTACATGTACTTCTTTAAAAAAAACATATAGTATAAAAGGGGAAAGTAAGCAGTGTTCTAGCTATTCTTACTATTATTTTATTTTTTAAAAAATCGACTTTGTAACTAAAACTAACTTAGATCTTCTCCAATGATCACCACTGACTGGAAGTATATAGGAAAGTCTACTTTCAATTATTTGAGTCCTTTTGTTAAAACAAAAGGCCTATGATTAAACTACAGTTATTGCAATTGTCCTTATCACAAATATCAGGGATTGGTTAGTAGCTGAAGAGCTGAGTCCAACTTTGTTACTTTGCTTAAAAGCAGAGTAAGAATGCAGATAATATAAAGAAGTAGACGCTAGATTAGTAGAGGTAGGAGAAAGTCCAGTTGTTGTTGTTTCTTCTTCTTCTTCTTCTTCTTCTTCTTCTTCTTCTTCTTCTTCTTCTTCTTCTTCTTCTTCTTCTTCTTCTTCTTCTTCTTCTTCTTCTTCCTCCTCCTCCTCCTCCTCCTCCTCCTCCTCCTCCTCCTCCTCCTCCTCCTCCTCCTCCTCCTCCTCCTCTCTTCTTCTTCTTCTTCTTCTTCTTCTTCTTCTTCTTCTTCTTCTTCTTCTTCTTCTTCTTCTTCTTCTTCTTCTTCTTCTCCTCCTCCTCCTCCTCCTCCTCCTCCTCCTCCTCCTCCTCCTCCTCCTCCTCCTCCTCCTCCTCCTTCTCCTTCTTCTTCTCCCCCTACCCCTACTCCCCCTATGACTTAAAGGCTGCTAATTACCTTTTATGGTTTCTGATTCCAAAAATACAACAAATATACAGTTTTTAGTGGGGAGTGGTCTTTTCTTAGAGAATGGCCTAGAGCCCTAGACATATGCTCACTAGTGAATCCAACTCAGAAAACTTCATACAAAAGCCAAAACTGGAATTATTGGGAACCAACTACATGTTTTCTATGAACCTGCTGGTGTCAGACATAAAAAATCAGGACCATCCATTAGATTGCAGAAGAGAGGATATATTCAAGCCTATATACAAGAACCTGGTCAACTGAAGTTCAACACTAAATTGACACCAGAAAAGGGTCAATGGAAATCAGGAGAGGTTGGACTCAGACCAGTTATGGGAACACAATGACTCTAAGCTGATTACATGCTTCACTCCACCCATTGCTCCACCTGCTCTTCTACAGCTAGCAGCTAAAAGTCTCTTAGAATGTAAAGCTCTTAAGCATTTCTTTTAAAATCTCAAGAAACTTTCCCAGAATATTCTAGAATTGGGCTAGATAGTCTTAAGATCTCATTATCAGACAACTTCAAATATTTTGTGTGTGCAACGACATACACAATATTTGAAGTTCCCTTTTAATGTAATGACACATTAAAACTCTGTAACATTCTGATCCTGATTGATATTAATAGAGCAAATGTTTTTATTAGGTGCTTTGCTCTCCTGGATTTGTAAATTAATTCTTAAATTATCTTTCATTGTTTGATACTGTTAAATTGCTTTAATTTTCTTCATAATTTCCATGCTTCTCTTTCATTCTGATTATTGAGAATAACCTTTGAGGTTTCATTCAGCATAAAAATAAAGCATAAGAGGGAAAAAAAATAAAATTAGTATAATAGATTCTCATCCTTAATGTACATAATGATTGCCTGTAACTAGAAAGTGAGGGGGAGTTTAATAATAAAATAATGGCTTGAACTGTGCCAGTTAAGCAAATTTCTTGCAATATTTAATGGTATTGGGATGGCTATGGCAATGCAGAATGGATTGTTTTTTGTTTTTTTTTTAACGTAGAGAATTGCTATGAATATTGGGTTTTTGAGGCAGCTTTATGGTAGATGGTTCATGCTTAGGAATGAGCAAACATGGAGCTTGTGCTAGAGCAGTGAAGAAAAGATAAACTCCTTCATCCATAAGCAAAACTCATATTGTTTGTTGTGTAATGCAAGCAGAAGGAAATCTACAAAAAACATAATGTCTAGCCAAGTTATTGAAGTAGAACGAGAAGATTATGAATAGATGGGATCAATAAGATTATTGAAATCCTCTTGGCGGGACAATGGGCCATTACTGATTGCAGGTTAAATGGTGATGGCTTGCCTTTGAAATTAACAGGATGGCATCTTAGTCTTGGGTGAGAGTGTCACACTATTGTACCACAAAGTCTACATGAACTATGAAAGATTGATTGGAAAAAAGATGTAGCTAAGAAACTCAGCTTCAAAGAAATAATCAAAATCAGTGTTTCTCTTGACTGTGATTTGTTTAAGCTGGTTTTTGTTTTTCCTTTTTATGTACCATTGGACTCAGAATAAACTCAGGACATAGCTAGGATTGCAATATTGACATGGACGGTAATCAATTGTTCTCTCTACTTCTCCTGTAGAGAAAATAAAATGCACAGTATGTTAGCTAGCAGTAACCCTAACTTGGATCCTTCTTTCTTAATGGTGAAAGGTTTAGGAAAAGATTAATTTCTGTGTGTGAGAGAGAGAGAGAGGGAGGGAGAGAGGGAGAGAGGGAGAGGGAGAGGGAGAGAGACAGAGAGGCAGAGAGACAGAGACAGACAAACAGACAGAGAGAAAGAGAGTGAGAGAGAAGGAGGGAGAGAGATAGACAGAGAGAGACAGAGACAGAGACAGATAGACGGACAGACAGATAATATTTAAGCATAATAATTACCATTATAAGTAACTAGATCAACTTTTAAAAAATTATGTATTATGGGGAGTTAAGTAGATATTACATCTACCTAAGTAGATATAAGTAATTATAAGTAATTATCCAGAGTAATAATGAATGGAAAGCTTTTGCCAAAAATTATTTAATTGATAAACTACTTCATTTGGACTGGAATAATTTCAGTTGAAATGTTGGGACCTATGGAAAAGTCAAAGAAGAAAAGAGAATGCACCATAGGTCTATATTAGGACAATTTCAAAAGTAGTCCAAAGCATTTTTTTTATTTATTTATTTCTCTCTAGCTGACTTAATTTTCATTGATTATCTACAGTTTTGTTTTGTTTTTTTGCAACTGAAAACTTTGAAATAAAAATCCATTTCTAACTAGACATATTATAAGACATGAATTTGGTCACCTAAAGGATCAAATCACTTTGAAGATACAACATAATTTTATTTGCATGCATACAAGCAGCAATACTGTACAGTCAGAGGTGGGATTCACTTACCTTCCTACCAGTTTGCAAATTTGAGTGTGCGTGTGCGCATGGCCTTTTGTGCATGCACAGTAGTCGCACATTATGTCCGGGGTTGGTGGATGGAGCCTCCCTCAGTCACCGCTACCGGTTCGTGCGATCCAGAGAGAACCAGAGAGAACCGAGAGAACCACTCACGGGTGAAATCCAGCTGGTTCTGACAGGTTCTGGAGAACCGGTAGCGGAAATTTTGAGTAGTTCGGAGAACCGGCAAATGCCACCTCTGGCTGGTCACAGAGTGGGGTGGGAATGGAGATTTTGCAATATCCTTCCCCCAGGAGTGAGGAGGGAATGGGGATTTTGCAGTATCCTTCCCCTGAAGTGGGGTGGGAATGGAGATTTTGCAGTATCCTTCCTCTGCCACACTCGCCCAGCCACACTGAGAGAACTGGTAGTAAAAAAAATTTGGATTTCACCACTGCCACCACTGTGTACAGTATATACCGGACCCTCACCAAGGATTTGATACTTTGCGAATCAAAGTTTTACAAAAACAGGCTTAGGATGTCTGTAACTTTGGCCCACCTTATGGCAAAGACATGACAAGGAAAAAAGCAGAGCCAGTGACCAGAAAAGGCAAGACTAAATTCAACAATGTTAAATGAAGGTAGTTCTACTATTGATTAATCAGCTCACAGAGAATTTCTTTTTTCATTATTCAAGAAAAATCTCACCTATATTTTATTCTACAAATGTTGCACATATTTCCAAGTTTTTTAACTCCGATTTAGTTCTCAGTGTCTCTAATGTTAAAACAGCATAGGGATTTTTTTTTCTCTCTCTCTCTTTCTAATGCTGATGTCAAAAGTGATTTTCTAAATCTTGATTCAGTCATTGTATCTCAAGTGACACACTGTCCATTTTTGCTTCCTGTGAAGAAAAGAAGATCCAACACTTGAGGTTCTTCTTCTGAAGCAAGTTATGGTTACCTGTATCTTTTCATCACCAGTTATCATCCTGCTTACAGACCCCTGTAGAAAATCGCTACAATTTTCATATCTGTGATCCTTCAAAGTCAAAGATCAAAACAAGAGTCTGACTGAATTCTCTGTGTACTCTGTCAATCTGTGAAGTCAGAGATAAAATGACTTCTACAAACATTAAGTTCTATGATATATTCCACAGAGAGATAACACCTTAAAAACACCCCAATGTTTCACAGATTTTATTTGCTTCCAACTGTCAGTGTCAGACTGATCAGAAATCTTTGTAGCGGAAATAACATCTCGCATCATCGTACTAAATTTAGGATGGTGCAAGTTGATATAAAATACTTAGATTGCTGATATCAAGGCTCAACCTTCTTCATAAGATTGTTTATACATTTTAAAGTTTGGGATGAGAATATATATATATATTTATTTGTTTTAATGGAATCACAGAAGTCAATCAATTCTGAATAAGCCATGCTTAGCAGCTGGATGGAAAAGTGTTAGTTACTCTGGAGAGAAGTAATTCAGGTAATTAGATTACAAGTCAGGGATAGGCCTGAAATCTTCAGCCCAGGTCAATATTTCTTCTGTATAGAGCAGTGTTTCTCAACCTTGGTAGCTTGAAGATAGGTGGACTTCAACTCCCAGAATCCCCCAGCCAGCAGCGCTTCCAAGGTTGAGAAACACTGGTATAGAGAAATATATTCTTTTTTTTTTTAAGAAGTAAAATTCACAATGCTTTCAAAGTTGTTATTACTTCCAATGAATTCTTTAAAGCAATTGAGTGTGTGTTTGTCTCTCTGTGGATAGATAGATAGATAGATAGATAGATAGATAGATAGATAGAAGATAGATAGATAGATAGATAGATAGATAGATAGATAGATAGAAGATAGATAGATAGATAGATAGATAGATAGATAGATAGAAGATAGATAGATAGATAGATAGATAGATAGATAGATAGAAGATAGATAGATAGATAGATAGATAGATAGAAGATAGATAGATAGATAGATAGATAGATAGATAGATAGATAGATAGAAGATAGATAGATAGATAGATAGATAGATAGATAGATAGATAGATAGATAGATGCATGGATGGAAGATAATAGATAGATAGATAGATAGATAGATAGATAGATAGATAGATAGATAGATAGATAGATGAATAGATAAATAGATATAGATAGATCCCCAAATATAAAATAAAGAGAAATATTGTTTGGGCCAGACTTGCCTAGGAAACAAAGAGTCAATATATCAATGGTAATAGTACAAACTCCTGAAAATTAATTCACATAGCCCAATTTCTTCTTCTTCTTTTTTTTTTAAAAATCTGATTGGAATACAATATTTGGAAATTGGGTTAAAGGATGATTGTTATGCAACATATCTCAAGACATTCTATATAACTGATTTATAACAGAATAACAGAGTTGGAAAGGATCTCAGATGTCTTCTTGTCCAAACCATTACTCAAGCAGGTGACCCTATACCATTTCAGACAATTTCTTCTTTAAAACCTTCAGTGTTGGAGCACCCACAACTTCTGGAGGCAAGTTGTTCCACTGATTAATTGTTCTAAATGTCAGGAAATTTCTCCTTAGTTCTAAGTTGGTTCTCTCCTTGCATTCTCCTTCCTTCCTTCCTTCCTTCCTTCCTTCCTTCCTTCCTTCCTTCCTTCCTTCCTTCCTTCTTCCCTCCCTCCTTCCTTGTTCCTTCCTTCCCTCTCTCCCTTGAATACCTGGACCAGTCTCTGCTGTTTCCTAGTAAGATTTCTTTTTTTTTCAACAAGCCTTGCCTGATTCTTCTAGAGCTGATAGACAATAGCTAGTCTAAGGTCACTCAACTGTGCCTTAGCCAAAACTAGAACTCACGGTTTCCTGGTTTCCAGCCTTTGTCTTAACCACTGCACTAACCTAACCTTCAAGATTACCTCAGCACGTTATTTTTAATTGTGGATTGTTCATTCAGAATATACAACCGTTATTTTTCTTCTGTCCTCAATATCATATTGCTGAAGTTACTAAAATGTTTCTGATCTATCTGGTTTTATATCTAAATTGAGGAAGTTTGGGGTAATATACTTAAAACATTGGATTAAACACTAGGTAAATCATACAGAGCAGATGATGTAGTGAGTTAGCCATATTATCTTGGACAATTCAGGTCCACTTTCTGCTTTTCCATGTTGGCTCCATTTATCTAAGCTGACAGCTCTGGTGTCAGTGGTATTACTAGATATATGGCTTCCTTCTCAAATCATAGCATGTTCGAAGTGCTTATTCTCCAAGGGCAATCCTAATGCTCCGGCTCTTTTCTTGCACTCTCAAGAGAAGGCATGACTGATGACTCAGAATTAATTGTTACCCAGTGAGGTGTCAGGGACCGACATCTATTACATGGACTAGCACTCGTGCTCAGAAGGCAATTTTCTAATGTGCCTGACAAACCTAGTTGAGACCTTTGTGTCTGGATATTGTTTGTTTCTTTTTTTGCATTGCTCGGGAAGGTATGTGCATTTCCCCCATTTCCTTATCGTTTATGCATTGGTTTCAGGCAGTTCTCAACCTACAACCATTTGTTTAGCAGCTTCAAAGTTATAACAGGACAAAAAAAAGAGTGACCTACGGCCAATCCTCACCTCTTATTGACTGTTGCAGCATCCCTATGGTCAAAATTTGGTATCCATTGGCAACTGGCATGTATTTGCGATGGTTGCAGCATCCCGGGGTCATTTGAGATCTTCCCAGATGGCTCGCAAGAAGCAAAGTCAATGGAAAAAGCTAGATTTGCTAAAAAAAACACCCCAAAACCATATGATACACAACTGCACCGATCTGGAAAAAACAACTGGCTTGCTTAGTAGCAGAATGTATGGTTCCATTGTGGTTGTAAGTTGAGGGCTAGCAGCACAATGACCATGGAATGATGAATCCCTACATAATGGACAGTAGAAAGACTGAGTCACAAAAACTGACAAGGAAAAGTCAGAGCAATAGGCCAGAACATTCTCTGAGAAATAGCAGAAACTGGAACAGACTTAGCCTTGGTTGCTGTTCAGTAATTGTTGATAAGATAACTTCCCAAAATCACCAGGTACAGTAGTGGCCAAAATTGTGGAAACCTTTTGGGGAAAGTGTATTTTTGAGATTTGATGGCTAATAACACCACTTTTTTTGGGGGGGGGGATTTCAAGATAATCTTATTCCACTGCTGGAATGGCCTGGGAGTAACCCAGACCTTAACCCAATTGAAAATCTATGGAGCCGACTAAAGAAACGTGTTAGTTAGAAGAAACCCAGCAATAAAACCCAGTTAATAGAAGCCATCATTCCATCTTGGTTTCACACTATAACAGCTGCAGAACTCAAAGACTTGGTTCACTCCATGGGAAGATATTGTAAGGCCGTAATTCATGCTAAAGGTTACCCAACTAAGTATTAATTGATGTTGTATATCTCATTTTTGATTAATTGTATATTTCATTTTTTCTACGTGTTTCACTTCTCTTCTTTATACTGTAACTGCTATTCTAATCGCAAATCCTTCATAAAAATTATTGCATTACATTCTGGATTAAATTATCTTTCCATTGATATATAATTTTATGGTACTACTCCAGAGGTGGGTTTCAGCAGGTTCTGACCAGTTCTGGAGAACCGTTAGTGGAAATTTTGAGTAGTTTGGAGAACCGGTAGTAAAATTTATGACTGGCCCCGCCCTATCTATTCTCTGCCTCCCAAGTCTCAGCTGATCGGGAGGAAATGGGGATTTTGCAGTAACCTTCCCCTGGATTGGGGAGGGAATGGAGATTTTACAGTATCCTTTCCCTGCGACACCCACCAAGCCATGTCATGCCTACCAAGCTACACCCACAGAACTGGTAGTAAAAATTTTTGAAACCCACCACTGTAACTACTCTCCAAAAAAAGTGGTGTTATTAACTAGTTTTAGAAAATACACTTTTCCCAAAAGGTTTCCACAATTTTGGCCGCTACTGTATCTACGTATCTTAATCAACATACTGTAAAGTCAGTTGCATTCACTGCAAATTAATTCCCATTACGACACAAACTCTCTCTGAATATTCATTCTCAGTAACATTTTGGGTAATATTTTGAGGTTTCATTTGCTGGCAGTAAGGTAGCTCAGAATGTTTGCCTGTACAATGGCCGGGGGAAAGTCTTTTGGTGGACTGCAGCTGCATTGTATTAATGTTATCATGGTGTTTATCTTTAAAATGTTGGAGGATTTATTGTTATGGTTTTAATTTATTGTTAGCCACCAGAGATACAGAAGTGAGATGCAGCCATATAAAAAAAAATGGAACCATAAAATGAAATCATAAAATGAAATCATAAAATAAAGAAAACAGAGGACTTTGAGAGTCTTTTATGCATCAGCACAGAATAATGCTAACAAGAAGAACTTTATTCTACTATATAGTTATTTATAGCTAATCGACTTAAAAGGGGAAATCCCCATTAAAATAATTGTTCTGTGGTAGTGATGGTGAACCTATGCACATGTGCTGGAAGTGGCACGCAGAGCCATCTCTCAGGGCATGTCAGTCGTTGCTCTTCTGGTTTCCGGCGCAGCTGGTCTTCATGCGTGCATGAAGGTAAGGGGCGCTCAGGCGTGCACCAGAAACCAGAAACTCAGCTTCCTGGCATGCACATGCGCGCACTAGGGAACTGCTCTTCTGGTTTCTAGCATGCATGTGTGTGTGTGCCAGGAAGCTGCTCTTCCGGTTTCCAGTGTGCACCTATGGCTTGGTTTATATCTGATCATCTTAAATTTGAGAATAATAAATGAGGTCGACTTCAAGGCATCTTCAAGTAGAACATTTTCTGATTTGCTTCTAAAACTTTTATAGAGCCTGACCATTATACCACAAAATTGTCTTTATGTGAAGCTCTCCCTGTCTAGATTTGAACTCCAAAGCTATATCAGCCCCAATATTGCTCTCTCATAAGCAAGCAAAAGCAGCGAATAATGGAGATTATTATAATATATTATTGTGTGTTCCATGTTCAGGTAATAGGATGCTAGAATATAAAGAGATCAGAAGAGAATGTGCAATTTATTAATGCAACTAAAGGAATTGCATTAACTTTGGGTAATTCCTAACTCTGCTTTGAAGTAAATGATAAATGATATGCACATCAAACTGAGTGTTAAAAATGTTTGAATTGAATTGAATATTTCTATAATAACTCAACAGAAGAGAATATTTGTAGCTCAGCGTCTATGGAGATTGTTAATCATCCAGGTCATGGTTGTGCTTTTTTCAAAAGGCAACTCAACTTTCTTGGATTTTTTTTTTTAAAAAAACATTTTGCTTCTCATCGAAGAAGCTTCTTCAGTTTTAACTGACTGGAAGGGAATAGAAAGATTTATATTCTTTGCAGTCATATGATTGTTTTCATTCTGAGGTTGGTAGTTAGCTCTCTGAGAGTCACTGAGACCACTTGGGGTTTATCAGTATCTTCAGAATCACCTGAATCAGAGTGTAACTGGGTGTGGAACATTCTTGGAACCGCTGAAAGGGCTGTGTTGTAAAAAGAAGATACGTGGTGTTGTATCCCTCCCCTTCTCTTGAGAGAGGGCTCTTCAATTTTAACACAGATGGCCTCTTTGACTCATCTTTCAAATCAGTGGTCCTCTTTGTCCAAAATGTGGACTTTGCTGTCTTCAAAAGAGTGACCCTTGTCTTTCAGATGCAGATGAACTGCCAAATCCTGACCTGATGAATTTGTCCTCCGGTGTTGTGCCATGTGTTTATGAAGTGGTTGTTTTGTTTCTCCAGTCAGACTAATCCAACTAGCACTAAAGATGGTACCTAGTTGGTCATAAAACACCTATGAGAAAACAACAGAGAACACCAAGGATTTCTATAATCTTTACCTGCCTGAGTCATTATTACTGGAGACATGAAATTGAAGCCACAGGGATGGGTGTGCAATGTCCATCGTTACTAGACGCTGCTTGTAGCATAGATTGGGCTGAAAGAAAGAGTCATTAAATGAGCTTTCTTTAAGGAGTGTAGACCCTCTTTCCCCACTCTGAAACTTTAACCACCACCATTAATAAATACCTAGATATGGATGTCCCAAAGGTACTTTTCCAAAAAGCAACTGGTGTCAGGGTTCCAATGGATGCCCTAATTAATTCATGAGCCTCAAGCCAAGTTTCGAAAGAAATTCAGTTACTTATTAGGAGCAACATGTCAGCATGTACCCATGTGAAGTCAGCTCTGCCCCACATAATTTACGGTCCAACTATGACCCTTTCCCCCCCTCCACCCAGGGTGTGTCATAAATCACATTCTCCAATGGAGCACTTTTGCAGGCTGTAGAGATCAGGCCTCTCTGGTTGGCTTTGGTAACCTAGGATGCAGCCTTGAGAAAGGTATGCGTGGAATATGCTTCTGGTTGCTGCCGTACTGCTCCATCAGTTTTTCCCCCTCCTGCCTATGGCAACTCGAGAACAGGCCAGGAATGCTTTATGAGTTGACAACTGGATTTTCTTGATTTTTTTCCCCTTGATCTTGAAGGCCAAATATGGCGTTTTCAGGCTCATGCCTCGGCATGCATATTTTCCAACGAGACAAACTGAGACAGGAAGATCATTTTATTACAATTTATCAGAATATTCAGACAAAGTGAATTCCTTTCATGCAAAGAGGGAACCCCAATCCTTAGCTTACATCCCCTTTTATAGTTAACATAACAAAGAAAAAGAGAAGAGGGAAGTTGATTGGACAGGAGAAAAGGGAGCTCCCCTTTGCCTAGGAAATCAGTGACATGTAGTCAAACATGTTACTCATTCGCATCCCGTAAGAGCACACATGCTCATTAAAATGAGGTCTGACGTCTCAAGGGGCATAAATTGTAAGGAAAAAAGGTGGTTTGGAGTTCACGAAAGAGATAAGCTAGGCCCCCAATTTGTACCAACAAACTTTTTTCTTATCTGGAGCTAGTCTCCAGCTTGTTCATTAGTTTAGGAATGTTAAAAGCTAATAAATCTGAACATCGATTTAAAAGAGAGAAAACAAATCAAATTAAAATACAAAGTAACTATGTTAGTTGACAAATTACAAACCCCACGTCATTTTCCCCTCAATCTGGATGATTGAGAACAGGGGTGGGTTTCACATAATTTTACCACCAGTTTGCTGCGCACCCAAAATGTTAGCGCGCATGTGTCTGGCCTTTCGTCAATGCGCTTAACTTGCGGCCTTCCGCAAATGCGCTTTGCTCACATGTGCAGCTTGCCCACATGCACGCGGCTTAGAAAACATGGGTAAATAGGACGGCATAGCACTGGGGCAGGTGAGCGGGCCCTCCTACAGGTCGCCACAACCCCGCAGGTCGCCACTGCTGATTTGCCTGAACTGATACAAACAGGCTGAATACCACCACTGATTGAGAATTTTCATAGACATCTAAAGCAGGGATGAAATGCTCCCGGTTCGAACTGGATTGCCTGATCCAGTAGCAATGGTGGCAGGTGGTTCGGAGACCCAGTAGCAAAAATCCCTCCCCACCCCCATGCCCAGCTGAGCCACACCAATCAGGCAAGTCAGCTGGGATGGTCAGAGGCTTAAAAAAAAATATAAAAGCCTCTGCCGATCAGGCAAGTCAGCTGGGATGGTCAGAGGCTTAAAAAAAAATATAAAAGCCTCTGCCGATCAGGCAAGTCAGCTGGGATGGTCAGAGGCTTAAAAAAAAAATATAAAAGCCTCTGCCGATCAGGCAAGTCAGCTGGGATGGTCAGAGGCTTAAAAAAAAATATAAAAGCCTCTGCCGATCAGGCAAGTCAGCTGGGATGGTCAGAGGCTTAAAAAAAAAGAAGAAAAGCCTCTGCCGATCAGACAAGTCAGCTGGGATGGTCAGAAGCTTTAAAAAAAAAAAAAGCCTCTGCCGATCAGGCAAGTCAGCTGGGATGGTCAGAGGCTTAAAAAAAGAAAAAAGAAAAGCCTCTGCCAATCAGGCAAGTCAGCTGGGATGGTCAGAGGCTTTTAAAAGCATTTTTTTTACAACCTCTTCAGCCGAAGTGGTTGTAGAATAAATGGTTTTAAAAGAAAAAAAAAAAAGTTGCCCACGCCCACTCAGCCATATTTTTTTTAAAAAAAATTGATTTATATGCCCCCACTACCACCAAGCCACAGAACTGGTAGTAACAAATTTTACATTTCACCACTGATTTAAAAATGGATGCCAACAACCACACAGTATCTCAGCTTCTTTGTTAGGATATTTATCAGAACCTTGCAAAGACTCTTGAACCAGCAATGATTTCATGGTTTACTGTCTTATAATGTATTTCCAATCCATCTGTTATGATTTGGCAGGTAAATTATGATATTTTTTCCTCCCCTATACTTCTACCTAGGACTCTGCAAGTGAGCTGTCTGTGCTCTATAGAGAGGCTTTGGCTTCAAAAGTTACAAACATACCCTCCCCTTCCCCAGCCCAAATCTCTTTAAGTGCGCAGTTTTCAAAGTCAAGTGTTTGAAACAGAGGTTAATCATAATGTACAAGGAAGGCTGTATTGCTTTAGATAAAAGCTTGCTACCTTTACACAAGGGCCATGCTCCCCTAAATTGCCAAGGTCACGCGCTCCGTTAAAGGAGACTAACAGAACGGAATACCAAAGGGATATTCCCCAGCTCTTATTTTCTTTCCCCCTTTAAACATCAATGAGAAGTTTCTTGCGTTCTTATCCCCACATGAAATTTCATCTAAGCTTCAATAAGTGACACTTCTAACAGTATAAGCACGCCCTGGCTCCTCTGAGAATAATTATCAGAATCTCGGCATCAGTCTTGCTTTCTGATAAGCCAACAGCCTAACTTTTGCATATAAAAGCCAGTTCTTAATATGCTGCCGGAGAAAGAGAATCCAGGATAGGATGAGGAAGATAGAAACATTTCCCCCACCCCTTCCAGGACTGGGGGGGAAAAAAAGTTCAGCGCTTCAGATTCAAAGGCTGAAAAAAGACTTTCCCTTCCCCTGGACTGAAGGAAGCAACCTTAAACATTCAAAGAGCCACAAAGAGCCACTAACCGGAAGCCCCCCGTTCAATTCAACTCCCACCATAGATTCACCTCCTAGCATGGTGTCCTTTTTCCTCTGCTGACTGGAAGTCCGGTTCCCCCACCATAGAGTCTCCTCCTAGCGCAGTGTCCTTTTTCCTCTACCTTTCCTAACTGAAAGCCCTATCAATTGTGGAGCCGACCAGCGACAAGGAGCTGCAGCAGAGGGATGAAAGAGCCTCATGTGGCTCCAGAGCCACGGGTTGCTGACCCCTGCCCTGGAGTGAGGGAGGCTCATATACAGCCCTGTTTGCAATATCGTTCACCCTGATAGGATTCGTGGTTTTAGACCAGCGGTCACCAACTAGTGATCCGTGGACTACTGGTGATCCACAAGAAAATTTTGGTGGTCCGCAGAAAAAATATTTGCATTTTTAATATTGCATTAAATCAGGGTCCTCAAACTACGACCCCTGGGCCAGATACGTGCAATGAATGTTTGTGACGCTGCAGAGAGTCTCCCCCTTCGAGGTCTTTTTGTGTGGGGCAGAAATTCTGACTTGGGGTCTGCTTCAGCCTCCTGGTGTGGGGCTTTAGGTGAAGGCTGGAGGGAAGTGCTGCTGGTGGCAAAGAGCCAGAGGACCTTGTTCCAGTGGGACTGCATTATGGCCTGGAACTGGTTGACCATCTCAGCCTGCTGAGCCTCCAGGCACCGGTATCTGGCCTTGCACTCCCCTAGGTCTTTCCTCTGCTTGGAAAGCCTATGCTCATAGTCCTCAGTGAGGTTCTTCTGCTGAGCCTCCTTCTCAGTCAGATCCAATTTGAACTGAGCTGTTTTGCCAATTCTTTCTTGTGGTGGCTGCTTAGCTCCAACAACTGCTTCCTGTTGGGGCCCTAAGGATCTTCGGCGGGGAGGCGAGGAGTTGGCCACACCCACCTAGTCATATGACCACCTAGCCACACCCACCCAGCCGGTCATTAGGCATATTAGTGGTCCGCGGGATTTAAAATTATGAACTTAGTGGTCCCTGAGTTCCGAAAGGTTGGTGACCCCTGTTTTAGACTATGCCTAAACTAAAACCAGAGTCTGTATGAATAAATATTGCTTGCATGATAAATAATTTGACCATCTCCAGGCTCCCATATTGTGACATTTGGAGACACATAATTCTTTGTTGATAAAAAACAAGCCGATTGTGGATAGCTCGCAGATGGCAAGAAGGAATAGATGTTCTGTAGCTCTTCCTTTTGACCTATAAATATTCTCTAAGGGAGAAATGAACCCATCTGTTAAAAAAAAAGTTTCATTTTCTCCCTTAACCATGATAGAGAAACTAGCATTCATGTTTGTTTGTTTGACTGCCTGGTTACGTTCAGTAAAATAACAAATACATTTGCTGCAGATGTTCATTTAAAGCTCCGAGGGACCAAAAGGGGATTGGCTGCTTAAAAAAAAAAGTGAGACTCAAAGATAAACTATTGAGGAGTTTCACAAAGAAGTTTTTGGTCTGATGCTTAGTTTGATAGGGCTGCTAACTTCTTCTTACAACTTTGTTGAATGACCTTCGTTTTCTTTTCCATTCTTCTATTTTACTTGGAAGTATTTTTTTTTATGTAGTACAAGGCAGTGCATGCTATTAACAACTTCTTTTTAAAGAAGTTACAATCCATAATCTCATATTTGTTTACTGATTAGGAGAGTTTGCATCAGGGGTGGGTTCTACTTACCTTTACTATCGGTTCACAGCAGGGCCGTGCTCTTCTGCGCATGCACAGAAGCTTCCTGATGACGTCTGGGGCAGTGGGCGGAGCCTCCTATTGGTTTTACTACCGGTTCTATAGAACCAGTCCGAACCGGAGGCAACCCACCACTGGTTTGCATGCAATCTATTCTAGAATAGAATAGAATAGAATAGAATAGAGTAGAGTAGAGTAGAGTAGAGTAGAGTAGAGTAGAGTAGAGTAGAGTAGAACAGAACAGAACAGAACAGAACAGAACAGAACAGAACAGAATTCTTTATTGGCCAAGTGTGATTGGACACACAAGGAATTTGTCTTGGTGCATATGCTCTCAGTGTACATAAAAGAAAAAATATGTTCATCAAGAATCATAAGGTACAACACTTAATGATAGGCATAGGGTACAAATAAGCAATCAAATCATATTAGGAAACAGTTAAGTTAATCTTAAGGATACCAGCAACAAGGTTACAGTCATACAGTCATAAGTGGGAGGAGATCGGTGATAGGAACGATGAGAAGATTAATAGTAATAGTAATGCAGACTTAGTGAATAGTTTGACCGCGTTGAGGGAATTATTTGTTTAGCAGAGTGATGACATTTGGGAAAAAACTGTTCTTGTGTCTAGTTGTTCTGTGTGCAGTGCTCTTAGCGTCGTTTTGAGGGTAGGAGTTGAAACAATTTATGTCCAGGATGCGAGGGTCTGTAAATATTTCACAGCCCTCTTTTTGACTCATGCAGTATACAGGTCCTCAATGGAAGGCAGGTTGGTAGCCATTGTTTTTTCTGCAGTTCTAATTATCCTCTGAAATCTGTGACTGTCTTGTTGGGTTGCAGAGCCAAACCAGACAGTTATAGAGTTTGGACTAGCCCATAAAACTACAGTTCAAACAATGGAACAGTTTAAAATTATTCTTAAAACATGTTTGCAGCAAAAGAATAGGCTGTGAAACATGTTTGCAGCAATAGAATAGGCTGTGAAACATGTTTGCAGCAAAAGAATAGGCTGTGAAACACACACGCAAATAAAGCATGTGTGTTTCACACGCTTCTTCTTTGAGAAGAACTAAAACTTTTAAAAGACTTCCTAAAAGTGCTTTTCCAACAGGTAACTGGGCTTTCTTTTTTCTTCCCCTTGAAAACATTTCGCTTCTCATCCAAGAAGCAACTTCAGGACTTGGGAAAAGCACCTTGGGGACAAACATGACTTGGGTGATTGAGAATCTCCATAGATAACATTTAAAAGAGCATAAATGAATGTGCCTTGAGTCCCTGATAAACTCTAACCAGGTTACCTTCTGCATTCAGGTTGGGTTTTTATATGGGTAGGCCATAGATCCTAAAAAATGTAAGATTGAGTACTTCAATAGTGAGCGTTTTCCTACTGTGTTACACAAACTAGGGCAGCTACAATATCCAGATCTTCTTGAAAGATTGCCCCATGGCAAATACATTGCAAATACTGGTAATAGTCTTTATGATGATGTATTCCTACTTGATTTTTCTTTGCCGCTTTTCTATTTATCGAACAGAAGAACAGAATAAAAGAGTTGGGAGGGAACTTGGAGATCTTCTAGTCCAACCCCCTGCTCAACAAGAGATCCTATACCAGGGGTCAGCAACTTGTCGATCTGGAGCCGCATGTGGCTCTTTCATCCCTCTGCTGTGGCTCCCTGTTGCTGGTCGGCACCACAATTTTGAGAGGAGCTTCCAGTTAGGGCAGAAAGCATGGCGTGCCAGGAGGAGACTCTATGGCAAGGGGCGGGTTTTACGGTCGGCTTGTGATAGGGCTTTTGTTTAGGACAGGTAGAGGAAAAAGGACACCGCACTAGGAAGAGACTCTATGGTGGGGGAACTGGACTTCCGGTTGGCTCCAGAATTGAACAGGAGGCTTCCAGTTAGGACCTTTGTGGCTCTTTGAGGGTTTAAGGTTGCCGACCCCTGCTATAGGGCATAGCATGCTTTCCCCCCCTAACTGGAATCTCCTCTCAAAATTGTGGCGCCGACCAGCTACAGGGAGCCGCAGCAGAGGGATGAAAGAGCCATATGTGGTTTCAGAGCCACATGCGGCTTCAGAGCCACGGGTTGCTGACTCCTTCCCTATACCATTCCAGAAAAGTGGTTCTCCAGTACAGCCTCTAGTGATGAAGTACCCACAGCTTCTGAAGGAAAGCTGTTCCCCTGGTTAATTGTTCTCACTGTCAGGAATTTTCTCCTTCTGTCCTTGATTAGTTTTCATCCATTGTTTCTTGTCTTGCCTTCTGATGCTTTTGAAAATAGGTTGACCTTCTCTTCTTTGTGGCAGCCCCTTTCTTTTCACTAGGTTAGACATACCCAATTCCTGCAATCGTTCTTCATATGCTTTAGGCCCCTAATCATCATAATTTGTTGCTCTTTTCTGCACTCTTTCCATTCGATATTTCATCATTGTGAAATAAGTACATATATGAAGGAGGTATCGAATCCAGCCAAAGGAAGATGCTTTTTCTCTCTTTGGTATAACTGCAATTGTTAAATGCATCTGATCATTCACATTCACAAAAAGCAATGGAACTTACCGTATTTTTCGGAGTATAAGATGCACCTTAGTTTTGGGGGAGGAAAATAAGAAAAAAAAATTCTGCCTCTGCCTATCAGCATCCATCGGTATTCATCTGGCTGGCGTCGTGTCAGTGTGTGAGACTGTTTGGAAACTGAAACAGTATTTCCTGGGTGAACAACAAGGAAGGAGACAGCAAGGAGCCTGGGCGTGGCTTAGGTCAATTGTTCTAAAACTGCATGCTGTGCTGATCTCTGAAACTGAAACTGAAACTCCTCTACTCTGGTTGTGTTTTGCTTGCTGCTGCAAACTCTGACAGTCCTTGCAGCAAATAACGAAAAGCTAGGTCAGCTTCAGCACATTATTGCAGCCTGATTCAGCACGAGCAGCTGATTGGTCGTGGAATGATCGGCCTCCTGGAATACCCCCAATCAGCTGTTCCAGGCTGCAGGGATTGCCATAGACCATTGTCTCATCCATGCCTTGTGTTTTTGGCTACATTCGGCATGTAAGATGCACCCAAATTTTCACCCTCTTTTTTTTTGGGGGGGAGTGCATCTTATATTCTGAAAAATACAGTAGCTTTTAATTTGTTTGTCACTATATTACCTTATAGCTTGTTGGAACAGCACAAAAGACATTTTCTAATCTCAGTTCTAAATATTCGTGCAAAGCGAACTGCGGGTTTGAGTCCGTTACACGCTGTGATTTCAAATACAGCAACAAAGAATACATGTGTAACTTATACTGTGCAACTTATACGGTGCAATTACAATAAGAATGACATAACCACAAGGAGGGAAAAAAAAAGATAAAGAGGAACCTTGTAA
Source organism: Pituophis catenifer annectens (assembly GCF_029215685.1). NCBI lineage: Eukaryota > Metazoa > Chordata > Lepidosauria > Squamata > Colubridae > Pituophis > Pituophis catenifer. The sequence continues at coordinate 9,738,378 of NW_027256884.1, read as the reverse complement.
ATATTCATGCCACCTAATCACACGAACCAGGCTTTGTATAAAAGTCAGTATTGTCTGGCGAGTAACGCATAATGATTTCTTATCTGAACAATGTTAAGAAAAGAGTGGTTTTAAAAAATGTATGAGTTTCACATTTTTATGTATATGAGTATTGAAATAATAGTCATAATGAAATTCTATATATGTCATCTCAGAAGAACATCTCACTGGGTGAGGGAAGGGTGCATAGATTAGACCCTCCATTCATTTCAAAGAAAGGCATACACCCAGCTGAAGAAACCAAGATCTTGAATATTTCCTAGTACCCGTGTTTCCCTGAAAATAAGACCCTGTCTTATATTTTTTTGAACCCCGAAATAAGTGCTTGGCCTTATTTTCAGGGAGGTCTTATTATTTTGTGGCGTGTGGAGCAAGATGGGGCTCCTCTTGCCATCTTACCTGATTTCCCCTGTTCTCCCTAACCCTAACCTGATTTCCCTGTTCTCCCTAACCCTAACCAGAGGAAATGGTGGGGACCGGCTGCACATGCATTTAAATATTTTTGTGGAGGGCTTATTTTTGGTGGGGGGGGCTTATTTTATCACATGCACTCAAAAGCCCAATTGGGCTTATTATCAGGGGATGTCTTATTTTTGGGGAAACACGGTAGAAATATTCCAATGCTTTCGATCAAATGGCATTGCAGCTTGAGTCTGTTGTTTCTTATTTATTTATTTATTGGAAGGTAGAAAAAAAAGGTTGAGAAAAGCTGAGGTAAAACTTGAAGATCGAATTTGGTTTGGTAACTGGACCAGAGGTTTAAGTCTTTCAAGGTTTGAGACTCATGCTGGAGCCCATCCTCAGGGAACGTCTCTCTACCAGAATGTGTGGTTTGGTCTACTCTATGCATCATATTTATGTGGTGCCGGTTGGCTGTGGCTTCCTATTGGTTGATTGGTGTATTGATGACTAGCTATTGGCTGTTCTTTTCTTGGGCTGCAAAGTCCTTGGCTCCTAAGTACTTGATATGTTGGTGGTAAATCAGCACTCCTGTTGACTGTGAAGGGGCCTGTTTCCCAGGTTTCAATCATTTCTCTATCTTTGTAAGATTATAGAACTAATCGACCAATAGGAAGCCACACCCAACCAGGCATCACATTAATACGACTCATAGAGGCAAAGGTTCCCCTCACACATATGTGCTAGTCGTTCCTGACTCTAGGGAGTGGTGCTCATCTCCGTTTCAAAGCCAAAGAGCCAGCTCTGTCCGAAGATGTCTCTGTGGTCATGTGGCTGGCATCACTAAATGCCAAAGGAACATGGAACGCTGTTACCTTCCCATCAAAGGTGGTCCCTATTTTTCTACTTTCATTTTTTACGTGCTTTCGAACTACTAGTTTGGCAGAAGCTGGGAAAAGTAATGGGAGCTCACCCCGTAATGCGGCACTAGGGGTTCAAACCGCTGAACTGCTGGCATTTCGATCGACAAGCTCAGCATCTTAGCCACTGAGCCATTGCGTTCCCACTAATATGACTCATAGAATAGCCCAAAGCACACAGGTAGAGAGAAGTTTCCTGTGGGTGGGCTCCAGACCAAGTTCAAAAGCTTGGAAGACTAAACCGGTAGTCTCGATGACTGACCAAGATCGGATCCTGCAATATTATTCTGAGACACGCATATTTGCCTTCCTTCATGAAAACCTGAAGCAAAAACTTGTCTCAGGAAGTCCTTAAAACACAACCCAGATGGTTGGTCTGTATTAATACTCCAATGGCGCAGACGTAGTAATATGACTGGAGATTAATGGTAATTGTCACTTCAGACTTGATTGGAAGAATCATTATCTTTCAAGGTCACATCTCCACTTTAATTACTGGTTCTGTAAGGCAGCCTTCTAACCTTGTTAGAAAACTCACTTCATCAATTACAAACAAGCCCTTCAAGTCCAAATGCTACAGTGTTCAGATGGGTGACCAACTTCATCTATCTTCCTAATTAGGTTTATTCGGACTTAAGTACAGTGTCCGTGTATGTACAGTAGTCCTGGAATTATTTAGAACTCAACTCTGCACAGCGCTAAATTAAGAGTGTTGGGATGAAGCAAAATGCTTTTAAATAAACAAAATATACAGCTTCCATGTTCCGTTTCAAAATTCAAAAGAAGAGCTTATGCATGTTATTGAACACAAAACATATTTGGAAGCAGTTATATATATTTCAACTTCGTCCCCCCTTCTCATGTGCTGGGAAACAAGTACAACCAGAGGTGGGCTGCTAGGGGTTTGCAGGGGTTCGGGAGAACCTCTTGCTAAGATTCTGTGCAGTTCTGAGAACCCCCAAATCCCACTCCTGGCTAGCCTCGCCCACCCTGGCCCACCCGTCCAAGGAGTCCCCACATGGCCCATTTTGTATGCAGGTAAGTGCAGGGCGTGTGCAGAGGTTCAGGGAGGGTGAAAAATGGGCATACCGGAAGTTCTGCTCCGGACACTCCAGAGGGCCTATGGGGCCTGGGGAGGCTGTTTTCGCCGTCCCGGAGACTAGAGGGAAACCTCCGGAGACTGGGGAGGGCAAAAATTGCCCACCCCAGTGTGGTGCAGGAAGCTGACTAGGCCACACCCACCATGGCCACACCCACCAAGCAACCGGGCAGAGAACCCCTTGCTTAAATTTTTGAAACCCAGCCCTGAGTACAACACCTCATTAAACAGTGCTCATCCCCTCCCCCCATCTTCCCCCTCCCATCATAAGAAATGACTACTTTAATGAATCAGCCATTAAGGCAGCCACATATTTAATGCAGCTTATTAAATCAGCTATTCTTTTTTAGGTTTGCAAAGAAAAAAACTAAATCAGATGTATCTCCCTAATCTTAAATTCAGGTGATAGGATCAAGTTGTGCATTAGTTGTAGAATATAAATGTATGCCTGTGCGCGCACGCACACATACACACAACAGTTTTACATTTAAACCACTTGAAAAAAGCAATGTTTTGGCATAAATGTCTATGTATCCTCCTCATTAGCCCTTTCTACGAAGTACTGAAGCTTCCAAAACAAAGCTAAAGATTCCTGTTTCAGTGTTGTTTCCTTGTCCCTTTCATAAGCAAATTAAATTTGTCGTGTCTTAATTGTGCAGGAGAGTAGGCTTGCGTGCATGGGTGTGAGTGATACTATTATTAAAAACCTCCATATTAAGTCCTGTTGGGAGGAATACATATTGTTTGCTTCTGAAGCACCATTTGAAATAAAGACTCTTGTAAGTAGTCTTACTAAGTACAATGTTAATAATAATAATAATAATAATAATAATAATAATAATAATAATAATAATAATAATAATAATAATAATAATAATAATTTGGAAATTCAAAAGATTCCAACACAGATAGTGGAAGTTTATCCATATGTTTCTCTCTCTTTTACTCTACCCAAAATTACGCATATAAACAATAGTATGATAAGTAGTATGTTAGATATGATAGGATGATTTAGTCTGGTTATTTCTGGCATTAACCAATGATGGTCGGGACATTTGTTGGGATTAAAAAAAAATACCAAAGATTTAAGTTGTTCCTGGATTGAGTGCTGTGGTGGCCTAGAGGTAGAGCTTTCGCCTCACAGTCAGGAGGCTGTGAGTTTGATCCTAGCTAGAGGCAGATACTTCTCTCTCTGGGCACAATGAGAACTCTGTATTGGTGACAGGAAGGGCATCTGGCCAGTAAACATTCTGCTAGCTCCATTCAGTTGCCCAGACTCCACCCCACATGGGATTATGGGGTCATTAAAAGAAGATGATTTAAATTGTTCCTGGATAGGTGTCACACAAGAATGGGTGTGCGAGGGAATAAAAAAGGCTAGATACTATGTATGTCTTTGTCACACTTTTTTTACCTCTTCGACCTGCTTATGGTGCCCCATAAGTCAAGCCACTAGAGTGCAACATTTCCATTCTTACCATTGTCCCTTATTAGTGTGAAAATGCTTTTCAGCAAGGCAACTGTATACAGTTGGAAGAAATACTGCTTCCTGCAGCAAATATGTATTTGTCTCTGATGGGTGAAGCCCGGTGGTTCCCGTGGTTAGAATGCCAAGTTAACCTCACATTCGAGACCTGAGTGCTGCTGCATTTTGGGGTGAGTTCCTGTCACTCACTCCAGCTCCTTGTGTGGACATGAAAAGAGCCCCAACGGGCGCCACCATAGGCAACAGTGATGTCACCAGATAATCCTTTCAATCCAGAAGCACCTTGAATGGTGCCTCCTGATACGAATGGGATAGGAATTTTGAGTTGTGTCTTTGGGAAATAAAGTGGTTTTAGGTTGGATTTAGACTCCCCAAGCAACACTTCCATATGCAACTTGCAAGGGCATTTTCTATAAATTTGATAGCAAATGTGAATACCAGTTACTAAATACCTGCCCAGAGTCATGTTTTTTTTTTTTGTCTCTGTGTGTGTGTATTGCATGTGTATATATAGATAGTGTGTGTATATATAAAGATTATATATATATAATCTTTGACTAGACCAAATATATGTAATATTTTTATTACAGTATTTGATAAGTGTTTACAGGGGGGAAAAGTCCAGTAAAGAGGGCAACAGTTTAATACCGCATTTATTATTGGAGAAGGGAAAAAAATAGAACAGTAAAACAGCATAGCTAATTAAAAGTTTTGTGTGGTTGTGTAACTTGGTGGAGATCTTTGGCCACCTGATATGTGAGTGTAGGTTAGCAACAACCCTTACAAAAATAATAAAGATAAAATTTGTCCAGGTGGCCCTTGTATTCAGAAAAGATTGGGGCGATCAACCATAAATATAACAATCTATCGAAACAGAGGGAGGGGTGAAAGAGAAAAAGAAGAGCACTAATCGAGCTTGTCCTGTGCTCTTCTTTGTAGTCTCAACGTCGTGTTACGTTTCACCTCCCCGATGGTTCGCAGGAAAGCTGCAGTGACAGTGGCCTAGGAGATCATGAGCCTGTGGGTAGTGGAATGATGGTCTCACACCCTCTCCCTCTGGTTCAGCCGCAGGACGAATTCTACGACCAGGCCTCCCCGGACAAGAGGACCGAAGCAGATGGAAACTCGGACCCCAACTCTGGTGAGTGATGTTTTTCGACTTTCATGAACATCCCTCTACAGCAGGGCTGTCAAACTGGATTTCTTCAAGGGCTGGATCAGCATTGTTGTTCTCTGTGGGCCAGGCCAGGGGGGATGGGCCGGGGGTTGCCTCTTGCAGCACTGTGCCGTCCCACCCCCCCACATGCCCTGTTTTCATCCTGGATGGCCTCCTGCAGCACTTTGCCAACCAAAACGGCCAGTGGTGGGATTCAAATAATTTAACAACCGGTTCTCTGCCCTAATGACCAGCTGGGTAGGCATGGTTCGGTGGTCATGTGACCGTGTGGGTGTAACCAACTCAACTTCTCTCACGTCAATGGGCGCTTCATCTTAGCTTTTACAATGTAACAAGGATTAACCAGAGAGGCAGTTTCTGTAAGCAGGGCAATAAAGATTAGGCTAGAAACAACACCAGAATATTTCCTTCCTGCCTTCCTTACAGGATTAGTCCTGTAAAGTGGGAAAAAACAAAACAAAATAAGATTTCTTCCAACAACTGGTTCTCCGAACTGCTTAGAAGGTTAACTACCAGTTCTCCCGAATAGGTGCGAACTGGCTGAATCCCATCACTGCAAACGGGGCACCAAACATCCCCCATGTCCCGTTTTGGCTGACAAAGTGCTGCAAGAGGCTCTCCAGGATGAAAACGGGGTACCAGAGGCACCACGGGCGGGTCCTTTGTTATTTCCAGGCCGGCCCCATGGGCCAGATTTAAGTACCCCGCTGACCTGATCTGGCCCATGGTTTGGCTACAGAAATAGGGTGTTCAGACTCGGTTTGGTGATGCCTGGAAAAGGAGGCGGATGGATGTGTATGATGCCCAGAGCATCCTTCGGACAGTAACTGAAACTGGCTGAAGGGTCAAAGTCAATAATAAGTTCAGGCAAATATTTGAGAAAAGAAGATAGAGGAGAAACAGACCAGCAGAGAAAAGGAGAGAAGGAAAGGATCTCATTGTTGCCACTTGTGCATATATTTGTTTGGACTCACTATTTTGTGCTGATGTGTTGTTTCAGGATTGATGGAAAGGACTTGTTTCCTTTTCTAAGTTTTATTTATGAATGTACTGCTAAGGCTCGGATGATAAATGGAAGCCATTTCTTTAATGAAAATTGTTGTTTCCATCTGGTTGTTTCTAAATATCCTGGACTTCAACTTTTTACTCCCTAACCGTCATGGCTGGCTTTTGGTTATTTTGTCTGTGGTTGATTGAAAAGTAAAATTTCTTTATACTTTCATGAGCAGGATTATACGGGAAACTTAAGATGATCTCTGTGAATTATTCCTTAAAGAAACTGTTAATTGTTTGTAAATTTAAAGCCAGTTTGCTGGAAAAATCAAGACACCCTTTTAGCTTGGTTTCAGTCACCCGGCCTTGAGTTGTCTCCTTGCGTTGTGAAAATACAAACAGTAACAAACCTACTTGGTTTCTAACACCATTCCCTCCTCCAAAGCTTTTTTTCCACAGGAAAAATTTGAATGTCATCCTTGGGCAAGTGTGAGCTTCAGTAGTATTGTTGCTAAGTAAATCACTGCACTGCGTTGAAAGTTTCACAGGCTGGTTATGATTGCATTGCAGGTCTGGATCCAGTACTCTGAATAAGCCTGTTGAAATGGGAGACGTGTGACATCACAATATCACACAGAGTTAGCGTTTCTACACTGTTTGAGATAAAGGGGGTGTCTTTTGTTTGTTTTTCAATTTAGATATATTGCATCATTTTACTATTTCACATACTGATCTTATTATTATCAATTACAACAGGAAAAAAAAATGTTACCAAATTTCAACATGGAACAGCAATTTCAGGAAACTCACATTTGTATGTAGAGGTAGTGAATATGCAATTTATCATCCTCCGCATATGTTCAATATTTAATTTCAACTCACAAATCTACGGCAACTGAGTGTGGTCTGTTGTTGTTGCTGTTACCTCTTTTATTCATTAAACATGAAATGCACTCAACTGAACATTTAAAATTGTTTCACAAATATCATTGACTTTTTATTATTATTATTATTATTATTATTATTATTATTATTATTATTATTATTATTATCATATTTATTCATTAAATATAAAACTCAGTCAACTGAACATTCAAAAATTCATCACAAATACCATTGACTGGTGCTAATGGTTGATATGGATTGCTGCCAGCGTCCTAGGTATCAACCAAGTACCTTCTTAAGATGTACGATGTTCCAAGTAGTGCAGTTTTTTGCAGTTCCGTTGGTGTTTTTGCAGGAAGCTGCAATTTGCTGATGTATGTTATAAAATTCTTGGACATGGTACCAAGTGCCCCGATGACAATGGGTATCATGGTTACATGTTTCATCCATAGCCATGTAGTTTCTATGGCCAAGTCGTGATATTTCATGATTTTTTCAGTTCTTTTTCTTCGACTCTGGCACCTCCTGGTACCGCAATGTCAATAAATTGTACATTTAGGTTTTCGACAACTGTGATATCTGGCCTGTTGTGTTCCAAGTGACGATCAGTCTGTATTCGAAAGTCCCACAAGATCTTCACCTTCTCATTTTCTATAACTTTTTCCACTTTATTTCCCATGACTTTTTGGATACAGGAAAGTTGTATTTTTTACATAAAGACCAGTGGACTAATTTAGCAACTCGGTCGTGTCTAGTTTTGTGCGATTTTGCTGCATTTGCATATTAAATGTGAAACGGTTTCAACTTTGTTGTTGCAAAGTCGACAGTTTGGATTATTGGTGGATTTTTGTATCTTTGTTTTCATGGCATTAGTTTGTGGCCATTATTATTATTATTATTATTATTATTATTATTATTATTATTATTATTATTATTATTATTATCAGTTGTTGTGGTGGTAGTGTAATACAAAATTGTTTGTAATGTGGCCCACAGGATAGTTAATATAAGTGCTTCTTTGGAAGAGTATCTAGAGGGAAAATATATTTTCCTCTTTCTTTTTGCTTATTGCTTTCACTGTTCAGCCAATTAATATAGGAGAATACTTTAATATATTCAAATATACACAAACATAGACATTGCTCCCAAATATTATCATGTATCATTTATTTTCCATTGCTGTTTTGTCTGTAGGATTGTATTTTGAATTGTGGGGTCCTTGATGCTCTCTGAGCTTGGCTGTTTTCTGGCAGACATTTTATTACCAAACCAGGTAACCTCATCAGTGCTATACTGATATGGCAAGTCACTTGTATATAATCAGAGAACAAACCCCACTCCCATCTAGCACTGATGATATTACCGAGTTTGGTAATGAAATGTCTGTAAGAAAACAACCAAGCTGAAAGAGCAACAAAGAAACTCACAGTTCAACCCTGAGTGACAATCAATCAAATCTTTATCTGGCCACAGACCAGCATGTCCTGAGCGACAAATATTCTCTTCTATTGGTATTTTAAACTATTTGAACCGAGAGACTTCAAATGGAGAAAAACAAACAATTCAGGTTCTGTTTATCTGTTGATGCTACTGCTTTGAAAGTTCGTCTTTTTGGGATGGTTGCTTCCACTTTCTTCGAGGAATAACACAAATAACAGAGTTGGAAGGGACCTTGGAGGTCTTCTAGTCCAACCTCCTGCCCAAACAGGAGATCCTATACCGTTCCAGACAAGTGGCAGTCCAGCCTCTACTTAAAATATTCCAGTGAAGGCAATTCCGAAGGCGTGCAGTTCCACTGGTTAATTGTTCTTGCTGTTAGGAAATTTCTCCTTAGCTCCAAGTTGCTTCTCCTCTTGATTAGTTTCCAACCATTGCTTCTTGTCCTGCCTTCTGGTGCTTTGGAGAATAGCTTGATCCCCCCTCTTCTTTGTGGCAGCCCCTGAGATATTGGAACACTGCTATCCCGTTGCCCTTAGTCCTTCTTTTTATTAGACGAGACAAAACCAATTCCTGCAACTGTTCTTCATATGTTTTATGAATGGAATGATCGAATAATGGAATTCCAGGTAATTTCTATCCCATTTGCCTGACCGATAAGCACTCTCGTGCATTACACAGCCAGTCCTTAGGGCCATCTGTTTGAAAAGGTGCATGTTTTCATTTCAAGAACAGAGGTAAATATAAATAATTTGCTTATAATCAGTGGTGGGTTGTTTCTGGCTCAGTCCGGTTCTTGCGAACCGGTAGTAATGGCAGTGGGAGGCTCTGCCTACCTGGGCAGATGTCATCATGGCTTATCTGCACATGTGCAGAAGTGTGCGCACACTCCTGTTGCAAACTGGTAGTAAAGATAAGTGGAACACACCCCTGCTTGTAATTTTGGTGTTGGGCTCTTATTACATGCACAGCCAAATTAAAACCTGCTCTTTACATCTTAAAAAGCACATCCTCATTCCCATCTCCCTTTCATACATAGTTTTCATCGTGTACTTTTCGATTTGGGTGTTTTTCCCATGGTGGGCCATGCTTTCCAGGTGCACAAAAAAAAAAATCACTGTTTGTTGTTGATGGTGATGAATGGCATTCTATCTGAGATGCGTTCTGCTCTCTGTGTTTTGGCGCTGCAATTAGGTTGAGGTTTCAAAATCCGACTGTATTCCGAGTTAAATATTCCTCAGGTTTAATGAAGCAGTGCTCCAGCAATCCACTGTCATATTTTCCCAGCTTTGCCAGCCTAGGAAGAGACACGAGAGTTACACAATTACCTTTGCTTAATGAAAACGCCTGCACAGTGAGCAGAAATTCTTCCAGCTAACTTAAAGCCAGCAATCATTCATGCTGGATGAAAGCATGAAAAAGATTTTCAACATTAGCTTTATTATTCACTCTTGGCCGTTCCTGTTTATTAAGATGCAATTCTTGCTTACCAGATACAGTGCTTGGAGTAATTACATGTGGCTCCCTCCTATTGATAGCACCCATGGTAACTCCTTCATTTATTCTCCAGCCGTAATTTGTATTTAATCCTAGTATTGTTGTGGCGCATGTAATCATGATTAGAGTGTAATTTCTACATTTGATAGCCCAAATCCTCCATCAGTAACTCATACTTGAGTGGACATCTGTGCACATAATAGCCTCATTTGTGTTTTCTTTTGTGCCTTCCTCCCCTCACCCCCCCCCCTTTTCGTTGAATGGAACAAACATCACACAAATCATTTGGCCGCACAAAAACACTTAGGAATGTGATGTTTTGCTGTGGAGGACACTGACTATACGAGAATGTTTTTTTGCATCCAGCTGATTTCTGATAGGTTAATTCTTGGGCCATTGTTACAGTGAACACTTTCAAATTGATTTAATCTTTCCTGCATTTATTTATTTTTTTACTCCTGCAAAAAGTCACAACTTGGCTTTGTGATTGGCTGTATGAGGACAACGGGCTGTCCCTTTCCCAGCTGCATAATTTCCCCCATAAAATTGTGAATTGCACAGCAGTTTCCCATATGCTTGGTGGAAGCTTGAAATTGAGTCCTGGTATTCTGCCAGAGAGACATAGTAAAGAAGATGTATATTTAATTATACATATAATAACAGCAGCAAGAATTGTATTTGCGCAAAATTGGAAGACAGAAAAAATCCCGTCAGAAGGTGAAGTAATAAAAAAAGATTTTAGACTGTGTGGAAATGAATAGATTAACTTTAAGAATAAAAGATAAAGAGGAATCGGTGTATTTCAAGACATGGGGAAGATTTTATGTATGGTTAGAAAAAAAATATGAATAAAAGATGATAGATAAATGATTTAGATAAATAGAAAGTTAAATGAGGGAGAGGATAAAAAAGAAATAGAAATCCAGAGGACACCAGAGTAAATGGAAAAGGGGATGGGAGGAGGGAAAAGAAAGAAGATTATAAGGATAAATGTACAATTATGATGATAAAAGTGACAGATTGAGTAAAATTGAAAAGAATTTGAAAAGTAAGTATATATTATTAGAATATTGGAGTTGCTTGGATACCAAACAAGGAAAATATTCGACAATAAAGGAGAAAGAAAGGAGAGATGAGTAGAGAGTAAGAAGAGGAGAGGGAGAGAGAGAGGAATGGAAGAAAGGGGAAAGGAGAGGAAGAAAGGGCAAGGGACAGGAGTAGGAGAGAAGATGAGAAAGGGAGAAAAGAGAGGAGGAGTGTGAAATGAGGGAAAAGAAAGGGTAGAAGAGCAACCCCGAATGTAATTAAAATATCTTATTTTTATGCTTTCTTTAAAAAAATATGTATATGTATGATCAATTATGTATAAGAGAATGTACATTTACATTATGTGTGTAAGAAATAAAAATTAAAAAAAATCAAAAAGAAAAAACAAAAAGAAACTGAGTCCAGTGAAATGTGCTTTTAGTCGACAGTGAGACTTCAACTTTGCCCCTCTCTGTGAATCATCCTTCAAGTTCTTTCTTTATTTGTTCCAGAAGCACCTTCAAATTATAGACGTATAACATTCAACACCGACACAAGTAAAATAGCTATAAACTGGGTCATAGAAATATACCGTGTATCTTCGAAAATATGACCAGGTCTTATTTTCTTTTGACCTCTGAAAAAATGGCTAGGCCTACTTTTTGAGGGGTGTCTTAATTTTCCCCTCACGTGCCTCGCCTGGCCACTGGGCCGCTTCTTTTGCAGTTGAAAGGAGCAAGTGATTATAAAAGTTACTATGAAAATGTACATGAACGATAAAACAGATGTAATTATTAAACAAAAAAGAATTTGAAATGAAGATATATGTAAATAGAAAATCAGGGCTGCTCGAATACCATTCTAGATTGAATTGAAAATGGATACAACAAAGGAGTGGGAAAGGAGAGAGGAATAGAGAGAGGGAAGGAGGGGAGAAGAGAGGAAAGGAGAGAGAGGGATAGAAGAGAGGGAGAAGGAGAGGAAGAAAAGGGAGGGGAAAGAAGTGTAGGAGAGAGGGTTAGAAAGGGAGAGGAAGAAGTGAGGAGTGGGTGAAGGGGAGGGGAAGTAGAAGGGGAGGAGAGGAGGAACGAAGAAAGTAGAAAGGGGAGAAGAAGGAAGAGGAGGGAAGAAGAAGAGGAAAGGTTGTGGTAAAACAAAGAAGAGGAAATGGTAAAAGAGCAGCCCCAAACAAATAAAAATGAAAGTTAAAGGATAAGATGAATGATCAATGATTAATGATGGATAAGAGGCTGTACACTTCTCATAAATATGTTTATGAGAAATAAAATTTTTAAAAATATATGCAAAAAAAAAAAAGAGCAAAAGACACAACCCACACACCTTGCCTGGCCACCAGGCCACTTCTTTCGTGGCCAAAAAGAGTGAGCAACGCGACCCACGTGCCTCGCACACCCTTGCCTACCTGTAACAGTCACTCCAGCTACCGGTAGCTGTCCACCCGGAAAAGTCTTCCATCATCCACTCCAGCAAGCCTGGCTGTGCATGCACTTATATAGGGCCAAATTTTGGGGGTAAGGCTTAATTTTAATGCACACGCACAAAAACAGTGCTGGGCCTTCTTTTTGGGGTGAGTTGCGTTTTAGGAGAAATACTTTTGCATGTGTAAAAATAAACAGGATTAAAACTAAATGACATTAGACATCCTTGGTGCTCTCTGAGCTTGCTTGTATCTTTTTCCCAGGCATTTCATCACTTTAACTAGGTAGCATCATCAGTGCTAGTAAGGAGTGCTGTTTGCTATCAGTTTATATTCTGGTGGCTTGCCTGTCAGTGTTGGTGGGAGCAGCCTTAAAGATTCTTTGGTTGGACTGTTTGCTGCTGGCTTCTTTGGCAGTTTGTTGACTGGGATATTGTTTACTTGACTGCTGGTCTGATGTTATTCTTGGAATTAATCTATGTGTCAGCGTTCCAGGAAAACCCCAACTCCAAGTAAAGACGCGGAAGCAAGCATTTTCCAAAGTTCTCTTTACTAGAATAGGTAAACTGGCACATCTGGGAAAACCCAAATCTGAAAAGCCCGGGTTTTCCTTCAGTAAGTCAAAGCTCCCAAAACCATCCCCTTTCTCCCCAGTCGATCACATGCTCCAATCAATGTCTGTTCCATCTCGACCCAGCCACCTGACCACTCCTTCTCCAGATGCTGGATCGCCCTGACCTTGACCGACAGGAAGATTGCTATTATGTCTACTAACCCCCCCTCTTAAATCCCCCCTCCTACTCTCCCAGATATGAGGAGGTGGCAGCATTAAAGCTTCCAGCCTAATATGGCTTCCAAGGCTAACACTATGCTGGTTTGGGTGCTGATTGCTGGTGGAGAGATGCTTGGGTCTTTTTATTCCCTTTTGGGGTGGGCGATAGTCTCTTTTGCCTAGCCTATAGATCAGGGGTGTCAAACTCAAAGCCCACGGGCCAGATCTGACCTGCAAGTTGGTTGGATCCAGCCTGCGGGGCCGTCCTGGTCTACCCAATGCAAAAGGGAAGGATTGGGCCAGCGTGGCTTCGGCCTAGTCTACCCAATGCAAAGAGGAAACATGCCAGCAGTTTGGGGAGTGGAATCAAGCTGGCTATGCCCACCCAGTTGGCCATGCCTACCCAGTCAGCCACACCACCCAGTCAGCCGTGGGCCTCAATGAAATTGAGTTTGACACCCCTGCTATAGATGTTGTTAATGTCTATGTGTCTATGTATCTATTAATGGCGGATTTGTCAGAGTGCCAGGATTCTAGGAATTCCCTGGCATTTCTGGACTTGGCTTGGTCTAGGATGGTCATATTTTCCCCAATTGAAACTATGGTGAAATCTGTCTATATGTTGTGAAATTCAAGAATTTTCATCATGTCTTATGATGCGAGTTGGTGTTTGTGGATAACCAAGGATTCCTCATAGCAACCCTGAGGTATAAATATTCTCCTTTGTTACTAAATGATTTGCCAGTATCGGGCCAGGTCAACATCATTTTATCTCACTAGCACAAGGTCTTCCTTTGTATATGTTGAAGGACATTGTAGCATATATGAGATGGATCGTTCCTCTCCACATTCACACAGATTGCCTGTCTTCTATAGGGAAACCACATTTTCTTAGATTGTCCTTTGATCTCCTTACTCCGGTGCACAGTCTATTTAGCGATTTCCATGCACGTCAAAGTTGTTCAAATACAAAAGGTGCATTATTTAGCCCTTCCCCCCAAATTCTGCCAGGGAAGTGTTGCACAAAAAAAGAGTGAGTTAAAATGACATCTACAGAAACACACCTACTATACGGTCATCAACCTCCATGGTTAAGACTACGATTGAGGCACAGCTTCCTCAAAACTTCCTCCACTCCTCACAAGCAGCCACACAGACCATCTTGATCCATCTTGCTGGCTTGATCCCACAGTTTTGGGTTAAATTTTAATTGATTTTAAACTGGGTTTGTTTTAAATTGTGGCCAAAAATATTTAATTATTTTAAACTGTTTTTAAATTTTGCATGTTTTGTTTTTATTTTGGCTGTTCACCGCCCTGAGTCCTATTGGAGAAGGGCGTTATACAAATTGAAACAAACAAACAAACAAACAAACAAACAAACAAACAAACAAATAAATCTTGGGACTATGGAAGGACGTAAGGAACTACTGGGAAGGAACTACTGGGAAACTGTCCACAACCACATAACAGTCTGTTGCCAAGTCAAGAACAACCTTAGCCTGTATGGAAATCCTTCAAGTACGCCCCTATGTACCTATTTAATATGCTATAGCAGGGGTGTCAAATTTGATTTCATTGAGGGCCACATCAGGGTTGTGTTTGACCTTGGGGGGAGGGGCTGTGGGTGTGTGGCTACCTCAACATCATTTGTGTTGGGGGCATCCCTTCCAGGCTCCCTTTTTGGCTGCTACAGCCTCCTCAGCATTCTGCCAGTGAAAACAGAGCTTGGGAGGGCTGCACACAACTCTGTGTTTATATTAACTCTGTTTGAGACTCTCTCTCAAACTCTGTTTTCACTGGCAGAGTACTGTAGGAAGCTGTCACAGCTGAAAACGGAGCTCGGGAGGACTGTGCGCGGCCCTCCTGAGCTCCATTTTCACTGGCAGAGGCACCGCAGGCTGGTCCTTCACTGTTTCCAGGGTGGTCCCATGGGCCAGATCTATGCACCCCACAGGCCAGATCTGGCCTGTGGGCCTTGAGTTGGACACCCCTGTGCTACAGGGAAAACTTCATTTTCTCATTGGACTTAAGAATTGTCTTCAGTCTTTTAAGGACATAGATATCATCCACAGATAGGAAAAGGTAGCCCCTTCCTTCTATTTAGCTAAAGTACAAATCAGATAAGTTGATTGTTTTTGCTGTTAATGTGGTAGTAGGGACAATGTTCACATAAGTTTGAGTAATGTGGCCCGTTACCTTTCACTATCACAAATTTGCATGCTCAAAATTGCATAAAATATTAATTGCCTCAGCAAATAGCACAACTCTCCATGATTAATTGTTCCCCGACAACATGACTTTATTGTGTCTGCTGTACAAATTGTAACTTGGTATTTGGTTTATGATCTAATATACAGAGGTAAAATCACTTTGTTTTATGGCCGAATGATGTTGATATTTTTATGCACTTAAAAAAAGGGACATGTTCATATATTTGAATAGTAAGAAAACTTGTCCAAAAGTTGCCATCACGCTGTTCTCACGTTAGGTATCTAATGTTTTAGGATAATTACTTATTTTTGCTGAATGTAATTTTAATAATGATACAATTAGAGCAGTGGGTATGCAAATGTAATAGTCTCAAATGTTATTTCAAATTAAGAGTTTGAAGGCTGAGATAAATGATACCTGGTCAATTCAAGGGGAAAAAAAAAAACTATTAATGAATTTTACAAATAGAATCAGTTTATTTCTGCTCCCATTATTTATGGATAGTCACTGCCTTTGTTGGACAAATATACAAGACTATAAAGTATATTATAATTAAAGGTAAAGGTTCATCTCGCACATATGTGCTAGTCGTTCCCCACTCGAGGGGGCGGTGCTCATCTCCGTTTCAAAGCCGAAGAGCCAGCACTGTCCGAAGACGTCTCCGTGGTCATGTGGCCAGCATGATTAAATGCCAAAGGCACACAATAGGTGGTCCCTATTTTTCTACTTGCATTT
Source organism: Pituophis catenifer annectens (assembly GCF_029215685.1). Taxonomy (NCBI): domain Eukaryota; kingdom Metazoa; phylum Chordata; class Lepidosauria; order Squamata; family Colubridae; genus Pituophis; species Pituophis catenifer. The sequence goes on along the minus strand of NW_027256884.1, from coordinate 9,722,262 downwards.
TTTACATGCTTTCGAACTGCTAGGTTGGCAGAAGCTGGGACAAGTAACGGGAACTCACCTCATTACGCGGAACTGGGGATTCGAACTGCTGACCTGCTGACCTTTCAATTGACAAGCTCAGTGTCTTAGCCACTGAGCCATCGCATCCCCATATATCATGATTAAGCATATATAAAAACCTCCAGAGGTGGCATTCACATAATTTAACCACCAGTTCGCCCAGCACCAAAAATGTGAGCATGCACACCTTCAGTGCATGTACGCGACCTTCTGCATATATGCTTTGCTCACGCATGCGGCTTGCACACATGTGCACAGATTAAAAAACACAGCTAAATAGGACGGCATAGTGCCAGGGCCTGAACTGGTCCGAACCGGCTGAATCCCACTCCTGAAAAATCTCGTGAATTTAGATTTGCACCCCATGACCGGTTCTCAGGTTGTACATGAAAGCTAGTCATGAAGCATTATGTGAGATAGCAAGATAGTGATTATGCAGTTGAAGCTTAGTGCAAAGAATTTTATATGGATCACCTAGCTTGACTTGTATTAATCTCAGCAGCTAAGGAAGGTCCACCCTAGTGAATACTTAGATTGGAGACCACCTGGCGCTTAAAGAGAAGTTAAAACAAACAAACAGACAAGAGCAACCTCTTCTGTCTTGTTGCTGGGAGCACAACACGGATGTGTTCATGTGTCTTTGTCTACAGCAGATGACAGCATGCTGGGCAGCTTGGCTGTAGTAAAAGGCTAAAATGAATCAGCCTTAGACACTAATTCAGTGAGATCCTCTGGGATTCTCTGGGATTTCCAGGGCTCTGAAGCTAGAAGGGGAAAGAATCATCAAAGAAGACTTCAGGATACAGCATGGATGGAGTCAGTTGGCTGCTTCCAGCTCTACTTGAAATCTTCTTAAACTTCACAAACTATAATCTAAGGAGGGTTAAAATATCATTTTGGAAGCCTAGGAAATTGCTGTCATCCAGAACTTCTAGTGTGCAGCTGTTTTCATGGCAGTGCATGGACCATAGACAGACAACACACTGTTAAGCTGCAAAACACAACTTTCAGTTATGTATAATTCAGATAACAACATAATAGGGTTGTAATCTGGGAGGAATGGTAGGGATGGGAAGGAGACTTGTTCCCTGATGAAGAGTGGGAGAAAGGTGAAGGTTGGTGAGGCTGCTGGAAGAAATTACATTTGATATCTGCAAGCAACAGAAGATATTTACTCAGCTTCAAGGAGATAACAAAGAAACTAGGATATATTTAAAGGGTGTTGGGAAATGATGCAGGTAACTATCCAAAACAGCTATTTGTGTACAATAAATCCACTGATATAAGAGCCAGAATTGAATTTATTGTCACCAATTATTGTTTATGAAGTAGGTAGAAAAATAATCTAGTGAGAACTAGGATAATCTAGTTCTTCTAGTGAGAACAGTGGATGGATGGAAGGAAGGAAGGAAGGAAGGAAGGAAGGAAGGAAGGAAGGAAGGAAGGAGAGAGAGAGAAAGAAAGAAAGAAAGAAAGAAAGAAAGAAAGAAAGAAAGAAAGAGGTAGGAATGGAGGGAGGATAGAGAAAGAAAGAAAGAGAGAGAGAGAGAGAGAGAGAAAGAAAGAAAGAAAGAAAGAAAGAAAGAAAGAAAGAAAGAAAGAAAGAAAGAAAGAAAGAAAAAGAAAGAGGGAGGGAGGGAGGGAAGGAAGGAAGGGAACAGAAAGTGAAGGAAGGAAGAAAGAAAGAAAGAAAGAGAAAGAGGGAGGGAGGGAAGGAAGGAAGGGAACAGAAAGAAGGAAGGAAGGAAGGAAGGAAGGAAGGAAGGAAGGAAGGAAGAAAGAAAGAAAGAAAGAAAGAAAGAAAGAAAGAAAGAAAGAAAGAAAGAAAGAAAGAAAGAAAGAAAAAGAAAGAAAGAAAGAAATAGGGAAGGAAGGAGACAGAAAGAGAAGGAAGAAAGACAGACAAAAAGAAAAAAAGAGAAGGAAGGAAGGAAGAGAAAAAAAGAAAGAAAGAAGGAAGGAGGAAGGAAGGAAGGAAGGAAGGAAGGAAGGAAGGAACAACAGAATTTCAAGATAATATCTGAGTATCACATAAGACAAAGTTTTAGAATTCCTCAGTCTCTCTCTCTTTATCTTAAGCCTCAGTATTCCTTGGAGTAGTCTTAAAGGGTTTAGCTTGAATTGTGTTTTCCAAACTGCATTCTTTCTTTCCATCACTCTTCACCTCTCCACCTTAGTACATTACAAATTATTTGGGTAATTATAGATGATAAGTATCCCACATTTTAATAAGTCTAATGCTAGAGTGGCTTGGTGAAATGATGTCAGGGGAGTTAAATCATACTATAATTTCCATTATTGTGAGGAACATCCTATGTGTTGGTGGTTTAATTATGATTAAAGTTCAAAATATGTCTACTATTAAAGTTGTTTATGTGATGGAACTCCAAATTGGGAAACGTGTGTGTTCGTTCACAAAAAAACAACAACAAAACTTTAGTTTTAATGGGATGCCTCTACGTTCAGTGGGTAATGGTGTTTTAATCTTCCTTCTAATCCCCATAGCCTAATCTTCACAACTTCTGGAAGCAAGTTGTTCCATTGATTAATTGTTCTAACTGTCAGGAGATTTCTCCTTAGTTTTAAGTTGCTTCTCTCCTTGATTAGTTTCCACCCATTTCTTCTTATCCTACCCTCAGATGCTTTGAAGAATACCTTAACTCTCTCTTCTTTGTGGCAACCCCTCAGATATTGGAACACTGCTATCATGTCACCCCTGGTCCTTCTTTTCATTAAACTAGACCTACCCAATTCCAGCAATCAACCATTCTTCATATGTTTTAGTCCAGTGCCCTAATCATCTTTACTGCTCTTCTCTGCATTCTTTCTAGAGTCTCAACATATTTTTTACATTGTGGTGAAGCTGGATGCATGTGTTTTATGTATGTGTATACTTTTGAGAACAGGCAACATAATTTCATTTTTAATGTGTGCCAGTGTGCCCACAGTAAAAAAATGACAATAAAGGTTCTCTCTCTCTCTCTCTCTCTCTCTCTCTCTCTCTCTCTCTCTCTCTCTCCCTCCCTCCCTCCCTCCCTCCCTATTAGAGGTGGTATTCAGCAGGTTCTGACCAGTTCTGTAGAATTGGTAGCAGAAATTTTGAGTAGTTCAGAGAACTGGTAAATACCACCTCTGACTGCCCCACCCCCATCTATTCTCTGCCTCCTGAGTCCCAGCTGATTGGGAGGAAATGGGGATTTTGCAGTAACCTTCCCCTGGAGTGGGGTGGGAATGGAGATTTTACAGTATCCTTCTCCTGCCACGCCCACCAAGCCACGCCCATAGAACTGGTAGTAAAAACATTTGAATCTCACCAGATCTACCTACATACCTCTCTCTCTCTCTCTCTCTCTCTCTCTCTCTCTCTCTCTCTCTCTCTCTCTTTCTCTCTTTCTCTCTTTCTCTTTCTCTCTCTCTCTCTCTCTCTCTCCCTCTCTCTTTCTCTCATTCTTTCTCTCTTTCTTTCTCTCTCTCTCTCTCTTTCTTTCTCTTTTCTTTCTCTCTCTCTCTCTTTCTCTCTCTCTTCTCTCTCTCTCCCCCCCTCTCTCTCCCCCTCCCATCTGCCCAAAAGGTTAGGAACCACCAAAACGGCATCAGGAAGAAATTAGACTATGCAAACCATTTTGAAAGCCAAACTTAAAAAGCTTGTATTTTCAGGGCTTCATCCCTCCCACTTCATCATCACCTTTGCTTAAATCACTTGTCCAAACATTGTATTAAAAAAATAGTACTTATTTATTAAATAAATTATTCAGTAAACTCTGAATAAACAGGTGAATCATAACAGCCCAAGTAAATAGCACGCAGGTATTTATCTCTGCCCTTGGATAAACAGATGGAGGGAGGAGGAAATCCACCATGGTAAATGAATAAAATAAACACAAGCCCATATTTTAATCTTGCAACTCTATTGCATGTTTCCAGTTCTCTTTGCATTGACTTGTGCTTTCCTCACATAAGGTTGCTTTGTATAGCATTTTTTTTTTTTTTTGGTCCATTTCACAGTGATTTAGCTGAAGTCTGTTGCAGGCCCTGTTTTCTTCCTTGCTAATCCTTTTTATACCTACATAACTTTTTGTTGAGTCTGAACATTTTTGTTTTGACAGAAATCCAATTCCAAAGAGTTACACCAAGAGGGGATGTACTACATCAATTTTCTATTTTATGTCACAACTTAAAGTCTATAACTACAGCTTCTAGTCATTAGTACTTACTAACATTGTTATTGTTATTATCCATTATAATTCTGAACAGATAAACAGAGATTATGATGAGATAACAACATGATACCAAGAAGATAAGCCAAAGAAAATTAACTTTTCATTTTGAAGTACTAATTCTAGGGCATGTTTCCCCCCCACTTGGTTACATGAGGGATTAAGTCATAGATTTTCAGTTCCCTTTGCAGCATAATGTCCCACCACCACCATTAAGGTGGGGGGGGGGAAGGAAGGAAGGAAGGAAGGAAGGAAGGAAGGAAGGAAGGAAGGAAGGAAGGAAGGAAGGAAGGAAGGTGTCAGCATTCCAGAAAGTCCCCAACTCCAGGAAAAATTCCGAAGCAGACATTTATCAAAGTTCCATTTTATTAGAGTAGGTATACTGGCACATCTGGGAAAACCCAAATCTGAGGGTTCCAGGTTTTCACTCAGTAAATCAAAACCCCAAATCCAGCCCCTTCACCCATCACTGTCACATGGTCCAATCATCATCCATCCTAACTTGAGCCATCCCTGCAACCATTCCTCCTCTAGATGCATAAACACCATGACCTTGACCAAAGGGAAGAATGCTATCATGTCTAACTCTATTCACTCTCCTAAATCCCCCCTTCTACTTTCCCAGGCACATGGAATTGGCAGTGTGGAAGCTTCTGGTGCTAATATGGCTTCCAAAGCTGATGGATGGATGGATGGATGGATGGAAGGAAGGAAGGAAGGAAGGAAGGAAGGAAGGAAGGAAGAAAGGAAGGAGAGAACCAACCTAGAACTAAGGAGAAATTTCCTGATATTTAGAACAATTAATCAGTGGAACAACTTGCCTCCAGAAGTTGTGGGTGCTTCAACACTGAAGGTTTTTAAGAAGAAATTGTCTGAAATGGTATAGGGTCACCTGCTTGAGTAAGGGTTTGGACAAGAAGACTTCCAAGGTGCCTTCCAACTCTATTATTCTGTTATCCTGCAGAATAATGCGTTTCCCCCGAAAATAAGACCCTGTCTTATATTTTTTTGAACCCTGAAATAAGTGCTTGACCTTATTGCCATGTGCTCAAAAGCCTGATTGGGCTTATTATCAGGGGATGTCTTATTTTGAGGGAAACAGGGTATATATAAGTTACTGTAGAAGCAGGCAAGATACCTTCAAAGATTCAGAACTTCAGAGCAACAAATATAATGTGGTTGCTATTTATTTATTTATTTATTTATTTATTTATTTATTTATTTATTTATTTATTTATTTATTTATTTATTTATTTATATGCTGCCATTCTCCAGAGACTCAGGGCGGCTTACAATGCGTTAAGCAATAGCCTTCATACTTTTGTATATTTTATACAAAGTCAGTTTATTGCCCCCACAAACTGGGTCCTCATTTTACCTACCTTAGGAAGGATGGAAGGCTGAATCAACCTTGAACCTGGTGAGAATTGAACTTGCAGTAATTGCAGGCAGCTGGAAGCTAAATACTACTTTTTAACAGTAGCATTAGTCTGCTGCGCCACTCAGGCTCCTTTTCCCTCTGTTCTTCATGTCAATTGATTGTACATCAAATCTGATCTTCACTGTGCTGTTTAAAGAGAGATTCACACTTTAAAATGGGATACAACATGAAGAGAACCAGATTCTGCTTAGGGACGACCTTTGGTGGGAAGGTAACAGTGTTCCATGCGCCTTTGGCATTTAGTCATGCCAGCCACATGACCACGGAGACATCTTCAGACAGCGCTGGCTCTTCAGTTTTGAAACGAAGATGAGTACCGCCCCCTAGAGTCAGGAACGACTAGCACATATGTTTTACTAGTGCTTTTAAACAAAGGTGATGCCTCTGATTTAAGGCATGATTTGTAGTATGATAAGAGTGTGTTGTATAAAATTATACAACAGCCTAATTCTGGCACTTAGGTTTTAACCTGAGTAATAGTTGGTTTCTACTACTGTCTAGCTGGGGTGATAAATCTACTTGTTGGTGTGCCCTTAATTGATTTTTATCTTGAACAAATTCTTAAGTTAGTGGCTGCTCCCCAAGTTAAAGCCCCGTTTGGGGGAAGGAGAATTGAATGTAATATGCACAATCCACTTCAGCAAGAGAAAATAAATTTGCTGTGACAAAGCAGTGGCCTTAGAAGATAAGGTTTGCATTTTCAATAGAGAAGCCAATAAAATTCAAGTGTTGTTGTTGTTTTTTAAGCATATTGGTTTTGCAAACATGGAACAAAAGGAGCTGCTTTGATCATTACCAGCCTGGTAAGGAAAATTCTTGAAATCCAGGCACTGAAATGCAAATGTGAATTGGCAGATTCACTTTAGTCATTAACTAATGAATTGTAGCTACTGGCCTTCAATAAGTATATAAAGATAGATAAATCTCTCACTCTCTCTCTGTCTCTGTCTCTCTGTGTGTGTAATTGTGGAAAGAAATATCCATCTGGTTCAGTTCCAAGGAGGCTGATTAGAAACATGGACGCTGATTAGAAAGATGGTTTATTGATGAAGCAAAACCACATGGGTTTGTGGTTCTGGGCAGCGGACAAAATTGAGTTTTTATACCTTTTCTTGGGCTTTGCACTTGAACTTCCTGTTCCTGTGTAAGAACATGTGTTCTATTGGCTGTTGTCTGATTCCTATGGGGTTATGTAGGGGTCATAGCTAGCTCTGTAGGCAAAAGGGGAAATGCAAATCCTAGCTGTTTGTCTGAGCTAATTTTGTCAACCTTTTGCTTGTTGCTTATCTGGAGTTTCTGCTTGACCCAGTCTTTCTGGATGGATTACCAAATCTGCATTTCTAAAAGCTGGCCTCCTCAGTTTCTGCTTGGGGCAGGGAAACTGGGGTTGGCTTCTGAATAGGCTTGCCCAATCGTTCTTAATGGGCACAAACTATCTCCTGGGGGTTATTAAGAAGACTTGGAGGCTGCTTTCTGTCTTCAAGAGCATGTTTCTCCATTTCTCCTTTAGGGAAATATACTAATCTGCCTTTTTAATATTTCGCAAAATATTTCATTCTTCTGGGGCACTGATGGCAAACCTTTTTGGCACCGAGTGCCCAAACCAGAATGTGCATGTGCGTGCGCACTGGAAACCTGAATACCAACTGGCCCCCGCGTGCATGCTCTGTGGGCATGCGTGCCATCACCAGCTGGTCTTTGGGTTTCCGGCACACACATGAGCTCCAGTCATCTGGTCTTCGTGCATGCCAGAGCACCAGAAACCGAAACACCAGCTGGCTGGTGCACATGCGCACACTGGAAATCTGAAGAGCAGCTGGTGACGGCTCGTGTGCCCACAGAGAGGGCTCTGCATGCCACCTCTGGCATGAGTGCCATAGGTTCGCCATCACTGTTCTGGGCGGTGGGTGCTGACTTTCTACGATAGATAGATAGATAGATAGATAGATAGATAGATAGATAGATAGATAGATAGAGATGAAATAGAGAGATAGATAGAGATAGTGATACAGAGAGAGATAGAGAGAAATACAGAAACAGATAGAGATAGATAGATGATAGGTAGGTAGATAGATAGATAGATAGATAGATAGATAGATAGATAGATGATAGATAGAGATGAAATAGAGAGATAGATAGAGATACAGAGAGAGATAGAGAAAGATAGAGAGAGATAGAAACAGAAACAGAAACAGAAACAGAAACAGAAACAGAAACAGATAGATAGATAGATAGATAGATAGATAGATAGATAGATAGATAGATAGATGAGAGATAGAGATACAGAGAAAGATAGAGAAAGATAGAGAGAGATAGAAACAGAAACAGATAGATAGATAGATAGATAGATAGATAGATAGATAGATGAGAGATAGAGATACAGAGAGAGATAGAGAAAGATAGAGAGAGATAGAAACAGAAACAGAAACAGAAACAGATAGATAGATAGACAGATAGATAGATGAGAGATAGAGATATAGAGAGAGATAGAGAAAGATAGAGAGAGATAGAAACAGAAACAGAAACAGATAGATAGATAGATAGATAGATAGATAGATAGATAGATAGATAGATAGATGAGAGATAGAGATACAAGAGAGATAGAGAAAGATAGAGAGAGATAGAAACAGAAACAGAAACAGAAACAGATAGATAGATAGATAGATAGATAGATAGATAGATAGATAGATAGATAGACAGACAGATAGAGACAGATAGAGACAGACAGACAGACAGACAAATAGACAGACAGATAGATAGACAGACAGAAAGAGAGAGAGAGAAGAGAGAAGAGAGGGAGTAGTGGTAGCTAGCAGTGTTTCAGTATCAGCAGCCATTTAAAAGTCATTTGAAGATTAGTTTATGAGATTAAAAGTTTGGGTCTGACATTATCTTCCATCATGCCGGCCTGTTTTATTAGCATCCTGTTAAATGTGCCTTTAAAAAAAAAACAAAGACAGACAAAAGCAATTCAAAAGAAAATTAAGCACTTTGACAGTGTTCGAATTAGGAGAATAAATTAACCTTTGAGGGTTCCGTTTTATCAATTGTTTAGATTTCAACTCCTCTGAAGAGCAGAGCAGATTCGGAAAGGGAAAGAGTTTGCTGACAAGTGTGATACTGCCTGCATGGTAGGATGCGGGTGTGTTAATGAGGAGGACAATAAAGAGGGTCATGACGACTTTGAGAGTCTATTTAATCTCATTCCCTGCTATCATGAATTTTATGCGAACAGTTAATTTAGCTTTACTAGAAGGGCTCTTCAGAAGTAATAAAAGACTTTCTAACCATACATGTATGGGACGCGGTGGCTCAGTGGCTAAGACGCTGAGCTTGTCGATCGAAAGGTCGGCAGTTCAGAGGTTCGAATCCCTAGTGCCGCAGAATGGGGTGAGCTCCCGTTACTTGTCTCAGCTTCTGCCAACCTAGCAGTTCGAAAGCACGTAAAAAATGCAAGATCCAAAAGTTATCCAAAAAAGTTATCTCGTATGTATCCGAATGTAAAACCAAAATGCTGGAGATGTAATTGTGAGGATGCCACTTATTTTCATATTTGGTGGACATGTAAAAAGGTTAAAGCGTTTTGGATAAAAATTTGATGGATTTTACAAAATATTCTTAAAAAGAGGTTGAAATTTACACCACAGCTGTTATAGAGACTAAATTGATTTTGAATTTAATAACTGCAACAAGACTGTTGGTGGCACAATATTGGAAGAAGCAAGATTTACCTACAATCCAAGAATGGACAATGAAAGTTATAAACCTAGCGGAAATGGCAAAAATCTCGGCGTACTTGAAGGATCATTCAAATGAAAGATATTTAAGAGACTGGAGAAGATGGATAGATTATATTCAAAATAAATACCGGAATAAGAAATTGCAGATAGGTTATGAATGACTATATAGATATTTGGTGTGTCTTTAAGTAATCAAGTTAGGGGGGTAATTAGGGAATTGAAGGAACAAGAGATGTGGAATGTTATAATTATTTAGACTAGGATTGATCATGATTGTTGAAGGTTGTACCCTGTAATTTGTTCTGGGAAGAGGAGGGGGGAGGGGGGAGGCTGGGGCAGGGAAGGGGGGGGGAAATATGTAAACTTTTTGTAAAACTTTTCAATAAAAAAAAATGCAAGTAGAAAAATAGGGACCACCTTTGGTGGGAAGGTAAGAGCGTTCTGTGTGCCTTTGGCATTTATTCATGCTGGCCACATGACCACGGAGACGTCTTCAGACAGTGCTGGCTCTTCGGCTTTGAAACGGAGATGAGCACTGCCCCCTAGTCAGGAACGACTAGCACATATGTGCGAGGGGAACCTTTACCTTTACCCATACATGTAGAATGTTTGAAAGATGCAAAATCAACAACAGAACGGACTATAGTTACATATTTCTCAATGTCTTAATTTTTAATTGATATGCGGTTAGGCAAAAAATTTATTGATTATAGCCAATAAATATTTAATGCCTTGCTGTCGATGGAATTACACTTCATTCAGTATAGCTTCCCAGCCTGACCCTGAGAAGCACACGTGAATTAGCTAGTCACGTTCTTGGCTTACCATTTGGAGTAGAGGACCATTCCAACAGCCCTTGATCTTGATGTCACATCATTGCATTACCAACGTTAGATGATTTTTTGGGGGGTGGATGTTCTATTTTGTTCTTTTCTTCTTCTTTCTGTGTCACTGTGTTAGATGATTCAGGCAGTTCAAGTGAGTATAAAGATGTATGGCAAGCTTCAGCTCTCTACAAGAATCTGAACTACTAACAGCCAAGGGAAATTAGCGGGAGATAAGAGTAGAAGAAAATCAAGGTGGGCTGGACTTAGATCTCTTGTGGGCACACAGGGACTCATGATTGATGATGCATTTGACCCATCCTTCAGGCTTAGCCTGGTCATCTCCTACAGCAGGGTTGTCAAAATGAGTCAAGTGCAGGCCACAACCACCCCGGCTCCGGAAAGGCAAGAAACATCACAATAAATTGTGATATGTCACGTGACACACTCAAGTTTGACACCATTTATTTATTTATTTATTTATTTATTTATTTATTTATTTATTTATTTGTCAAGTACGTATTAGATAATATATATAAGTGTGTCCTACAGTATCCTCCTTTTCTCTTTTCCCCATCCATTTTTGGACATTTGATAGTGGCTTGCTTATTTCTCTCTGTAACCTTAAAGATGCGACTTCCTGATTGTTCAAATATTTCATTGTTCAAGTATTATCAACAGATAATACTTCTTGTGTTGTGTCAAATGCAAGGCCGGCATCTTTCTTTTCTGTGTTGTAAAACCTACGATAGAGGGATTCAAATTTGAGAAAGGTGGAAAGAAGAGGTTAACCAGAGAAACTACATCTTGGAGAGACCTGACAGCTGTCTGGACAACTCATGCTCCTCCCGTGAAAAATGGTAGTGCAGCTTGAACGTCAGAAAGTTGTTTTATTTATGTCTCAGATAGGTCCATGAATCTTTCTTCCAATGGATTGAACTTGTGGGATTGTGCAGTTGTCCTTAGAAAGCTTTACCATCTCTATGTCAGAGAAAGCTGCAGCACAACCTTGATTGCAAAAGCAGTTCCTCCCGAAGGCCAACATTATTACGTGGCTAAGGACAGCTCCCTCCTATTAGGATTCTATCAGCTTGCAACCTACATAAAAGAGCCTGCGTGGTTTAACATATCGCACAGTGTGATGCATAAAATTTTGACTTTGGGATCGGTCCGCTCATTGATAAATCTACCCTACTAAATCTACTCCGATGTGAGTAATTAGAGGATGAGAGAGAGAGAGAGAGAGGGAGGGAGGGAGGGAGGGAGGGAGGGGAAGAGAGAGAGAGAGAGAGAGAGAGAGGGAGGGAGGGAGGGAGGGAGGGAGGGATTTAGCCATCTCTGCCTTCCTCAACAAATTCAGTTTTGGATATACTGAGAACTGTTGGGTCCTTCGTTCTCTCTGAGCTTGGTGGTTTAGTTGCAGATGTTTCATTCAGTGCTAGAAACTATCTAGTTTGGTAATGAAATGTAATTAGAGGATTACCAAAAAAGAAAGAGAGAGAGGGGAGGGGAGAGAGAAAGAGAGAGAGAGAGAGTAAAAAATGTTACTGTTTTCTTTATCCAGAAATGATGTGAACCTGAACATTCCTTTCCTGGCACAGAAATTCTCTTTGTTGCTTCTGGAGAAGACTTGGTGACTCAAAGACAGCACAGCAGAAAGATCATGGAATGAAGAGCTAGCAAGTAGAGCAGCTCTTTGTAATTTGGCCAAGCCAGGGCTATCTCCTCATTCCACACAGCAATGAGGGTATCTGCCAAACTGTGTTTGAGAGCTTCAGGTTCCCTGTGAAACTGCACAATGTCCATCAGGCACTTGTTATAATACTTTCCTGTGGTGAGGGTGAATTGCTATGAATTCTAGGGCCAACATAAGTGATCATTGCAGGGGACTGTAATGGCACATCATGCCCCAAAGCAAACACACACAGTAGGACACACACACACACACACACACACATCACAGTGTATGTCAGTCCACAAATAAGTTGAACAAAGTCCATGGCTGCCCTTGTGGCCATGATTCCTATGTTGCTTCAGACCCAAGCTCAGAGATGGCAGGTTAAAACCTCTCAAGCTATATGTCAACTCGCAAAGCATCCCTGGCTTGCTCTCGAGTTGCCATAGGCCAGGGGGGATGGGAAACCAGCAAAACGGCATGGCAGCCAAAGACAGATGCACATTCCATGCTTATCTCTCTCAAGGCTATATCCCAGGGTTACCTATAGCAGCCGGAGGGGAGTGACCTCTACAACCCGTGAAATTGGGTACAAATAAGCAATCAGGAAACAATATCAATATAAATCGTAAGGATATACAAGCAACAAAGTTAGAGTCATACAGTCATAAGTGGAAGGAGATGGGTGATAGGAACAATGAGGAGATTAATAGTAGTGCAGATTTAGTAAATAGTTTGACAGTGTTGAGGGAATTATTTGTTTAGCAGAGTGATGGTGTTCAGGAAAAAACTGTTATTGTGTCTAGTTGTTCTGGTGTACAGTGCTCTATAGCGTTGTTTTGAGGAGTTGGAGTTGAAACAGTTTATGTCCAGGATGGGAGGGGTCTGTAAATATTTTCACAAATATTTGACTCTTGCAGTATACAGGTTCTCAATGGAAGGCAGGTTGGTAGCAGTTGTTTTTTCTGCACTTCTAATTATCCTCTGAAGTCTGTGTCTGTCTTGTTGGGTTGCAGAACCAAACCAGACAGTTATAGAGGTGCAGATGACAGACTCAATAATTCTTCTGTAGAACTGGATCAGGAGCTCCTTGGGCAGTTTGAGTTTTCTGAGTTGGCACAGAAAGAACATTCTTTGTTGTGCTTTTTTGATGATGTTTTTGATGTTAGCTGTCCATTTTAGATCTTGCAATATGGTAAAACCTACAAATTTGAAGGTCTCTACTGTTGATATTGTGTTGTCTAGTATTGTGAGAGGTGGAAGTATGGAAGGGTTTCTCCTAAAGTCTACCACCATTTCTACGGTTTTGAGTGTGTTCAGTTCCAGATTGTTCCGGTCGCACCACGAGGCTAGTTGTTCAACCTCCCGTCTGAATGCGGATTCATCATTGTCTTGAATGAGACCGATCACTGTTGTGTCATCTGCGAACTTCAGTAGTTTAACAGATGGATCGTTAGAAATGCAGTCATTGGTATGCAGAGAGAAGAGAAGTGGGGAGAGCACACAGCCTTGGGGTGCCCCTGTGCTAATCGTACAGGTATCTGATGTGATTCTGGTTAGCTTCACCTGCTGCTTCCTGTCTGTTAGGAAGCTTATGATCCACTTACAAATGTGTTCAGTTACCTGTAGCTTCAGATGATCCAAAATTTCTATTCTTGTTTCCAGTTTTAGGGTTAGGAGACTTGCTGAGTGCCTGCCATTTTTCTTTGTTGATGTTGTTTTGGTACATTGTGTTCCCCCTCCCCTGACATATTTTTTCTCTTTTAATTATATTTTTGTTTTTGAGATGTATGGTGCTTTTTGATAGATGATAGATGATAGATAGATAGATAGATAGATAGATAGATAGATAGATAGATGATAGGCAGATATGGCGGGAGTAGGGGGCCACATCAGGTGGTGAGGGCACGCACCCGCTATCTTCAAGCGGTGGCATGCCTCGGCCCCCATGACTCTTCTCGTCTCCCCGGCTGTCCAGAGTCTCAGAGCCCAGGCCTTAGACTGATGTTGTGCAACGCCAGGTCCGTGGTTAATAAGGCCCCCCTCATTTGTGAGCTAATACAGGAGGGGGGTGCGGACCTGGCAGGTATTACAGAGACCTGGTTGGGCCAAGAGGGGGGGGTCCCCCTCGTAGAGATGTGCCCACCAGGTTTCCGCGCATTCCATCAGCCAAGGGCCCAGGGCAGGGGTGGGGGGGGTGGCGGTCGTTATAAAGGAAGGTCTTGATCCGAGGGAGGCCACTGTACCTCAGATAGCCGGATGTGAGTCTCTCCTGGTGAAGTGGGGCCATGGGATGCAGGTGGGCCTGCTGATCGCGTACCTGGCTCCCTGCCACGTGACAGCGGCCCTGCCCGAGCTTCTCAACGTTATTGCCGGGGTGGCGGTTGATACCCCCAGACTTTTGGTCATGGAGGATTTCAACCTGCCATCTACCGGTGGGGCGTCTGGGATGGCTCGGGAGTTTATGGCTTCCATGACAGCCATGGACCTGACACAATTAATTCATGGCCCCACTCACGTGGGAGGACACACTCTGGACTTGGTTTTTATCTCTGGTCAGTGGCGGAGTGGTCTGGATATAGGGGATATAGTTATTGAACCCCTGTCATGGTCGGACCATTCTCTCCTGAGACTGGACCTTTTGACCGCTGCACCCCACTGCAGGGAGGCGGAACCGACCAGGTGGTTCCGCCCCAGGCGCCTGATGGATCCTGATAGGTTCCAGAGGGAGCTTGGGCCAGTTCCTGAAACTCTGGCTCACGACTCGGCTGAAGATCTGGTGGCTGCCTGGGATAGGACAGCCGCCGGTGCTCTGGACCGAGTCGTGCCTTTGCGGCCTCTGACCCGACGCCGAACCTGCCCGGCCCCTTGGTTCTCCGAGGAGCTGAGGGAGATGAAGCGCCGGAAAAGACGCCTAGAGAGTGGTTGGAGGGCTAGTCGCTCCGAATCTGACCGAACACTAGTTAGGTCTCATATTAAGACCTATCTAGTGGCGATAAAAGCGGCAAAGCGTAACCACTTTTCCGCTCTTATTGCATCGGCAGATAACCGCCCAGCCGCCTTGTTTAGGGTGACCCGCTCCCTCCTATATCAGGGAGCGCGGGAAGACCCCTTGCAAGGGCAGGCTGAGGATTTTGCACAGTATCTGCACGATAAAATCGCTCAGATTCGGGAAGGCTTGGACTCTGACTGGGTAGATCCCGGCGGGGTGACTGAGGCTGGTCTTGAGTATGTTACCTGGGATGAGTTCGACCCTGTGACTCCTGAGGACGTGGACAGGATCCTGGGGAGGTTAAACGCAACCACATGTTTATTGGACCCGTGCCCCTCCTGGCTGGTACTGGCCACCCGGGAGGTAACACGAGGCTGGCTCCAGAGGATTATAAATGCTTCTCTGAGAGAGGGTTTCTTGCCTCCCGCCTTGAAAGAGGCGGTGGTGAGGCCCCTCCTCAAGAAGCCTTCTCTGGACCCGGCCGTTTTGGCAAACTATCGTCCGGTCTCCAACCTTCGCTTTGTTGCGAAGGTTGTGGAGAGTGTGGTTGCGCGACAGCTCCCACAGTTCCTGGATGAAACCGTCTATCTAGATCCGTGCCAGTCCGGCTTCAGGCCTGGGTACAGCACGGAGACGGCATTGGTCGCATTGGTGGATGATCTCTGGAGGGCTCGGGACAGGGGTTGTTCCTCTGTTCTGGTCCTGTTAGACCTCTCAGCGGCTTTTAATACCATCGACCATGGTATCATGCTGCGCCGGCTGGAGGGACTGGGGGTGGGAGGCACCGTGTTGCGGTGGTTCTCCTCCTATCTCTCTGACCGGTCGCAGTCTGTGTTGGCAGGGGGGCAGAGGTCGACCTCGAGGCGCCTTGCTTGCGGGGTGCCGCAAGGGTCGGTCCTCTCGCCGCTCCTGTTCAACATTTATGTGAAGCCGCTGGGTGAGATCATCCGTGGTTTTGGGGTGCGATGCCATCTGTACGCTGATGACACTCAGCTGTACATTTCCACCCCAGACCACCCCAATGATGCCCTCAAAGTGATGTCCCAGTGTCTGGAGGCCGTGCGGGTCTGGATGGGGAGGAACAGGCTTCGGCTTAACCCTTCCAAGACCGAGTGGCTGTGGATGCCGGCGTCCCGGTATAGCCAGCTGGTGCCATCTCTGGCTATTGGGGGCGAGTCACTGACCCCCACAGAGGGGGCTCGCAACTTGGGCGTCCTCCTGGACACACGGCTGTCTTTAGAAGAGCATATGACGGCCGTGGCCAGGGGGGCTTTTTATCAGGTTCGCCGGATACGCCAGTTGCGCCCCTTTCTGGATCGGGACTCCTTGTGCACAGTCACTCATGCCTTGGTTACGTCACGCCTGGACTTCTGTAACGCTCTCTACATGGGGCTCCCCCTGAGGAGCACCCGGAGGCTCCAGCTGGTGCAGAATGCGGCCGCACGGGTGATTATGGGAGCGACGTGGCGCTCCCACGTAACACCTCTCCTGCGCGAGCTGCATTGGCTCCCGGTGGTCTTCCGGGTGCGCTTTAAGGTGTTGGTTCTCATCTTTAAAGCGCTCCATGGCTTAGGGCCAGGGTATTTGCGAGACCGCCTGCTGCTACCGATAACCTCCCACCGGCCAATACGCTCTCATAGAGAGGGCCTCCTCGGGGTGCCGTCGGTCAGGCAATGTTGGCTGGCGGCCCCCAGGGGGCGAGCCTTCTCTGTGGGGGCACCCGCCCTGTGGAATGAGCTGCCTCCTGGAATACGATTGATCCCGGACCTCCGGACCTTCCGTAAAGCCCTGAAGACGTTTTTATTTCATCAAGCCGGCCTAGCCTAAATGGTTTTTAATTGGGATTTTAAATTTTATGGATTTGGGGTTTTAAATTTGGGTAGCCAATGATTTAATTCTTTTAATTATCTTAACTTTTGCATTTGTATGTTTTTTAATTTTGGCTGTTCACCGCCCTGAGTCCCTTCTGGGAGAAGGGCGGTATACAAATTAAATTAATAATAATAATAATAAAGAAATGATAGAGATAGAGGGAGGGACATAAACAGACAAACAGAAAAAGCTATGTTTTAACTGCTGAATATTTCCCAAATAACTTTGATTCAGATTGCAACATTTTGCAGATTTTGACACAACAAGACTCGGGAATGGACTCTTTTTTCCCCTCCTTTCATATTATTGGATTATTTATTAGCAAACCTGACTTAGAGAATATACATTTTAGGAGGTTTTTTTCCTACTTCTTGTCAAACAACATTTTTATAGGGGAAAAAAAAAAGGCCTACTTTGTGGTCATAAAACGAAATGAAAATATTAGCATGTCAAAAGCTACATGAAATGTGTGGCAGCGTGTAATTTTCTGCCTTTCTGGGGAGGTACTTGACAGCAACATTATTTTAAGTGCATAAATGTAGGAGAGGAAGACTTACTATCTGCTTATTTCAGACAAGGAAAGCATGATGGATTAAATTAAATATCCCTCTTTGTTGACGGAAAGGGGGGGAAAGTTGTAGATTTACCATGTATGTGAGGATAATAAATTACCATTCTAAAGCAGTTTATCTGAACCCATGCGCACACACACTTAAACACGTACACATACACACAGGCACGCAGATTCATGCTGAATCTTAAATGGCATACTACTGACCTACAAAATACTCTTGAAATATATGATGGAATGAAAACTTAATCCTGATCTATCTCCCTCCCTCCCTCTCCCTCTCTTTTTCTCTCTTTCTCTCTCTCCCCCTCCCTCCCTCCCCCTCTCTCTATATCTATCTGTCTATCTATCTATCTATCTATCTATCTATCTATCTATCTATCTATCTATCTATATCTATATCTATATCTATATCTATATCTATATCTATATCTATATCTATATCTATAAAGGTAAAGGTTCCCCTTGCACATACTTGCAAGGGGAAACTTCCTGAATCTAGGGGGCAGTGCTCATCTCTGTTTCAAAGCCGAAGAGCCAGTGCTGTCCAAAGACGTCTCCGTGGTCATGTGGCCGGCATGACTAAACACCAAAGACACACAGAATGCTGTTACCTTCCCACCAAAGGTGGTCCCTATTTTTCCACTTGAATTTTTTATGTGCTTTCGAACTGCTAGATTGGCAGAAGCTGGGACAAGTAACGGGAGCTCACCCCGTTACGCGGCACTAGGGATTCGAACTGCTGAACTGCTGACCTTTCGATCAACAAGCTCAGCATATTAGCCACTGAGCCACTGCATCCCACCTATACCTATATGTAGAGGGAGGGAGGGAGGGAGGGAGGGAGGGAGGGAGGGAGGGAGAGAGAGAGAGAGAGAGAGAGAGAGAGAGAGAGAGAGAGAGAGAGAGAGAGAGAGATCAGGATTAAGTTTTCATTCCGTCACACTGAAATGTGCCTTTTCAAGGCCACAACTGTTTACAATGGAACTGTGTGTCTTTGAATGTTTATTCCTTTATGGGGGCATCACATTTCTCTCTCCCCTAAATGCTGCATGGGAAACCCTTTCAAGAAAGGGAGGAATTCAGGATGCATTACCATGTGTGTGTGTGTGTGTGTGTGTGTGTGTGTGTGTGTGTGTGTGTGCCTAAGGAGGAGCTTTAAGACGCTGTGGCTGAACTCTTGAAATGTGTCGCCACTCAGTTGTTTTCCATAAGCCACACACATACACACATTTTTCCTGTTACCTTTTCAATCAAACCCATTTTTCTGTTGTTGTTTTTGTTGCTGCTGTTGTTTAAAAAAAGCACATGGATCTGTTATCCCTGGAGTTTTTTTTTATTTTATTTTTGTTTTTACCGATATCTTCTAGATCTACCTATTTCTTTTGCTTTTGCTGAATCGCCAACTATTTGACATGCTTTCAATGGCTTTTCCTTCTGATTACTATGCAACATGTGTGCTGAGATGCAGCCCACAGGAATTCTACTTCTCCATTTTTATTTTTATTTTATTTTTTTTTACTTCTGGAGTTGTTGTTATTTTTTTCTCCCGGTCTGATAAAAAGGTTTGGCCAAAGGATACACAAATCCACAAACCTTCCATGCCAGAGCTTCAACGTTGAGGAGAGAGGAACTCATTTCTTAAGCGCTCTAGGGTGTCTGTTGCTGTTTAAACAACAACAAATAGATTGAAGCCTTATCCCAGCTTCTTTTGACAGATGTTTAGGATAGTTCCTTTCCTCTTTGCAAATGCTAAAAATTACTCAGCATTTCACACACGGTGCCTATAAAAGAGGAGCAGGCTGTGAGAAAGGAAAAAAAAACAAACATGTGTGTGTGTGAAGATTTGCCTTAATTCCTCTCTTTGATGGGTTAATCAATTTTTTTTTTTTTTACAAATCATTCTTGTAATATGAGACCACATTGATGCTCATATCGTCAGCAGAGGAGGGAAAGGGGAGGAGGGGGAAAAAGAGGAAAGCAGTGTTGTGGCATCCCAACACAAAGCCCACCCCTTTCCCCCTTGCATCATGAAAGGGATGGGGGTGGGTGGGTTTTCGTCTTGCGATGTCACACCGGGGATTTCATCTTTTTGACAAAAGCAGCAACGTCCTGCAGATGCCACTGTTTGTCAGGGTAGAGGAGGTGACTAAGCAGATGTAGGAACTTAGAAGGATGTGGCAGCTAACAACAAGAAAACAACCCCAGCGAAAGGAAACAGGAGGGGAATTTCAACTCTGGATTTCATAGTTCTTTATGTAGCTAAAATAATAAAAATAATAATAATCAATAATTGTCCACCTCTTTTAAAATTCTCTTGGGAAAAGTCTTGCATTTACCCATTCATGGCTCAGAACAAACACATAACTGCTTTACTTATAGAACAGGGTGTTGTTTTTGTTGTCCATGACCCCATGGACAACGATCCTCCAGGCCTTCCTGTCCTCTACCATCCTCTGGAGTCCATTTAAGCTCATGCCTACTGCTTCAGTGACTCCATCCAGCCACCTCGTTCTCTGTCGTCCCATTCTTCTTTTGCCCTCAGTCCTTCCCAGCATTAGGCTCTTCTCCAGTGAGTCCTTCCTTCTCATTAGGTGGCCAAAGTATTTGAGTTTCATCTTCAGGATCTGGACTTCTAAAGAGCAGTCAGGGTTCATCTCCTCTAGGACTGACCGGTTTGATCACCTTGATCCACAGGAGTCTTCTCCAGCACCATAGTTCAAAGCTCTGTGTTCTGGCTTCTAGAAAACAGAGCTCTTTAGTTTGGATTCTAGTTTTATTTTGCAATCCTAAAAATGTTAAATTTGTTGTGGTTTTGAATCTATAGAGTCAGTTGTCTTGTCCCAGGTCACAATTGATGGCCCTTAAAACTACTGTAAATTTGAGAGTTGGAGCTGTAAAGCAGATTATGATGCCTGAATTATAAGGTAAGGAAGTAGAATTTTAAATAATTGTAAGCATCATATAATAGTGTGTGGTATGTAATTTTTTCTAGGATACATCGTTGAGGTGAGGAGGGACTTGTATGCTGTAAATTTTAATAGCCAAGGAAGAGAAAATGGGACACACACATTTACTTCAAATGTGTCCTCTTGGCTTCTCCCTCTACCCTAGCATATATATTTCTGCGTTTGGGCCCTTGGAGTGCAAAATAAAATAAAAAGTAATAATGCTGAAAAAGCCGATGGGCAAAAATTGATTCATAAATGAGAAGGTGGCATTCATCTCAACGCTCTTATTGGAAACCTAAATCTCAGTAAATTTGTAGCCTAAGGATACAATAGGCTTAAAGGATTTCTGTCTCTGAAGAAAAATTAGAAGGCCTTTGAGGTACGGTAAATGGGAAAAAAAAGTTCTTTGGGCAAACGTAGTGCTCCAGCACTCTTAAATGTTAAGCACTGTCAGGGGGTACCTTGGCCATTAAGGAGACTGGCACGCTAGAGATTGCTTCGAGCAGGAGATGAATTATGGGCATGAGTGTGAATGTGGCATCGTGCCTCAGGGAAATTATGTCAGGCATGAAAGCAGTCCCCATCCCATCTTTTGGCTTATTACTTATTTCAAGCAAGCCAAACATATTCCTGGGTGGGCAAAATCTTATCTCCTTCTTCCAGCATTGAAGGAGCCCAGAGTGGCCCGTTTGACATAGGAGAGCTAAAGGCAATTTATTTTGCAGCCCAGTGAAAATTACTCAGCCAATTCCAGAACAGAAGGATGTATAACAGAATAACAGATTTGGAAAGGACATTGGAGGTCTTCTAATCCAACTCCCTGCTTAAGCAAGGGAGACCCTACAGTAGTGGCCAAATTTGTGGAAACCTTTTGGGAAAAGTGTATTTTTGAGGTTTGATGGCTAATAACACCACTTTTTTGGCAGGAGTTTCGAAATAATCCTATTCCACTGCTGGAATGGCCTGGGAATAGCCCAGACCTTAACCCAATTGAAAATCTATAGAGCCGACTAAAGAAACTTGTTAGTCAGAAGTGACCCAGCAAGAAAACCCAGTTAATAGAAGCCATCATTCCATTTTGGTTTCACATTAGAACAGCTGCAGAACTAAAATTCTTGGTTCACTCCATGGGAAGATGTTGTAAGGCCGTAATTCATGCTAAAGGTTACCCAACTCTTAACTGACATGGTGATCATTTTTGTATATCTCATTTTTTTCTACGTGTTTCTCTTTTCTTCTTTATACTGTAACTGCTATTCTAATATCAAATCCTTCATAAAAGTTATTGCATTACATTCTTGATTAAATTATCTTTCCATTGATATATAATTTTATGGTACTACTCCAAAAATAAATGGTGTTATTAGCTAGTTTTAGAAAATACACTTTTCCCAAAAGGTTTCCACAATTTTGGCCACTACTGTATACCATTCAGACACATGGTTGTCCAATCTTTTCTTAAAAACCTCACAACTCACAACTTCTGGAGGTACGTCATTCTACTGATTAATTGTTCTCACTATTAGGAAGTTTCTCCTCATTTCTAGGTTGATTCTCTCCTTGATTAGTTTCCATCCATTGCTTCTTGTCCTGCCTTCAGGTGCTTTGAAGAATAGGTTGACCCCCTCTTCTTTGTGGCAGCCCCTCAAATATTGGGACATTGATACCTCATTTCACCCCTGGTCCTTCTTTTCATTAAACTAGACATAGCCAATTCCTGCAACCATTCTTTATATGGTTTAGCTTCCAGTCCCCAATTCCACATGGACATGTTTGTTGTGTACAGTCAGTGCGCTAGTTAGATCTTCTCAGATCTGTGTCATATGTGTTATGGATAGTGGTTGGAGTACTGGTAAGATCTACAAGTTAAATTTCAGGGTCAGTGGAATACATTGCCTTCTAGGGAGGAGCTAATTTAGACACCAATTTAAGATTACTGTTTCCAGGCATTAGCATCTGGCAAAGGAGGGGAGGGAGATATTTGAAATGGAACTTGTCTAGTCTCTTGCTTATTATGCCATAACATCTTTTTGGCTCCTGTTCCAAACAGCCCTGAGATATATTACTCACAGCTGGAAATACTACTTCTTTGCTGACAAGAGTTGCATAGAAAATGGGTATCAAATAAACACCTCTCCGTGTTGCTAATATTTATCTGGCTTATAGTGTTGTTTTTGATGCATCACAGCTGTATTGACTCATAATCCAAATCCAGTTTAAGAATTTTCTGCTATGAAAATGGCAGTGCACAAGTTCAATCTAATATTTGTAAATTGGGTGGACCTTAATTGATCATACATACATACATACATACATACATACATACACACACACACACACACACACACACACACACACGCACAGCATTTAGCAAGTGTCTAGGATAGGCACCTATGATCAGTGGATAGTATTTTTAATGGCTTTTCATTCAGGGAGAAATGAATTTGTTATACAGGTGACAAGTTTCATGACATTATAGTTAATTACAAGTGGAATATGCTGCACATTAGAAGTGTGAAGGGGCTGCCAAGAAGGAAAATGCTTTAGTTGCACAGAGGTTCTTTTCCCAACACAATACTTGGTCTCAAGTTGTGCTCATTTCAGGGCACCATGTTAAAAATAAAGTCATTGAAGGAGATGTAGATGTAGATGTAGATGTAGATGTAGATGTAGATGTAGATGTAGATGTAGATGTAGATGTAGATGTGGATGTGGATGTGGATGTGGATGTAGATGTAGATGTAGCTAAGAGGGTGAAGAAGGGTGGAAACCAAAGAAGTAGGGTATAGTCTACAAGTAGTGCTTGACTTATGCCAAAGGTCTATGGAGATATTCTCAGTCATCCAGGTTATGATTGTCCCAAAGGTGCTTTTCAAGAGGCAAGTGGACTTTCTGGTTTTTCTTTGAAGATGTTTCCCTTCTCATCCAAGAAGCTTCTCAAACTCTGACTGGATGGTGGGGAATGGAAGGATTTATATTCCTTGCAGACAGCTGGCCATTAGCATTCTTTTAGAGAGTCGTTAAGGCCACCTGGAGGTTTGTCTATGTCATCAGGATCACCTGGGTAGTTGACTTATGGCCATAATTGAGCCAGGGATTCCTGTCATAAATCATGCTAGTTGTTTAGCACCTGATTTTACAACCTTTTTTGCAGCAGTTGTTAAGAGAACCCATTGTTGGCAATGAGCATTTTTTTTGCCAAAAACTGGAAGTAAAGGTTGATTTCTGTCAAAAAGCTTAGTAAATAACATGATTGTGAGATACTGCAAACCACTGTATATGCAGGTCAATTACTGAGCCCTCAAAATGTGATCATGTGGCTGCAAGGGAGAGCTGCTGTCAGAACTTCGAATCTGGATCATAAGTTGGGTCTGTTGTGACTTGAAACAGTCAATAAGCAACCAGTTGTAGTACAACAACTAACTATATCTTTCAGGAAAGTAGTCCCCATGGATTTTATTCCACTAGTCATCTATGGAGACTCTCAGTCTGAAAAAGCTTCTTGGATGAGAAGCGAAACGTCTTCAAAGAAAAACCAGAAAGTCCAGTTGACTCTTGAAAAAGCACCTTTGGTACTCCACTAGTCATTGCTGACTATATGGGGCGGTGGTCATTTCCGTTTCAAGGTCATTAAGCCAGCACTGTCTGAAGACATTTCCACAGTCAAATGGCCAGCATGATGTCATGGAATGTTGATATCTTCCCACCGAAGTGGTACCTATTTATCTACTTGCATTTGCATGCTTTTGTTGTGGCTCGCCAGCAGTCAGCGGACCTGGCAGCAGATTTGGACAGTGAGGAGGTTGGGGAGGAACATGGGCCAGTCCTGGAGTCTGGGGAAGGCTCTGATGAGGGCTCTACTATGGAGACAGAGAGGGGACCAGAGCCGAATGCCAGTTATCAGCTGCCTTTGGAGTCAGACATCAGTGAGGCAGACGAACAGCTGGAGCCTGTTCCCAGTGTGCGCATGCGCAGAGTTGCCAGACGAAGGGAACAGATAAAGAACAAGGGTCAATTTGGGAGTACAGCCACAGGTGGACGATGAATGGCCCCTCCCAGAGGGAATAAAAGAGGAGTGAACGGGGGGGTGGAGTTTGCAGGAGACAATTAGTTCATTCCTGCATTCTTGCCAAGTATTGCGGCATCTGAAAGATATCAGCCTGGCCACACTCTAAGCCTGATAAAGGTCTGTAATTGTGAACTATCTTGAAAGACTGTGGGAGAGGAAACACTTTGCTGGAGAGGAATTCACTGTAAATTAAATAAAAGGGGTTTATCGGGACGAGGACTCAGCTTCGTGCTGCTGGGGAAGCCTAGTTCAGAACAGCTTTTGAAGTGTTAGGTGGGCAGGAGCTAAGGCAAGTAACGGAAGCTCACCCATCACATGGTGCTCAGGTCTTGAACCTGGGCTGCCAGTTTTCCAGCTGACAAGCCCCGCATGTTAACGGTTGAGGCATCATACCACCCCTTTCAGAAAAGACAACTTCTATTTTAGATGCAGTTAAGTCCTCTTGAT
Source organism: Pituophis catenifer annectens (assembly GCF_029215685.1). NCBI lineage: Eukaryota > Metazoa > Chordata > Lepidosauria > Squamata > Colubridae > Pituophis > Pituophis catenifer. The sequence goes on along the minus strand of NW_027256884.1, from coordinate 9,697,403 downwards.
TTTATTTCCTGGTTTTCTTTCAACTATGTCAGGAAAAAAAAAAAGAAAAAAGAAAGTTTTTTTGCACCGGGGAAGAGAGATGGAAGGATGCTATATTTGCTGATTGTTTCAATTTTGAAAAACAAAAAAAACCCAGCTATCACGTCTTCAGCTGCCAGTTTCATGGAAGTGTCTTGAGGATTCTTGAAACATCTCTATTTCTTAACAATAACTCAATGCAATTTAACAAAGCAAGAAAGCAGAGAAGGAAAGCTGCCCATGTGTCATAGGCAGAACAAGAAGAAAATTTCCATATTCAAGGAATAAGAGTGCCTGCCAGGGGGGAAAAAAAGTGCCTTTGGTGTGCACTTCTAGTACATTACTGTTTATGATGTCAATATGTCAGTCATTTAGTTTAGAAAATCAGAGAGCTCGTTGTAGGCGCAGTTGAGTCTAAGGAACGGAAAGCAAAAGAAGATCAAATAGTCCATGCATTATCCTGAAACTGTACCCCTGTGCCCCATTTCTCTCCCTCCTCTGCCATATAATGCCACATTTATCCGATTATTGAATGTCTCCCTTTACCCCAGCGCTCTCTCTCTCTCTCTCTCTCTCTCTCTCTCTCTCTCTCTCTCTATATATATATATATATATATATATATATATATATATATATATATATATATAGTCATTTCACACGGAAGGAAATCAAAGAGCACAGAGCAAATTGGAGACAGGAAGTGGGAAGGACGGCTTTTAAGAAAACGTGTGATTATTATTATTATTTTTTTGTCAAGTCCTCCAAGGACCTTCATCCGGCAGCTCGTGATTTGCACTTAAACCATTGTTCTGCATGAAGAGTGAAGATAAAAAATGAGATTTCGTAGGCTGGCAAGGTTGAAGAACGAGGTCTCATTTGCAGCTTTGGTTAAACATTTAGCGTCCAATGTATTAAGTCTATTTTTTTTTTCTTTTTCCCGAAGGAACCCAAAGAGTTCAGGAGGCTTAGCCTCTGAACAAAATAAAACTCTAGAGATTACCTTTCCCTTGTTATTAAGAAGAACAATCACTCAGGACTCAGGGGTGAAATCCAGCAGATTCTGGAGAACCGGTAGCAGAAATTTTGAGCAGTTCGGAGAATCGGCAGCAGAAATTTTGAGTAGTTCGGCGAACTGGCAAATACCACCTCTGGCTGGCCCCAGAGTGGGGTGGGAATGGGGATTTTGCACTATCCTTCCCCTGGAGTGGGGTGGGAATATAGATTTTGCAGAATCCTTTCCCTGGACTGGAGAGGGAATGGAGATTTTGTAGTATCCTTCCCCTGCCACGCCCACCAAGCCACGCCCACCAAGCCACACCATGCCCATCAAGCTATGCCCACAGAACCGGTATTAAAAAAAAATTGGATTTCACCACTGCTCAGGATGCTTATCTGAAAACTAACATTGTGTCCCAGGCTGGTGTTTTTGTTCCAGTTTTTGTACTTAACTCACGGCACATGATCCCATGAATCTGAAAAAAAGGTCAACCCAATATCATCAAGAGGCCCTTCTGTGCTGACATTGAAAGAAGTGAAAGTGTTCAACATCAGCATTGGTGGCGGAAAAAAGTGTCACTGGGTTACAATTATTGATAATAAAGTAAGCAATATAAATGCTGTCCTAGTAATAATGACACATTATCAAGAGTTTAATCTGTGTTTTCCCCCAAGCAAAATGTCTTATATTGATTTAGAACTAATTGCTTTAGAACAGCCTTTCATTTACAGTATTTACTACACATGCCAGTTTTTTAAAATTGTGATTAATTACTTTATGCCTCGTTAGATTCTTTCCATCCATTTTTCTCCCATTTTTTTTGTAAACCAATCAAGTTCAGAAGAGATAGGCAGGCTTTGTAACCATGGCAAAATTTAACCCACAATTCTAAAAGGTTAGCAACGTGGAGTCCGATTTTTGGAAGAGTCGTTCTCGTGTACAGTTAAAAAAAGCTTGGGCAAAATTTGCCATTTCTTGTAATCTTAAGGAAAGAAAAAGAGAGGACGATCTAAACTGAACATTGATGGTTAGCAGAATAGGACAACTCATTGTGACCAATTTACTGGGGTCAACTTGCCACGGCCAACTCAACACACCCAACTCGGCATGGCCTAGACACAATGGTTAGTTGAGTAGTTTTCACATAGCATCTGAACATTATCCACTCCAGTCCCCTAATCAACAAATATGATTAGGGGACTGGAGGCTAAAACATACAAAGAACAGTTGCTGGAACTGGGTATGTCTAGTTTAATGAAAAGAAGGACTAGGAGAGACATGATAGCAGCATCCCAATATCTCGGGGGCTGCCACAAAGAAGAGGGAGACAAGCTATTCTCCAAAGCACCTGAGGACAGGACAAGAGGCAATGGGTGGAAACTAATCAAGGAGAGAAGCAACTTAAAACTAAGGAGAAATTTCCTGACAAGTTAGAACAATTAACCAGTGGAACGACTTGCCACCAGAAGTTGTGAATGCTCCAACACTGGAAGTTTTTAAGAAGATGTTGGATAACCATTTGTCTGAAGTGGTGTAGGGTTTCCTGCCTAAGCAGGAGATTGGACTAGAAGACCTCTAAGGTCCCTTCCAACTCTATTATTCTATTCTATTCTATTTCTATTCTATTTCTATTCTATCTTCTATTCTATTCTATTCTATTCTATTCTATTCTATTCTATTCTATTCTATTCTATCCAAAATATTCAAGAGCCACTGTCAGTCACTATTCTGCCCTCCAAATCCAGCCTGTATCCTATGAATATCCTCACCTTTTGTTTGCAAAGATTCAAAGGAAGGGCTCTTTTCCTTGTGCTCAGCTGGCCAATCGTGGAGCACAAAAATTGAGCCTCTAGAATGTATCCCCCTACTCGTTCAACCCTCCTCCTCATTGCATCAGGAATATTACCAGTAATGCCTTCATTGCTAAGGGCGGATGAGTAAAAAATTCCTTCTGTTGGGTAGTCACTTATTTTATCTCTCCAAAGGAAATTCTCCACAGCTACCTTGCTTTTCTTTCTTCTGGAGCTCCAGCTGAATTTACTCACTCTTAGAGTTAGTTAGTGCACTTTGCAAAAAACGTTACAGGAGGTTTCACAGCATCGTGGGCTTTTGATTTCAGAATGCTGCATGCTTGACAGGTGGATGAGAACAAAATGTTCTAGAGGGTTTAGAATGCCTTTGCGGCAGTTCCCAAAGTCATCATAATAACTATCCATGTTAAAAAATAAACCAGGATACCACCACAGCTGCAGCACCAGTCAACACTCAAACCACCTTACACTCTCTAGACAACAGTGGTTACAATGTGTTAAGCAATAGCCTTCATACTTTTGTATATTGTTACAAAGTCAGCTTATTGCCCCCCCAAACTGGGTCCTCAATTTACCTACCTTAGAAAGGATGGAAGGCTGAGTCAACCTTGAGCCTGGCAAGATTCGAACTTACTAATTGCAGACAGCTGGAGTTAAATTACAATGCATTAGTCATGCTGAGCTATCCAGGCTCTTTATTGTAGCATTTCAATAAACCCCTGGCTAATTCAGGAAATGAAATTTGGGTCATAGGTATCTTAAATCTATTGATTCTGATTATAGCGATAAGAAGGGACAGTTTGGATTACCACAGTGGTGGGATTCAAAATAATTTAATAACCGGTTCTCTGCCCTAATGACTGGCTGGGTGGGCATGGCCATGGGTGGGCGTGGCCAGGGATGTGTGAGAGGCAGCACTCCTGTACCCCCTGGGAGCAAAAAACAGGCCATGGGTGGGGCACAACACCCCCGTGCCCTGTTTTGGGCCTAGTAGACCTCCCTGCAGCCTCCTGGGAGTGAAAACAGGCTGTGGGGGGTA